>NW_008238983.1:12907432-12926733 GCF_000691975.1 Corvus brachyrhynchos
GACGGGGGAACCCCAACCAATGGAAACCCCCGCGCTCCCACGTGTAGGGCAGGCCCGTGTGCCGCGCCTTCTGCCGGCCCGGGCAGGGAACGGGAGCCGGGCGTGCCCGCGGGCCTCCGGCCTCGCCAACACGGCCTGTCCCAGATGCGGGACCGGGCACAGCCCGGCCTTTATGTCAGCTGGCCCGCGCTGATGCGACTTACTCCAGGATTTAGACTTGTCAGAATCGGAGACTGGAAATCAGCAAAATGGGGTTCCATTGTCACCAGCTCCTGTTTGTTAGAGGCGGTCCCCGGGCCCTCGCAGGGCAGCAGCTGCCTGGGGCCAGCCCAGCTGAGCCCTCACTGGGGCAGGACAGAGCCCAGCCGCATTCTGAGGGCTGCTGCTGGGAGATCATCCGGCAGCAGGATCCTCAGGACCGCCATGGAACCAGGCTGGGCACCAGCATCTGATCTCATCAATGCATATAAGTGTCTCAGAGGGGGGTGCTAAGAGGATGGTGCCAGACTTTTCAGTGGTGCCCAGAGACAGGATGAGAAGCAATGGCCATAAACTAAAACACAAGTTCCACCTCAACATGAAGAAGAACTTCTTTACACTGAGGGTGGAAAGAGAGGTCATGGAATCTCCCTGTCTGGAGACATTCAAAACTCAACTGGGCACGTTGCTATGTAACCTGATCTAGGTGACTGTGCCATGGCAGGCAGGTTGGACTGGATGATCTCCAGAGATCCCTTCCAACCCTAACAATTCTGTGATTTGCTCCTCTCATTCTCTTCCTGCCTGAGCAGCAGTGGATGGCTGGGGAGAGCCTCGACAGTTCCCCATGTGCCCCCCACACCTGGCCTGCCCTTCCAGCACAGCACTCTCCCTCCAGCTGCACCATAACTTTGAGTGGGAAAAATCACCTGCCTTGAGCAGATGCATGACCCTTTCTGTTCCTCAGATGTCAATGGTGTAGGAAAAGCTGCATTTCACCCAGGAGAACCCTTCACAACATGTGCCTGTGCACCGCTGAACAAAAATGCCCAGAGATACCCATTTATACGCAACTTTTAGGATACCCATTTCTGACTTGAGAGGGAGTAGCGCCTATTCTTTGTTTAGAGCTCATTTTAGAGGACACCTCAAAAGCTCAGCTTAGTCCCTGTCACTTAGGACCCAGTTTTGAGGCTGAATGAAGCCAGACACTACTCTTGAACAACTTCAGAGCCTGTTGGACTCAACTCTGCTGTGGCAGTCCCCACACCCTCAGCAAACCCTCCCAGTGGCAGGCTGGAGTAGGGGAAGGCAAACGAGGACAGGACAGCTGTTGCAGACCATGGAGGCATCACTTGGTAGGGTGGTAGGAAGCAAATTCAATACTTACATGGCTGTTTCGCTAAGGGCAGCCTTAATTCAGTCAAAGGGAGACTGTAGAGCAGGTTTTCTTGGTCGTTCCTCAGCTCTTAAGTGCTACCTTCAGTTGCTTCTGTATGAGCCAGCCCTCATGCAGGCACATTACTGGGTCGGATAAAAAGTATCTATAGCCCTTGTCTTAGTAGTGGACATGTAGGGAAGATGTACTTATATATGTGCTGTCAAGTAATGATTTTTCCCTTGGAGACTGCTCCTGGCACTTAGTGACATGTGACCAATGGACTTTCAGAGAAGAAGATGGTATTTTTGTAGTTATCCATCAGCTGAGTTTTGTCTATCATGATGTGATAGAAGCCCTTTGTGAACCTGTGTGAACTTTTGCCACGTGCTACATTTTGTGGTGGACAATGCAAGAGATTGCATGAGCAGTTTATGAAGAAATATTTCTGGTTTTCCTGAATTGGTCCTCTGCATACTTCAGGTGACTTATGCATCGAAAAATCTCATCATTAAGTGTTTTGTGTTCTGCTTAGCTGCCTATGTTTATCTATAAATTTATTCTCCTACCTCACTGAACTGTTTTATTATATATTTGATTGACCCTCATGTTTGCTCTTCCATTTCTATTGCATCCTAAGACTCCTTTTCTGCTGTCATAGGAGCTCCTGCTCTCTTATATTTTTAAGGAGAGGATGCAATTCCTTCCTAGGTACGTGCTCTTCTCTGAAGCACTCTGTTTTCTAGAGCAGGTCAAATGCTTGTTCTGGCAATTGATTGTAAGTATTTTGAGGCAAACTTTGTGAGCTTTCAATGACTTTCACCCTTGTTTAGTCAGCTGTTTTCACAAACCTTACCGTCTAGTGAAAAAAACCCAAAATAAGTCTTCTATCCACCAATTCTATAATTATCAATTTACATTCTTCCATGACTGGATGTATCGTGGAGTCATTTTTCAGGAATAATCCTCACAGCTTGCCTCGTTTCTATATTTGTTTTTGAATCTGAGAGCAACCTGAAAACTAGAAGGTGGTAAGAGTCACACAGAGCACATTATTGCCATGCACAAATTTAGCAGCAAAGAGAAGTATTATGGAGGAAATCAAATAACGAAAAGGTGTAAATAATTAATTTTTTAAAAATAGGATGTATCTAGGATTCTTTGTGGAGTGATGATATTGTATGATGATATATGTATTGTATTCAGGGCTGTGCTTAGCCAGTTGCTTTAACCATCATTGGTTTTGGCAGAACCATACTACCATACTTCCACCTTCCTTTTCCTCTAATGGCAGTTGGACAGGCTGTTTTGGAAATGGGCACGTTGTAGAGAACACGAATTCCACTGCTGTTTCTCTCCTTGGTAACACAAGATGCCGGTCCTCACACCTCTGGAGAATGTGTTTCAAAAGGCAAATAAAATGGAAGTCTTTATGTAGAAGTGTCTTCACAAGTTTGAGGGAAGAGGAGGGGAAACTGACTCAGGGAGTGGTGAGCAGCACTCAGGGCATCACAGCACTGTCTTCACTGTGTTCCTAGTCACACCCAAACCATCCCGTGGACAATAATGCCCAAGAGTAATTTTTTTCTCCCTTCCACTTCCCTCCCTGTCTCTCTTTTGAGCTCTAAGAAGTTGTACCTCTAAGCACAGCTGAGCTGAGCTTCAGGGCCCATAAACCCAGGGTGTATTTTGGCTCAGGGCTAGCAGCTGTTTGTAATTTCACCTTCCTATTCCCCAATTGTGGCACCAGAGTCTTGCAGCCAAGGGATGGTATGTGTGCAAAATGACAAGCAATTAGAGCAGAATTGTCTTTGGGCTAAGGGTTTGCAATGCGAGTGTTACATAAACTAATTCATTTTCAAGTCTCAGATGTGACTAATCGCAGTATCTAATGAAAATCATATAGCTCTTGGACATAGCTGTGGTTATGCTGGGTGTTCAAATACTAATTAAATTGTGCTTCAAGTTAAGGAAGGAAGACATAAGATTTAGGATGCAGAAGCAACCCAAATCAAGGCAACATGGATATTTCAGAGGAAGATCTTTTGTCCAGCTGCTGACATTGTTACTGAAGTTTCCAGGATGTCAGACAAACAATGTCCAAGACACAACGCAATCTACAGACTGGACATTGTCAAACCAGATTAAAGCATTACTAAATTAGCAATAACAAAGACCAAAAGTCATCTAAAGTTCAATTTGAAGAGAAATGGCTCATCTGGTGATGTTTTTCTCATCTGGTTTTGCAGGTACAGGCTGAAGCAACAATTTAGCATTGAAGTCAGTTTAAGTGTTCTTTGTATCAGGATGAAAGTCCTGCAGCCACGTGCTGTAAAACATGAGCCTGATAAGAATTTACTTATAGGTCCAAATGCATTTAAGCTGTTTTGCCAGGTGAACTTCATGCCAGAGTGCTTTATGTGGGATCAGGTGTCTGATCATGTCTGTTGTTCTGCAACTAATGTAGAAGAAGCACAAACCTATCAGGCAAGTAATTGAAATCTGTGCCACAGACCCACTTCTGGCCCAGACTGATTTTGTACTGGTGATGTTCTGATAGCCCAAGTAGCCACTGCTAATGCCTAGGGCCAGATTTCACAGGTATTTTGCATCTGCCGCAGAGGTGGGCAGTTTGGACAAACATGCAGACAGCACGGCACTGGGGAGGCGTACTGAGATCTTCTTACCATGTTGCCTTTTTTTAATGCCATACAAGGATTACAGGGGTAAATAATTGCTTTTTGGAAGTACTGTTGAAAAGTTTTCTGATCCAACAGCTATCAGGCCAATGAAGTGTTTTATGCAGAGTGTGCATTTTCCATGAGTTATAACTTTATGACCCTAAAGATGGTCATGGTACGTTGGTCTGATATGGTTCTAGTAGCCATCCCAGATGAATACCGTAGATTTCATAGCAGAATATCCCCAGTAATTTTCCTCAAACAAAAGGGGTGAACAAGTTCTTTTCTAAATAAAATGCAGTCTATCCTAATACAAATCTTAAGACAGAACAGCTAGGATAAAGGTATCTTGGGGATTGTGTTTCCTTGTCACGCTTCTTAAAAGCTGTTTAACATGATCCACCCAGTTAACCTGAATTAAGGCAAGAGATACACAGTGTACTGATATATCCAAAAGACGACATTCATTCCAATATAAAATGAATAGCATTGTATTAACGTTTATTTCTAATTACAAGAAACAGAATATCAGTCCCTTATTTGTACAAAAATACCTGAAAGATTACAATTAGGTTCACAAGCCAAAAAGCTATTTACAGTATGAAGCAAAGCATATTGAATAAAGGTTTTGTCTCTTAAGTTAATACCTTTTGCATTCCCTGAAACTTTAAACTTTATTCCATTTTACAGTCACTAAATCTTGCATTGTGACAATATAATTTACGATAAGCAAGTCTTGCCACTGGAAAGGTGCATTGATTGGTCAAACTGTCAGGTATTTAGTGCAGAAAAGATAAGACAAAACATCTAAACTGAGGCACGTGTTTCTTCAAGATTAATTAACAAATAAAAAGTTTTTTGTACTTTAACACCTATTGTAACATAACTTAACTAGTAACCTCATTACCAAAATGGTTTGGCATTTTCCTTCTCAACATATTCAAGATTGCTACATGAAGTATTTATTTAGAAAATAAAATCACAGGCAAAAAGATAAAAATTCAACAGGCTCCAAAACAACCCTGAGCATCCCCTTTACATTCATGTCATTTAAATACAAAAATAAGAGTCAAATGTCCTTCAGTCCTTGGTATTCTGAGCTGGCAGCCAGCTGAATCTGTTGGAAAACTAAGGTGGTATTGACTGTTTTCCAGCAGAAAGAAGACAAAGCAGTGATCTGCTTAAGTAAGATTGTTGCCACTTTGAAGGTGGTCACTTTCTCAAAACAGCTCACTTTAGCTGGGAAGAGTACAAAATACTAAGTCAACCATCTACATACAAAAATCATGGTTCATAGTCAAACTTTTATTCTCAATTTAAATAAGATGCAAGGTTTTTTTTTATAAATATGAAACACTGCAAATACTATCCGCCTACTGGGAAAAATGCATGGTTGTCACTAAGCTATGTAAACAGAAAAACTTAAAACTACAGCATAAATGGTCTTATTAAACTGGTAATGTAGTCAATACAAGTATCTTTTTTCTCCTAATAGGGGCCAAATAGAAGCATGCAAAGTGAAGTCAGACTTAAGTTAGCTCAATTTCAAGGTTTAAAAATACATTGTCTAGAAAGCAGGAACACTCATTTCACTATGTACAATTAAAAAAAGCAAAACAAAACAAAACAAAAAAGGCTTCTACTAAAAACAAAATCAATTCTTCATTTTTAGTATCTAGACATTAAATGGAAAAACAATACTAAATGTGTTCTGTAAACTAAAATACAGTGTTTCTATACCATTGACATAGTTTAAGCTGATATGGACGACTCAGGCAGGTTATGGTTTGTCTTAAGCTATTCTTAACACTACATGAAGACCTTAAAGTGTAGGATTGGTTTTCCTTCTTTACCCTTTCAGATGGCTAGGATTTCAAACCCAGTGGCAAATATTAAGGATTAACTAGCCTGTGTAAATAATTTACCATTTTACAAATGCTCCATTCTGCACTACACTCTGCAAGTTCCCAGGGTGGAATACTTCTCACTGTGGCTAATGGCACCAAGCACTGGGAAGTTATTTCAGTTCAAACAGTTGCTGAAGGAATGGTTGGTTGCAATTGCAGGATCAAGGTGGGACTTGTCTGACTTTAATACTGATTTATCATCAGAAAGAGTTATTGTGTAAACATGAAATAATTCATTTAAACATTAACAATAAAGTAGTTCTGATGACAAACCAGCACCAGAGCAAGATACATGCTTGTCTGCCACGGGTACTGGCGTGCAGTAGCACACATGACACAGGGATCACCAGTTACCTCGATGGATGATATTGCCAGCAGCTACTTCACAATCAAATCTGTTTCTATTCCCAGAATGTTCCTTCTCACCATGTAAACTTTCATGGCCCTACAAAAAGCAGAAGGGGTACAGTTCTTCTTATGCCCTATCCCCAGGAGAGCTTTGTGTCACTGTAGCTTTACTATATCGAAAGAGCTCTTTGAAACAGTCTGAAAATTCAAGGAGCTATAAAGCTAAAAACACTGGTTTTTAATTTTTTTTTTTATTTTGTCATACTAAGACTACCTGCAGAAGAATCTTCTCACAAAAAATGGTGGTTTCAAATACAAGTGTAGTCATTCAGTCCTACTCTATTTAGTAACAGTAAGTTTCCTCAGGAAAACAGTCAAAAGGCTGTAAAAAACAAACCACCACTCCAATAATAAAAATTTGTGCATAGAATCTAATACAGTTTCTGCATGACTGGATGCCACTAATATGCCATCAACATACTACAGCCATAATGCTACAAGTCAACAGTTTTAAGAGTACGTATATTGGTGGTATGTTCTTTTAGAATTGTATCCTCATTGCTTCTTCAAAGACATCTGCAGATCTTTGAACCTCAGGTCTCTCTCAGGAAAGTACTGAGACGCGCGCGCACACACACACACACACACACACACTTCTTGATTTTCTTCTAGATCCTTTTAGGCTGAAGCATTCCATACATTTTAGGGTGCAGATTAATACCCAACTCCTGCATGAATTTTAAAAGCCACATCAGCTCCTAATATAGGCTGCATACAATATCCGAAAATAAGTAGGAGTGCAAAAAAAGTGATCAATACAAAAAGTAAACACACTAGTCTTAATTGTCAAGATTATTCCAGGGCAAGAGTTCTTTTCAAAGATTTCTCTTCACACTTGTTCCTGTTAAGTGGCCCAGCCAAGATAGTTTCCAGTTTTGTTTTAAATTTACTCATTGTTTTACAGACCCTCCCCCCATTTTTGGGATGCTGGGACACTCAGCAGCAATCACTCTTAGGTGTTAGACAAACCAGCAATCTTGGTCTGTTGGCACCTGTCGAATCCATCCCTTTCAGAGTCCCAAGGTGCATAATATTTATCTTTTTTAACCAACTTACGAATCTGCCAATTCCCCAGTGTCAGCGTTCTCTTACAATTACTCTTCTATCAAATCCAGTCTTCAGTGAGAGTCAGATTTAAGGTCATAAGGCCACTCGGATGCAGTGGTGTTTGAGTTTGCAGGGCAAGACTCCTTTGTTTAGTTGATAGAATTCAACAAGCTGGATTAGATCACTGAATTTGGTGTTCCCATCATCCAGACTGAAAAATATCTGTCCATCATCTTCACACTAGGAAAACAAAACATCAAGTTAGGCTGCTCATGAAGAGATACAAGCACGGAAAAACTTAGAGAATACCACCAGTGTGTGACATAAATAAATGATGGCCACTTGGTTGGCACTTGGTTGCCCAAGCAACCCAGTGCCTGCAGTTCTTTGTGACATGCACAGCACTAGAAAAAACATACCTTAACACAACTTGTAACGTTTTGCTTATGAAAGTGAAAGCTTGTGGGCGGAGTAATTGAAAGTTGTACAGACAGCACTGGCATTCATTAGATAAAACAAAAGTACCCCAAAAGGATTTGGTAGCTGTTTGTAAAATTGGTAGGCTAAACAAGGGAGGAGGATTTGGAACAATAATAAAAAGGTCTACAAAATCTTAAATTTTTTCATGCTTCTTTTGATTAAGATAAAAATCAAATTGTTTTCCAAATTCTCAGTGTAACATTATTTGAAGCTCAACATTATTGGATAACCTCCAGAATAAAACTTTTTAAAGTTTCCCAAAGTTATTCTATGTTTGTTTAAGTGACATGGGAGACAACAGCTGCTGTTGTTGCTGTCAGTCACAGAGAACAAGTTCCGTGCATTACAGACTTGTATGATGTGGTGACTTACACTAAGTTTTCCAGCAATGTTAATCAATAATTTTAATCAGACATTTGACAATTCTAAAGATTATCTGCTTACATACTTGCTAATGGAAACATCCTTGTTAGTTACATCAGTAATTAATAAGAGGTCTCCTCAGAAGTTGGCAAAAACTTCATGGTTTAAAATTTTGGGTTGTGTTATCAGTATCAAAAATAATCTACTTACCGGCAAGATTTGAAAATGCTTTATTTTTTGATGATGGCATAACGTAAGTACAAATGCCTTTGGATTGCTTTGGCTGTCCCGGAGAAGAAATAATCTAAGAGAGAACATTTTTAAGAACAAATTGAATACTCCTATTTTTTGTTCTTAAATAATCAGAACTACTAAGTAATTCTGTGCCACTGCCAAACTCTTCTTTAGTTGCTTTAAGAGGTGATTCCATAACTGGCAATTTGCTTTCAGTTACTTTACCACACCTATGCAACATTAACAGATGAAGAAACAAGAGGTGCAACATACATGACGGTAATTCTTCCCCTAAGAATGTACCTATGAGGCTTTTTTTAAGGTTCCCTCTAACTCAGCTTTCCATTAATGATACATGCTCTCATGATGAAAATGTTATCATTTAATTCTAGAGAAAACCTGAAGTTCTGTAGATGGCAAAGTAATATATGGGAATCTGTTCCCACTCTACTATCTTGCATCAGTTCACAAAAATCCAGTGTCAGCAAAATTATGTGTAGGTTAAATGGCTGCAGTTGCACAGTAACAGCTCAATACTTTTTAAAAATTATTTCCCAGTTATGTAGCTTCCACATCATCAAGATGGGGAAAACACACACTGATGTTTCCTCTAGAACACTCATGGTATTTTTCCCTCAGCATTACGGAAAAAAATGTACTTTAGGCGTACAGCTACCAACATCATACACTATGTAGCTGTCACTTTTAAGTTAACCCACAAAACTGAAGTCCTACCCCAAATGGACTTTATTTAACATCCATACTGGGAAGAGGAGGAAAAGAGCTAGATAAGAAACCCCGTGTTTCCTCCCCTTAACATTTATGAACTAAGGAAGCAGATCCTCTCCACGCCACAGGAAACAAGAATGTACTTTTGGCACAAGGCTTATAACACTAATCAGTGGGTTTGTGAGATGGCTGAGCACAGGACTGGGGTAGGCCTCTTAATTGCTGACCACTAAGCCAGGAACACACTTTCCCAAGGCGCAGTTGCAAGAACTGCTTGTAGTCTTAAGAACCCAAAGAATTTACTCCAGCTCCTCAGAACTGATTGAGAAATGTCAGTACCACAAAAATGCACCATCATAACCAGGGTCAGTTCAGTAGTCGGGGACAGGCATGTCTTGCCACCCTCAGAAGTCATGCATGGTACTTGAACATTCCTTTATAATCCTGGGAAGACCAGATGTGTGGAAAAGGGACAAAAGCATTTATAAATTAGGATCCATGTGAGGGAGAAAGACCTTACCTGCCCTGTGGTTACTGCAGTTCATGCAGATATCTCAATTATTTTTTATCTAGCTGTTTCAGATAATGCATGGTATCGTAAGCTGGTGGCACAAAGCAAAGCTTTGCACAACTGATGCTGCAACTGTTTACTCAACCTCTGGCAAGCAACCAGCTACCACACAAACAGTGACTACAAAGATAGATGCACCCTCAACAGGAGCTTCAAGACATATCAAAGATAGCAGCATCAGTTGCTTGTATACATTGTTGAGCCTCTTCCACGAACCATCAGGAAACTTAACTTTCTGCCTCCTTTTGTTCAAGAACACACAGAGCAGGAAAACGTAGGCAGGAGTTTTCCACCCTGAAAATCAGGATCCTTAGATCTCAGAGCACATAGGTAACATGGTTCTTTTGTCACTGCTGATGGACCTTATTATGGCCAAACTAACCAATTTTCACCTTCCACAGTAAGTAAGCTGATCAGGCACAAATTTAACACAGCCTCAAACACATGAACACATTTATGAAGACCTCAAGAAGGATGGACCACTGGATTCCTAAGGCAGCGAGTCAAAATGAGCCCAAGATTATAATGATATGTGGTATGAGAAAACCAGAAACCCAAAAAGTCAGCAGTGCTCCTTTGCTTTCTTAGCTTTTCTTCTCTGTTGGACCTGCTAAGCTAAACCCAATTGCCTTAGCCTAGACAAGACTGCCCCAAAAATAAGCAAACACTGCTCGATGAATATATACATGCAATTTTTACTTCCCTAATGTATTTTAGTCTTCAGAAAGATTAGTGTTGCTTCGAATCAGAAAACGATGAAGAAAGGTTTGAATTTCACTGTCTCCTGTGAAGCCAACATGGATGTTTCTACCTTAACCCTGAGAGCAGTGAGGATAGTGAACCAAAGGCAACCATGCCTTTCCCATCCTGCAAATAAACATTGCTGAATGCAACTTCCCTTCAGTAACTATAACTGCATATAAATAAGGAAAACAGATGCTTAGGAGATACTTAAATCTCAACTACAGACATTTTAGAGAGTGCTGGAACAGGTACTTCAATTTCTTTGCTCTAGAACAGAAATAAATAGTGAGCCAGCACCATTAGCTGCTCTGATTCATGCAAAAGAGCATGGATGGCTGATTATAAATTTGTAGGCAAATGGTTAGGTACAGCTTTGCTTGAAAAATATGCCCTCAGTGCAGATTACAAGAATTAACTATTTTCAAGTTCTAACACTGACGAAAACTTGATTGCTTCTGTTGGAAAAAAAGAAGGACATTTAAGTGTATTCCTAAGATTTTACTTTTCAAATTAAAAGTTAGGACCCACTCCTACAAACACACACTCTGACTTTTTGGAATCCAGGCATAGGTTATAACGGGGCTACTCGGCAATCAGGTTACTCAGAAGTGCTCAGAAACCTGTAAACCATTACAGCAGAAGCTGTGCTCTCATCTGTAAAGATTAGACTCTCAGATCATAAATACTGAGCAACAAGAATACCTACCCATCTACAAGCCCTTGTTGCTTAATAATCCTGTGAGATTCTTCTCTAGAGATTCTGCCATGAAACCAGTGCTGTGTCCTATGAATAACTGGAGAAGAGAGGAAAAAGAAGGAGAGGACGGTTAAAAACAGTTACACATGCAACCATTTATTCCACATACTAATTATTTAAACATTTTAAAAGTGGGTATAGTTCTCTTACAGAATATAAAGTATCTTCCATCAACCTACATAATAAAAGAATAAATATAAAAAAATGCATCTACTTAATATACCAAGTAGAGAGGCATTATCTCCATGTATTTTCTGATTTGCAGATATACAATCAGGTAAACAAGAGAAGTCTCTTAGAATATTGCCTTCTCATAGCTTCTTGAAAATGTTGGGACTAAAAATTCTTAGAACACAACGTGTGAGTGAACAAGTTAGAAATAAGTCTCTCTAACTCTCAAATAAAGAAAAGCACTTCAGATGGTGCTTTCAAGAGTCGAGTTACCCCCAAATACTTTTATCTTTATTGTTTTGTTTTTCAAATGGTATTTTAAAATTCTTTTAACAGAATAGCAAAAGAGAATAGCTGTATTTCTTCCAAGAAGTCTAGGATATTAATATGAAATTTCCTGTTGTTTTATTAAACTTACAATTTCAAAGAAATGTTCAGGACCTGCATATTTTACATTTTTCAGTTATTATGGAATGAATTCTGTTTTGAAAACTCTCATTTCTACTCTTTAAAGATTAAAAGATCACTCATAGACTTTTCTTGTCCAAAACAGCCAATTAACTGCTGGATTCTTTTAAATGGAAACATTTATGGAGTGTCTGTTTTTACAAAATCTGGGTTTCAAAAGACTAGTCCTAAAGAGAAGCTTGAGTGGGCCATCAAAGGAAAACAAGCTCCTTCTACGGTGTTCATATGGGTAAGGATGTTAAATGACACAGAAGCTACTGATTAAGATCGTACGTGACGTCAAGGCATTCCTTCTACATGGTTGCACTCTATATGAAATGTACCTTTTCTTTACCCACAGAGGCCTCTGATACTATGGTTACAAACCATCAGAATTTACCTGTACTCAGTGTGGAAGGATGGAGTGGACTTTGGCTACCCAAGATGTTCATTCTTGTGCTACGTTTCTATAGAGAAAATGAATTACCGTTAAATCCACACTAACGCCTCAGGAGAAGAGAATTAGTGCACATGCAATACAAATTTAATTTACAGGAAACTGGGGGCTGGGCAGATTTAATGCAAGGATGAGAAAAAGAAATGCAACTTTGAAGGGGGCTAATCTACAAGCAGCAGCTCATTTCAGTTGGCTTAAAACACAAGCCAGATGTTAATGATGAAAGCTCAGTATCTTAAAAGAAAAAAAAAAAAAGGAAAAAAAAAGACAGAAAAAAAGAAAAGTCTGATATGTTTCTGCTCAGGCAAAACACCAGGCACTCAGTAAATCAAGCAGTATTTCCCTCCCGTACATAAAGCACCAGCTAATGCTTCAGTAATGACTCCTTTTCCCTAAAAGACGAGCATGTGGGAAAACTTGTACTGCAGCTGTCTGTCCACAAGACACTATAAACAAGTTACATCAGTTTTCATTGCAAGAGGTCCTGCCTCTTGTATATTCTGCAATTAAACTTACTGGGAGCAAGCCATTAGTCAGAGCCCCAGCCTCTTCCATGTGGGGAAGCATTTAATTTGACATATTCCTCCTCAGAGACTGGTTTTGCAAACTGGCAGTAAAGTTCTGGTGGGTCTGCTTTCCCCCTCAACTTTCCTCTGGACACTAGGGGGACAGAGAAGCAGTGGTAGAAGGTTGTTGTGAATGTGACAGTTTTGCTAAAGATGGATATTGACTTTCAGATCTGCATGCTTGCAGTGTGATTGCTTCAGGTTGGAGCTAAGCTATACTGTGACCAGCACTGCACTAACATCATAGCACACTCTGTGTTTTGGCTCTCAACAGACACTTACTGATCGCAAAAATAGAAAAGAAGAGAAGATAGCTACCCTCCAAGCATGTCCTTCTTCCAAGGCAGCACTCTGTGCTTCAGCAGGATTTTCAATAACTCTTCCTATTTGCCCCGAAAAATCCATTGCTACTAGTGAGTTTTCAGATACACTTCTCTGAAAAGGAATTTTCACTTGTTTCAAAAAACAGGGAAAGAAAAAACCAGCTTGAGAGTTTCATTTCAAACTGTTTTGGTTTCAGAAGACTGTCCAAAGTCCTCCTTCAAAAGCACAGAAAATACATCTTATTTTTTTCCCCTTTCAAAAGATTCAGAGACAAAAATAGATGGTTTTTCTTTTTCAACCGTAGGGGAGGGAGACGATTCAAAAGCTCAGAATAAAATCTGTTTGCTCAAGTTGCCCACTTGCCCTATTACAATATTCCAGTAATTCTCAGGACCAGTTGGGATCCAAATATAGGATCTTCCCTTTTAGGTAGGTAACAGTCAGCTCTTGGCCCAACATATTTTAGGAAATTTACGTGTTAGTTTTGCCAGACCTAAGCTGGCTTCTGCAGAGACAGCCAGATGTCTCTGTACCGTACATCTCAAAGAGCATGACGTAGCCAAGATTTTTCAATCATGTGGATCATGTAAGCCTAAGATAATGGAGAGCCAACCATGGGAACTGTACTCATGCAAAACATGAACTTTACATTGATTTGCTACACAATGCTGAATTTACATTTCTTAGCGTAAAATTTTCCACTTTTAAAATGCAAAAGCAAATATATCTTTTCCAACATTCCAACATATCAGTGAGTAAAGTTCATTACTTACTACTGGAGTGGAAAAGTGTGGAAGCATGGCTTTTCGCTGCTGAGGAATTCTATAATTCTGGTACAATAGCATTCCATACTGCCAACAGAAACACAAGGACATCATTATTCAAATATATGCCCTAGGGAAAAAAACTATAGTGATTTCATAATACCACTTATACTGGAGCAAGGTGCCACCAGTTTATTATTTTCCTGATCAGAAGCTGTCCCAAAGCCATTTGCATTGAGTAATAGTGATTGGCAGGTGGCAATCAAAGAGTAAATATGCACAAGTTTTATTTAAAAAAATACATGCTTGAGTGATATACACAGGTAATTTCTGCCACTCTCAGCTACCACTATGTTTGCCTTGTAGAACACAAGCTTTCAGTTGAAGTCAGAACAGACACATTAATTCCCTTCTTTTTACCTCCTAGAACTTAAAAAATATCTGTGCAAGACATCCAAACCCGGTTTCCATAAAGATAAAAAATAAGAACCTTTCTAATTCACTAGCTCTTTCAATAAATTTCACCAGGAAATATCACTTGGTACTTTTCTCATCCTTAAAAAAATAAGGTGATTGAATTCCAGTCATGCTCTTGGTTGAACATGATAAATTTTAGCAACACTAGTAGCTAGGATGGTAGGAAAAACACCTACTCAGTGCCTTCCCTAGAGGCACA
This sequence comes from Corvus brachyrhynchos, assembly GCF_000691975.1. Taxonomy (NCBI): domain Eukaryota; kingdom Metazoa; phylum Chordata; class Aves; order Passeriformes; family Corvidae; genus Corvus; species Corvus brachyrhynchos. Next base: position 12,922,116 of record NW_008238983.1, read on the forward strand.
GTGCTGAAGTATAGCAACATTGATTACTGAATGTTCTAACTGAAATGGTTTATACAGGGTAATACAGGACTATGGAAAGCTAAATGAGATGATGAATAAAAAGGAGGGTTATGAACACAGCCTTGGGGCACAGCCTTAATTTTCACTGACTGTACACCTTTAATCATCTTTTGGTGTGTCTTAAAAACAAACTTTTTTTTTTTCTGTATGTAGGACATAGTAAGGTACAGAAGAACACAGCAGTTTTCAAGGCAGAACATTCAGAAAAAGACTTAGAACCAAACCAGAATTTATGTACATTTTCCTATGAAGATCAGGACGTTCTCTGGTTCAAAGGGCACAAAATAGTCAGCTTTCTCCTCAGTTCTCTCCATCCTGATTTTGTTTCAAAAAGCAGTGAAGCCTCCTATCACATTATCAAGAAATTTCATTGTTTGCTCTTAGATATGAGTAACTTTCACCCAGACATAGGGTTACTTATCTTTGTTACTTCTAATAGAACTTCCAGAAAAAATGAAAAAAACCACAAAAATTGCAAAAGGCATTCTGTTCTGGCTAAGAGAACCACTTACCATTATGAAAACATTAGCTTTATGATAACTTGAAAATACCTTGTTAAGCAGGTTTTTAAATTCATTCACGTATCTCAAATTTGGGTCCAAAACTAAAATTATACTTCATTCATATGTGGAAGGAATAGACCTCTGTCCTGTGCTTAAATTCTTAGGTGGGACAGGTCTGCTTGGCATTTTTCTCTTATCCATACTGTTTTGGAGCAGATGATAATTAAGAACACACAGGTAATTTCTCATTAACAAAATAACAAATGCCACTTAACTATAGGTGTAGCTTTGCAAAACTAGAAGAGATTAAATACCTTGAGGAGTCGAAACGCAGTCATCCAGCATGTCCTGCTTTGCTCATCTTCAGCACACAACAACCGCAGTTCCTTAGTTTCATTTCTCACTCTGTTTGGCTTTAAAGTAGTAGAGGGAAGTCAGATATATTCATTAGAAAACCAACAACACTGTAAGCTTACTGCAGGGTAAAAGGAAGGTGCAGTACAAGTCTAAAGAATTAGCCAGAAAAAGCTCCCACCACACTGAATTTAAAGCTCAGGAGAGGCTGAGCATGCTTTGAAAGAAACCACTTTCTCAGCTGGGTCCAACAAGATAAAATGTTGGTGCCTCCTGACTTTCAGAAGCTGGGCTCATTGATCCTTGTAGGTCCCCTCCAACTCAGGATATTCTATGATTCGATGATTTGAAATAATGTGCAGTTCTAGCAGTTTATAGGAACAAGGTACTCAAGCCATGCTGAGAACTCAAAACCAGACCTGGGCACTTAGTTTTGCTGGTTGTGGTAGTTGAAGGGGGTTTTTTGGTGGTTTGGGTTTTGTTATCTTTTTTTTTTTTCAAATCTGTGAGAAGTTTTATAAACTCCCATTTGAGATGAAGGATGAAAGTTTCCATAACAGAAGGTAACTGAAAGTTTGCTTCCATCAGTTCAGGTTCTGTCCTGCAGCCAGTCTCTTTGATGCAAACCCTTGTTTTCTAGCTCTGCAATGGCTGCTAGGAAGGAAACTGCTTCACTACTGTCATAAAACCAGCTCCCAGCTTTATTTTCTTCTCAGAAAATTACACTTTTCAAAGCATTGAAATACTTTCCAAATGAATCTTTCAGCACAACAGTTTTAAAAATCTTCAAAGGCAACTGGTTATTCTTATATTCATTTTTCCAAGACAGTCTTCCTCTTTAAATAAAGGCGAACCTCTGGCCCACAATAATGGTAAAATTGCACCCCATCAGAGCTTGCTGCGATATAGTTTTGGTGCTTGCTGTCCACAGAAACTTTTCTATTCAATTAGAGAACTTGGAAAAGCTTTCATCTGTGAGGTGAACCAAGGCCACCTCACAAGCACACCATGCTTCAGCACTGAGCTGCTCTTGAACAAAAATTTCCCAAACCAAAGGAGCACCAGATAAAGTGTTAAAAGTGTCACATAAAATGATGACAAGATTCACAGGACATGCCTGCCAAATGAAAGATGTTAAAGATCAAGTCCTCATGACAGAAAAGGCTTGCAGAGTTTTACATACAAATCCCATTTAGCTGGGGGTTGGGGTGACTCTGAGCTACCAACACCGTCTGGAACTTTGAAAGAATTCAGTGAGAAGGTTTACCTTTATACAAAATCCATACTCTGCAGGGGCATTGTACAACTTCTTGCCTGCTATCAATGAGAAGATATTGCTGTCTTCTAGGTCAGCCAACAATTGCAAATGTCTTGGCTCCTGGGGAAATAACATGATTTAGCACAGGTAAGTGAAAGATTTTGGAAGATGTTGTGCAAGCTCTGCAGTCTCTCAAGCCCAGCTTCCAACAGAGGGCAGTGCACGAGCGCTGCTCCTCTCCCAGGCAGCCCTCGAGTGGACATGGCACACACCCCCTAAATATCAGCCTACCAGCTGAAGGTGCTTGGTACAAGAAGCTCACAAAATACTTGTGCAAACACATCACATTAAAAATGGCCTGGCCTATTACATTGCTTCAGAGAAATCTGAAGGTTAGCACAACTTTAGTGGCCCCAATGATGTTGCCTAGCTGGTTCGTTTTTATTTTATATTGAAACTCTATGGCTGTGTTCATGCATCGAGAGCCCAGGGCTTGACTGTCATTTGATCGTGCCTTACTTATCCTTTTCTATGGAATAAAAAAAGGGAACACTGTGTGGAAATTTTTAAAAAACAGCAAAAAATACCCACTGTAAAAGCAGAAAATGCTTTCACATGCTACTACTGTGCAACTTCTTTTTTAATCTTACCTTTGAAGTTCCTTTTGTAGAACAATAAAGTCCTGATCTCCTCAAACACATAAACAGTTTCTTCCATGATTTCCTACCCAGCTCTTTCACATGCAAGAAACCTTGAATTTCAGGGCAGCTACTGGAGTTTAAAAAGTTCTGTTGGAGAGGAAAATGTAGATGAACATTGTGTCCTATGGATGAATTATAAAATTGTCACTGTATTTGCAGAACAGAGAAGAAAATGGCAAATCACTATGCTGACTTGAGGTGCAGTTTCACACTGGGCTTTAACTGACCTAGATGTTTAATCTGATTTACAACCGAAATAGATATTCCTGCTCCTCCCATTGCATCTACCTGGCCATCTCCTCCTGCAAGTGACACCTTCCTATTCTCTGCATCAAGATTTAAATCTCAAAAAAGATATCGCTTCTCTGTATCCCCATTCATCTTGCACTTGGCCTGAAGGGAGAGAAAGTAAGCTTATTAATTCTTAAAATAATACTGTGTCACAGTAATTCTGGCAAATTGTCTAACTGGAAACATTGGCCAAAATCTCCATCTTTATCCTAAAGTTTTTGAAAGGGAAGAGCCTATTTCAGGATTTCAAGTTTTCCCAGGACAGGAGGTATAAAAGACCACAGAGTATTTAACTGAAAATGACATGTAGAGCAGTCAAGTAAGTGCCAGCAGTTATACCAGACTTCAAGATTCAGAAGCATTTATGTTCTTGACGTAAGTAGAAGGACTACATACAGAATAATTGGTGATGTATCACAGGAAGGAAGCATTAATTATGTAGGAGAACTGATGGATTGCTCCCTTATTACAACAGCCCGGATTTTTAAATGACAGAGGGCTTGATCAGTAAGTTAAATGCCAAATTAATAAATTCGACAAGTATGAAGAAAACTGCAGGAATCTTGTTGGTCCAGATGTCTCTGCAATTCTTCAAAGTTGTGTTTTGGTCTTATTTGGCGGACAATGCCCACAGGAAACAAAACCAAAACCAGTGCCCTGTGTCAAAATTCTTACTTGCATTAAACCCTATTTTTTTCCAGTCCTCCTCCTCATCTCATCTAACACAATGGGAAAGAACCATCAATTTTCTTTCTATTTGTACTATGAATTCACTTCTCAGCTGTGAAAGGGAAAGACCAAAAGGAGAATAGATTCTTTTTGTCTAGTCAGCTAAAACAAAGGTAAACTAAGATGGCAAGCTTTTCTGCATGTCTGAGCCAGGTTGAGACTAGGAAAACAGATCCTAGTGGTTTTAATGCTATTGTCATGACTAAAAATACTAGCTCTTATTGCAGTATATGATATCATGAGATGGTATTTAATATTCTTCCCTCTTATGTGTGTCATTAAAACCAGCAGAATTGCTCAGTGTTTCAGGTGGCCTCACACGCAACATGGTTAATGACTACAAGGCTGCAGGAGGTTTACCTTCAATAAATTACAACTGCCACTGAAATTCTGAAAAATGGTTGTGTGTTTTTTAAAAGAAAAGAAGTACTTAAAAGATATACTTTAACGAAGATAATTTTTTGTGGTTAAACAATGAACTAGAGAGAATATACTCACCCTCTTTCCCCCACCCTCTTGTGTTAACCCCCAAGACTTATGCTTCTCCAGGACTGTACCTTTCTGAGCCCTCCCAGAAGCAAACTCTCATACCTCATGAGGTTGTAAGGTTTTCCTTTTGCTACCACTTGAGTTACCCTCAAAACTTTTCCATCTTCAAGAACATCTTGCTCTTTTGGGGAGTCCTGCTGCTTGTATTAACAAGCAAATTCAATTCTCCACTT
>NW_008238983.1:12926771-12937458 GCF_000691975.1 Corvus brachyrhynchos
ACCGAAGTATGAAGGCCTCGTTCCCTACCAGTCTGTTGCAATGCCAGTCCATGCCAGTTTTGGTTCCTGATTACAACCTCATTGCACATGACTTTCATTTATAATTCCAGAAATTGGCCTGATTTTTTTGTTTGCTTGTTTCCCAGATGAAAGTGGATGCTAATGTTTTAAATTTTGTCAGTGAATGTGGAACTAAAATTTAGTGGACTTTGATATAGTTAAGGGACAAAATGAGTGCACTGGTTTAAAAGTTAGTAGAAACTTGTCATCTTTAAACAGAAAGTCAGTGCATACTTGCAAACATGCAAAATGACAGAAATCAAGCCAAAATCAGCTATTTGTACATATATATTCTTCATCTATTTGTGCTTCTGCTTTATAATTTGCCTGTTATTCATGGCACTGTCTTCCAGGCATCATGGTCTTATGTTCTTAGTACAGTACTCTTTTAATAACTGTGTTTTAATTTGGCTCCAGAGTTGAATGTCCACAGTTTAAGAAAACAAGTGAAAATTATTTACACTATGGGGCTTAGATTAGAGTGCTAAAATTGAGAGATTTAAGTGAAACTGTTACTGATCAGAGAAGTAGCCCACCCTTCAGCATCATCCTTGAAGGCCAACCAACTGTGCCACCACCACGGTTCCTTTATGAGCAAGCAAGAAACTGTACAGTGACAGCAGAACTTCAGCATAAATGCAGCACACGTGCCACCACCACGTAGATTGCACAACTCTACCACCACATATGCATAAGGAACACACCCCTGCAATTTAACTGGGGGAGCTTTAAATGGGATTACTTTGCAAATACTGTGTACAAATTTCTACTTGCACTTACTTCTTAGGGCATTATTTTTCTACACAAAAGAGCTTCTAGTTGGCTGAATCATGGGGAAGTTGGTCCTTATTGTTAATTCTTGCCAGGCACAAACATAGGACACAAAAAGCAAAAGCAAAACCTCTCATCATCTCAAACTCATCTTCTAATATCCGCTTGCATTTTTACACTTTCTCCTGTGCTGTGATGTGGAGTATAGAAGAGTACTTCTGTTCTGCCTTTTATAAAAGGTATATTTGTTTTTCTAGAAATGTATCTGCCAAGACTGTTTGGGAGTAACATTAGGTGGCTAAACCAGATACCCACAGAGTAAGTTAAGTATTAATGGAACAAATATGTATGACCATAGCTATGAATACTTTGTGTTTACAATTTACACCTCAATGCCACTGGGCAAGATCTTTGTTAGATATTTTCAACATTAGCCCCATATGCTAACTCACTACACTGGTCTTTCTCTGACCAACTATTTTCCAGACCTTCGAATTCCCTCCCTCCCTTCCTCCCTTCCTCCCTCTCAACCCCTCCCCTCCAGTTCCAAAACTTTCTTTGTCCATACAGATAATTTACAGTACCTGCAAAAGTTGTGACTGTGGGATACTGCCATTCGTTTGCTGGCACCAGGCAACCATTTGTTCTGGAAAGAAATTCTAGACACAAAAAGAAGACAATTGGAAGTCACATTATATTTAACACTCTTACAGAGAACTAGTGACATTTTCTTCAGTCATTATTTTTTTGGAACTATCACTATTAAATCAAATTGGAAATCCCCTGACACAGAAAGTAATACTAGGGCTTTTCAAGTGCAGTTCTTCCCTTCCTTCTGCTCACCAGATGCCCATGCAGACAGATTGTGGGTTTTTAAAATATCTGACATGCAGCATTTCGTAAGTGCATTTTCCCATCACTTCCTCTTCTACTGAGGGCTTTTGGGGATTTCTAACAGCCTCTACTTTCTTGGGAAGGAAAGGATGAATAGTCCTGCAAGTTGAGTATGCAGCGACTCCTTGCTTATTGCATCAATGACTTGACTTCAGATTTATTCCTCCAGTTCCCCTTTCATCTGCTGTTTCAAAATTCCTGTATAATTTGGTACACTGAATTTACTATACACAGCAATGACATGAAATCATTCTTGAGGTTTTTAAACATTATTTGAAGCATGGAGACATACAGAAATGCCTGAAATAAAACAATGACTGATTATAACAAGATGAATCACAACAAAAACATTTCCAGTTTAGAACATTTGTCACTCTTCAAGCAATATAAATTTCAGTCTTTAGGGCATAAAGAGAAGGGCTGAAGAGGAATCACCCTTCTGCCAGGTAAGTTGCACAATGAGTTATGAAAACTAACATTTACCAGCCTCTCTTGAGTAGAAACAGTGCCATATGGCAACAGCTAATGCAACGGATAGGGAGCCTTCGCATTCTTACACCACAAGAATGATTTATTCTGTGATTGCAGGAGCCTGGGACCGAATGCCAAGCATTCTGGGTTTTACTCCCATGCTCTGTTATTAATTAAAATATACCACATGAAACCAATGTGCTAGCTCCTCTGATACCCAAACTTCTGTACAACGCTCAGATGTTCATAGGTTATCAGATGGTGAGATCAACAGAAGTGAAAAACTAGGAACACTCCATGTACAGAAATGTTTCACAGAGTAAGTCAAGGCACAGACTGAAACAAGCACCAGCAGATGACAAATGTACATGTGAGCACACGTGCAAGGATGCAGCAACTGTGCACTTGCATCTATGAGGAAAGGAATGAATTTGTCACCTGCAGTTACTTCAGCAGTGAGTTCAAATGTGACCTCGTGCATCTTTTTTTCTTCTCGCACCACGAATGCCTGACTGACCCAAAATCTGTTCTTACCTAACCACCTCTGGATTACCCTTCCTCAGCTATCTCAGTGGGTTACACCAGCTGACATTGCTTCATGCCAACAGTCTGCTCCAACATAATTGTTTAGATAAAATGTGAAAAATCATCCCCAGATAAGCAGTTACACTGTAACCAGTTTAAAATTACAATGTTTGAAGATCTTACAAATCCAGGAATAGGTATAGCTATGGCCTATACCTATCAAGCATGGCTATACATGAGGACATAGAGAGGGCAAGCTACTATGGTCAGTAAAGAAGGCAGACCACGCCAGTAAAGCACAGCCACAGGTGAAACAATGTTCAATATACGTAACGATAAACTGGACATTCCTTGTATGAAGTAAGCGCTTTAGGGGTTACCCAGATGGGTTTTGGTGTTTTATTAATTATTACTGCCAGAAATTAAAAGATTTGGATACTGAATGTTATGTGATTAATTTGCTTCGAATCAAGTAACTTTGAAGATAACGAGTAAATTGTATTTCTGGTTGTTTTTCTTAAACCTATAAAGATTTCCCTGTCTTGGTCACTCTCCAACATAACTACAGACATTTTGAAACCAGTATATTTGGTAACTTGAAAACACTTGAGGTTTTTAGGCTGGGAGGAGAGTACAAGGAATTTAAACATTGGTTAAAATTTCTTTGGAAAGAATTCTGTTAGTTGGTTGCCTATTTTTTTTAATAATAGATGTTTAAGACATAACAGTGCCCAGCAATGTTATTGCAATCCACCCCTCTGTGGTGTAAACAACTAAGTAATGAGACTCACCATGGGATTTTTGAAAAATTCATATTTTGCGTAATTCTTCCTGAACAAAAATTTACTTTCACTTCCCATAGTGGACTCAACTTGAACTATGAGCTCATGATCTTCCAAGCACCTCTCTGTGGAAAAAGAACATGATGTTAACACACAGCCAACCAACAGAAGGAATGAGACCAACTAAGAACAGAAGTAAAACAACCCAGTGTCATTCCATTACCTTTTAAGAAATTAGCAAAACACATTATAATTTTCAAACCATACTGCCATGAGGCAATACCTTACTTTGTAATGTATTACAAAGTTTAACATTATAAGGCAGTGTTCTTCAAGAAATTCTTACATCAAGGCTTCATAAGCACAGACTTTTGAGACAGGAATAGATTTTTTTTTTTGTGTACAGTAGCTACAATAATACAGACAAACTTCTGCTTTTGGCACTGGTTGTATACTGTAGAACTGGAAAGGTGGACAGGTTTAAGGGGGAAAAAAGTTACAGAAAGGCCACTGTTAGGTCTTGAACTATTACTGAAATACAGTGTTGTATTTGATTGCACTCTATAAAACCAGTTCATTTCAAGGTGAACTTCAGGCCTTCATTGTAGATGCTAGACAATGGGGTTTATTATGAAAGAGGTCACAGGATCTACTTTACAGGAATACTGACAGAGACAAATGTTTTGTACACATGACAGGGCAATTTTCTGCTCTAGATTTGGTTACAAGGTAACTCCCCATAACCACCACTTCTCTGGTCAAAAGAATGGGACATCAAAGCATGAACAGATAGCTTAACAAACCCAATTCACTGAAAGCAGTAACTCGAAAGCAGGCAACTGGCTAAGTGTGCACTACTTAATGAACTCATTATCTTGACAAGTCTTCAGAACTTTCTGAGAAAATATTTAGGTATTTTTTAAAAGTTTTAACTAGTCAGTGCTTTCATGACTTACATAATACAAAATTAAAAACATAACTTTAAACAAAAGGCCTGTGACTTGCTGACCAAAGAAGTTTGGGGAGTCCCTTCCCCACTTTATGTTTCTGCAATCCTTGTATTTCTACGGTAAGAAATGCCAGGGTGCCACCCAAGTTCTCTTGGGGTGTTTTCAGGAGAAAGCAAGCAGTCAATGGCACCTCAAAAAGAGCAAGCTCTGAAATATCACTTGAATTACTAAACTCAGCAGATTATGTGATGTTCTTTTATTGAAAATTTAACCTATGATGGAATGATCCCATCATCTATCACCTTTTTCACCTGCACTTAGGTTGTCAGTCATCACCAGCTCATTGACAACTTCAGCATTTACTGTGCATTTGCAATGTCCAGCCTTGCTATAGATTGCATTTTCAAAGGGGTTAACATTGAAAAACTTCCATAGTGGGCTGCTCTCAAATAAAGAGCTGTTTCTTAGTGCATCAGGCATAACACCATTTTGAAGGGGTAGTTCTTTGACTAATGTCCACAACAATACTGCTGCGGGTGGCTGTTAATAAAGGACATTTTGCACCACCTCAGCATTCATCACCTAAACTTACACATTATCTAGGGGCTTTGCAGATAAAGTTTCAGGTATTGCTGATCTGTTGCTATTATCATGGTTTTTAAGCAACTGGTGAAGTCAAATCTCCTCCACACTGTGATGAGGACACATAGGGTGAAGGGCCTATTTTTTAAATTATGCTTCCTCCAAAATACATCTAATTACATTGGTATGAAACTTCATCGCAGTATGAACCCCGAAAGACCACATGTCCTGTTACTGTCTGCTTCTGCCACCACCCAAAGTTGTGGTCTTCGCTTTCCTAACACACTGAACATTGCTTGTCAGGGACAAACTGTTTGTTCTGAGGAAATCAAGTATAGATGAACATTTGTCAATTGGTTTTGTATTTCAATGTTTAGTTTCTGTAAATATACTCGGTGTCTGTTTCTTAGGTGCTTTAGACAACTGACCTAGATGTATTCTGTTACGACATCAAGACCCTTTTGAGATTCTGTGGTGATACTCCCACTGATTTAATGTTTATATTTTCATTTTGATGGTCAAAGCCACCTTGGAAAAAAGGTGCAGCATTTCACAGCACGTGCATGTAAAAAAAGGAAGCTAGTCCTGGTCAGTTTGCTATTACTTCATGGAATACTTGGGAATACTTGTACACTTGGGAAGTCCTTGGTAATTTGCACTTGGTTGGTACAAATGGGATGAACTTGACACATGAGAAACTCAGCCTCAGCCCTGCTTTGAGCTTCCTGCTACAACACTAGAAGCACAGATGTCAGCCTGATCAGTTCAATAGGTCAGTCTGTCTTCAAGTGGCATTGCTGTTGAAGTGACCAGAAATGTGTCCTTTCAGTTTATCTGATAGGCCCCACTCAGTCTCCTCTACAGACTTCCTGGAACAAACTTTCCCCCCACCCCGCCCAAGTTAATCTGTATTATCAGAACTTCTACAGAACTGTAGCAGTCATACAAGGTGGGAAAAGGAGCTGGATTCCATCAGGAACAACTCACAGGGCATGGCCCAAAATTCCCAATTAGAGAATCACTACAAATGACAGGTGGACCCCTGTATGAAATAGCCCACCCTGCCTTTGCATTTTAGCAAGCACTGTGTTTATCTGTTCCACTTTTAATTCACTCGTATTAAGGGAAGTCAATGCACGTAAACAAGAAAATCTATGTACAAAACTGCAGCAATGCTTTCTTCTAACCCTCCCATATTTCAGAGCCCTGCTACGTTCTTTCCTGCTTCAACTGTATTTAAGTAAGATGCACAGTCATTTCTGGAGCTGGAAAAATGAAGCGTGTAGGTAGGGAGGGATGCTTTCAGTGTCCAGACACATACTATCATGTGAATGTCTTCACCATTATTATTTGTGCTAATGTCCAATACAGAGATCTCTGTCCCCATCCTAAATGGATGATAGTTAAGCATGGAATAGAACACAGGGAGAATACCACATTTTATGAACAGGTTAGGTATACTTACAGTAGCAAATGAAATAATGGGACTGATTCAAATTTCATAGACTGCTTAAATATTGACCACAACGTGCTTTAGATATTAGTGGTATGGTGCAGCAGGAACCACTTTCAAATGTCAAATCAAGAAAGTCTGATGGCAAATTGTCCCACCACTGCCTACAGTGAGAACACAAATACTTTGTGCAGTCAAATAGCTGATTAAAGTTATGTGCAAGCACACATGTTATTTGGAATTAACTTGGCTATGCTTGTGAACAGTGAGGTGAGGGTTCCTTACAAAGTGGGACCTCAAAGACCAATGCAATGATAAATATGCAGCTGGCTTCAAAAATTTGATCTTGTCCTCAGTCTGCCCAATAGTAGTACAATGAACTGTTTCTGGAACCCAGCTCTTTTGGAAAGTACTATTAGGCAAAATATGGGGAGGGAAAAAAAAAAGCGAACTAAATGAAGGAACTCCTCTCTTTTGGTGGGCTTCAAGACTACCACCTACAGCATTAAGTCAGCAAGGATGTATTATATAAGAAATAATGTCTTCTGGAAACACAGAATTCTGACTGCTCTTAAACCATATTTCTTTTCACACTAAGTATTTATTCACCATTGTTTCATACTTATACTATCAATCTTATATCTAGAGGAACAAATATGGGACATCAGACACCTGATGATAACTTCACCCAGGTTGCAGACAGATTACTACATTGATCTGACAGTCTCCAAAATACAGGAAAGCATTTAAGCTACAGAGAAGCTAGAAATAAGCAGCCAAATAATAAAAAAATTCAAACTGCATCCAAAACTGGTGGAAGCATGAAAGTTGATATTTGAAGTTTATTGAATATGTCGCAGTGTATACTTTAGACCCCAGATTCAAGAAACTGGATGATTTTGTCTCCTGTTAAATGAACTCATTTATTCCCTTTTCTGTCCTCATCCTTTCAAATATGTGAAATCTGTATAATTACATTTTTTTGATTCTTTAAATATTTTTTCTTTGTTGTCTTTACACCCCCAAAGGTTGCATTACTTCTCTCACAGATCTACTGCGTTGCCTACAGGGGACAACCCTGGAGCAGCCCTTGTGGAAGGAAGTTTGGTGGCTGCTGAAGCCCCATCCTACACACCCCACTTCTCTGGGGGATCGCTTTGTGCTTCAGTTTGAAACAGAGGTCCAAGGCAGGCAGGTCCCCATGTATATAAATGCAGCCCGATAAGTATCTTGCTCTTTTCCCATCATTGTTAATTACCAAGTTATTTGTGTGTAAACAGAAGCTTTTGATTTCCTAATCAGCCTCCTGCCCGATTCATTCAGAGATGTCACACACCAGAGTTTGACAGCACAATTAGTCACCATGGAAGCTATTGTGATGTCACAAACACTGAATTGTGGCATCATTGAATGAATCTGGCAGGAGAAGGATGTTGGTTACAAAGGAGAAGGCTTCTGTTTACACAATACCTTGGTAATCAGCAATGATGGGAAAGAGACTATAGAAAAAAAGAGCCTAGTAGTTTAATGAGCATTGATAAAACTGAAAATTTGTAAAGGTTTTCAGAAGTGCATGTGGCATATTAAGCCACGGAGATAAAGATTCTGTAATTTATACCTTAATTATTCACCTCATCCTATGTCCTCAGAACTGAAAGTATATCACAGACATAGACCAGTGAGTGTTTCATCTTAATTTTTTCATATATTTCTACATTAGGAGAGATAATAAAACCATTCAATAATCAGGATATCCTATGTGTTTGGGGTTTTTGCAAGTGTTAGTCTGCAGAACAATGAATTTGTTAGTGTTTAACAGTATTGGTTTAGGGCATCACAATTCCAGCAAATAATTTCCTTTTTTTATTCGTAAGGGTTCTGAATTACATTTTTAGACATAAAACCCCCTCTGTTAGCTACAGATAGTATTCACAATTCCAGTGCTGGCGATTGCAGCTTATGATTTGTCTTCCTCTCTTTTCTAGAAAAAACGTTCCCCGTGAAGTATATCGACTAATACTCCAAATGCTACACTTTCTAAAGCATTATGGCATGCTATGGAGAATTATAGATAGCATTATCTGAGCGATACGCTGTTGCAAGCTGCACAGCAGAACCCTGCAACTAATCAGTGCCACAAAGTAACAGGAAAAGCAAGACTCAATAACATGAGATCCTTTCAGGTACTGTAATTAAACCAATTCACGGTGTTATTTAATTCCCCACGGTTCTTCCTCTTGCTGCCTTCTTGAAACTGTAACCATGACACCTTAATTTCAATCAGGTGGAGGAGCTGCTGCCTGGAGAGCAGATACCACCGCTGGTCCAGAAATTGCCCATGGATTTGCGGGTGGTGCCACCATTTTTTCCCTGCCTGAAGTCAAGTTTGGCCAACCCCCTCCCCCACCTCAGCATGTCTAGCTTTCATAAGCATTACTGTAGGTATGTAAGGCTGAGTCTCTTCACCCAGGTCTCCCAGCTGGTGATGAGCTGAGCTGTTTCATAGGACCGTACTCTAAGGATCAAGCTTAATTTGCCTAAGCTGTTTATTTGCAATAGCTTCAGACACAGCAAGGCAGCAACAGAGCGCTAGCGTGAAGATTAGACAATTCTTCTTTTTTTATAGAATAAAAAATCGGAATGGGAAATAACGGAAGGACTTTAAATGGCTTAAAACGCTTAACACATCAAATTGTAATACACAGAAAGCACGTATGTGACTTCAGCTAATTGTACAAATAAAAGCAGTGGAAAAGAAAACGTTCCGTCTGGAAGCACATTTATATGAATCACACATATTTTATGTTCCCAGGTAACCATGCCACCCCTTTGACCATTCCCTACCTAATCCTAGGTGAGGGTGATGCTCCACTAGAGTCCAGCTGTTATCATCCACACAATGACTTTTGTAAACGAGCAGCTGACAGAGGTCCCTGGCTGTCATGTCTGCTAGAATCTCGACCACTTTGCTTGTTCCATCTTCACTAAAGACTTTTACATCCTGCAACATAAAGGGTACACTTACAGATCAACAGCTCTGAACACAGGCAAACCACACAGCTACTGTAGAAAAGCATCATCCTCTTGGTGTGAGGGTTCCAAGCACCTTGGCAGCCAGGACAAATGAAATGGATGATTCACTTTATAACACTTTCTCTCGATGCCCCCTAGACCTATTTCCCCTCCCCCCTCCCCAACACCTCCCTGCACTAAACAAAGATTCAGCAGGGTTAATATGACCACGTACACAGGAAAAGTGAGAGAGCAGGTTCTTTATAAAGCTGTGTAAGGTAAGCAAACGTGAAACAATGTCGAGAGAGTACTTTGGCAACAGTGGGCGAGAGAAATCACATCCAGTCAAACACACAATTTTCATTGTGATCCCATCGGAGGCCTCTGAACATTCACAGGGGAGCAGGCCAAGACCCCAAAGATTAAAAATGGCTCTCTTGTTCCCCACTAACTTTTGATTGTTTCATGTGGGGAAGTCCCACTTGCAGTTTGCCGGCAAATCAATTACCTAGCACAGTCCACACATTTCTCTCCCTGCCCTGACTTCTCTTTTGATCCTAGCTTGAAAGTAGTTTGAAACCAAATGTGCACACGCTGCACATCCTAAATATCAATGGGGATGAGAGAGCAAGTCAGGAACCTTCTCCCCACCTCCTGAATTATACAGATGCTTTCCTCTTCGCATTGTTCTGCTCAAGCGAGAGACACTTGCCGCAGAATTATTTCTCCGGGCGAACGTGCAGGTCCCAGATTTAAATCAACTGTGTTTAAAACGCTCCGCATCCTAGTGAGAGAAGGAGAGTCTAACAAAAACCTCGAGGGTAATTTGATATGGAAAATCTTACCTCAACGGCACGTAAAAGGCAGCAGTCGGAAGAACAAGATGGCATTTTAAATGGGGATTGCCTCTTGAGAGTTAGTTCTCTGCCTCCGCCGACCCTCTGCAGCCTGCGGCTGGGCGCCCGGGGTGCCGGCGGCGTCAGGGGGGGCCGTACCCTACCTGTCACGTAGCCCCTGCTATGGGGACTGTTTCTGGGGAGGGAAACAACTCTGCCAGAGCTCCACTCAAAGGGTTACACGCAATCTTTGCGGTAGTGAATCAAACCACACTGTGCAGACCAATCCTAGCCCTCCCTCCGACTGATGTAATCATTTCCCACACACTATCAGACTTCCAAATTATTCCC
>NW_008238983.1:12937961-12956274 GCF_000691975.1 Corvus brachyrhynchos
AGGAGAGGAGAGGAGAGGAGAGGAGAGGAGAGGAGAGGGAATCCCGGTTGCTCTGGGGAAGGCATGCGTGCTGTGCAATGGAACGGCTGCACTCCTGCCAACGCTTAGCCACGCCAGAGGCATCCTCACACACGCAGGAATTTGTTGGGCGTGGGGGTGCCCCGTTTTCTGTCCTGCGGGCAAGTCTCTGTTGTGTCACTAGCCCCGTGTCGCAGCAGAGCCCCGCATCACACCCGCCGCGGTCCCGGCCCGCTCCGCCACTCGGCAGCGCGCCCGTGGGACGGGGGGACACGAGTGGAGGGATGCTCGAGACACCCCGCGGGCATCGCACCGCAGCGTGCGAGTGGGGAGCGTAGCTCTCGTGTTCCCTCCCAGCATGGGCAAGCACACCGAAAAGCCAGTATGCAACAAGACGGAAAGTAGTTACTTTGTTCGTTTCAGTGGGGAATGGGAGGGACTAACACCCGCTTGATATTTTTTTTTTCTTCTACTTTTTGTAGTAGAGCGATAGATTGGAAAGCAGTGACGAAACCGTAAAGTTGGTGATTAAAGAATTCCTTTCTACTTTCAGCTTACTCTGTGCATATAACTGCACTTTCTGTATTGAAACTAAACTATTTTGGATGGATTTCCTGCCTCGGGAACCAACCTGGTGACATCATTCATTCATTAATCACGAGAAGCACAGCCCTCTGCTCCCTGCCTCAGCTTTCACCGGGGAGCCCTAATCAGGAATGCGCCACAGCAATCGCCGCTTTTGCAACACCTGGAGGACAGACCCCCCTTTTCCTTTCCTGCTGGGAACATGGCAGTGATACAGGACAGACTGCACTCGATCATCGCCAGTGCCAAGTCCCAGAAGAGGGGCAAAGCTGTTCTGCTGAGGGTGCCTCTCCAGCCCGTGCAGGTGGAAAAGAGAGAACTGTAAGACAACCACCACACTTTTCTCTGTTCCCAAGCATGGAAAGCCTTAATGCCGTGTGGCCACTGGAAGAAAGCTGCAGCTGTCTTTTATGGTCATTCATGCTGTGCTTTCTCGGTATGAAGTAAAGGGGTCATGGGTACGTGTCCCACCCTCCCCCTCCTTTGCCCAGAGTCTGAGCTGATGCCGATGCCAGCCCCCCTGAAGCACCACAGCATCTTAAACTCCTGGATACCCAACACTGCTGTTTGGTGTGCGATTACTGTAATGCCATGTTCCCTCCTCCGGAGAGCCAGGCCCTCTAGGCAGCACCCACTATCCCAACACCACAGCCACTGTGGGAGTTGCGTTACAAACATGGATATGTTCCTTCGTGGGACCAGTCAGCCCTTGGGGTGTTAACAGTGCCTTTAAAGCTCAGGGACTGGAGCGCAGTGGGTGGGCAGCGATGAGCAAGTTAACTTCACTGACTATTAATAGTGCTGTGTTTGCCATCAAGGGCAGTGCAAGGCCACGTATCACCACTGACATCACAGATATAAAACACTGCATCAGGAGGGGTTGTAATGGCCTGAGCTGAACCCTGCCCCGGGGGATGGGAGAGAGGCAGAAGTGAGATGAAACCCTGTGCCTCTGCAGAGGCAAGAGTGCAACAGTCCCCAAGAGGCTTACATGGAAGGTAAGGGGATTTTATGTCCCCACACACTGCTGCAGAGTTATGACGTATAACCACAAATACGAAACCATCTTGATGACAAAGCTTCACCTCCAACTTTCTGACAGTTTCTGTGACAAAAGATGCCAATAACAGTACTCCTGTATCACAGAGGGGACTGAATTTAAAGTCAGTTGGTCAAATCCAACTCTCTCACATTTCGTGTCTTTTTTTTTTTTTTTTTTTTAAGGAAGCACCTCCCACTTTAAGATATTAAGGGCTCCCTATTCAAACTTCTTCCAGCAGAAACTTGGTGTTTGGAGTGTTTCACTTCCAAAATTGAATTGGGGCTTATTGTCTATAAAGGAAAATGAAGCAGGATTCATTTGAATAAAATACTCCAATAATGAAAACACTTAGCCTGATGAGAGGTTCAAAAAGTTAGTCTGACACTTTTGCCCTGCATCTCTCTGAGAAATGCAGTGAAATGCAACAGCAGACTGCCTGCAACAGTGATTTACAAAAGGCCCTAATTACGTCAGCAGCACAAGGCACCTTCTATTCAAAATTACGGTTAAGAATGCTAAGCCAACCAGAGCACTATATTGGCTGAACATTCAGTGCTTTACAGTGCAAAGGAGCAGATAACAGACTGCACCATTGTTCTGGGAAGAAGTCTTCCCCCAAGCTTTTCTTTTTCTTTTCTTGAAAGACAAAAAGACTTAAAAAATTAAAAATTTAAAAGAACATTAATATTCATCACTTCAGTGGTTTCATATAATGGGTCACATATCTTGAGTATCTTCATGTCTGTTTCATCTTCCAGCCTCAGTTCCTCAACCTCACTGCAGTATTTTTTGTGTATCAAGCAATACAAATATTTTAGGAATGTGGAGGGAAAAAAAAACCCAACAAAAACCAGAAAACCAAAACAGTCATGTGATGGTCACATCATTTCTTCTCCACTTTTTGTGCTATTTCTTTCCTTTTTCTTCGAAACAAAACCTATGACTATACACAATCATCACAGAATTTCACTCTGTTAAATGATGTTATGCTGAAAATCTTCAGTGGCAAACAGATCTACATTTACATTCTACAGCCTGAAATTATACGGTGTAATTTATATCAGTGCAAACCAACCTTTGTTATCCTGGGTTATGACTCCACACGTAAGAAGAGAGCACCAGTTATCAGAAGGCCCTCTGACTGAAATCTAATAGATACAAGGTTAAAAGGTTTCAGTGCACCAGTTCAACAAGAGTTTCTCCCTTGGAAAGAGATGAAGATCAGAGACTTCACAGAAAGCCATTAAAATACACTGAAGAGTCATTACTATGATCTGCACAAACTGAAAATCAGTCCAGCAAGTTTTGACTTCCATCCCCCAATTTCACTCACCAAGACTGTTCAGCCATGAGAATCATACAATTGGTGAGGTAAATAGAAGGAAAATGGAACTGAAATGTAAGCATGTACCTTGTGCAAGCAAAAGCAGCTATTTATTGCAGAAGACACCTATGTACCAGGCAGGTACTTGCTGTTTTCACTGGAACCCTGTTTTGATGAGATCTTTTTTCCAAAAGCTTTCTATAATCAAAGCTTATCAGCTCACAAGAGCAGAGTCAGAGTCACTGGAGGAATGGGGAAGCTTTCAATTAGGATCAGTCAACTCAAAGCTGCTGAAGACTCAAGCTCTGCCTGGAGGCTACCCTTAAACTGCTATTTGCCTAGTTGAAAAAGCAACAAATAAAGGAAGGTTTTGCTTCCTAAAGTTACAAACCTTTGAAAAAGAAAGGCCTCTAAGCATGCTCAGTGCACACCTGACAGGCAAGCAACTCAGTCAACCACATCTACATGCTGGAGCACCAGCCAGTCCCCCTGTACTTGCCCAGCAGCATTAAGGCAGTTTTATAAGGCATGGGAATTTCAACTGCTGCAATGAAATAAATATATAGGTCAACCCTATGGCTCTTTTTGCCTTCTCTGTTGCACTGCTCATGCAGGAAAATAGCCCTTCAGACAAACAGCAGCGGTAACAGCAATACATCGTGGCTAAGATCACTTATACACAAGGCATCAGATCGTACTTCCTTATACAAGAAAAAAACCTGTGAGTTATTTGATCATTGCTTTTTTTTCTCCTACATATACACATAAAACCCTTGGAAATGCTGAGGTTAAGGTTCTCATAGCAACATTAACTCTCTCCTCTGGCATATACTATATTTAGGTACACATTTAAAAGCCTATGAACAACAAAGGAGAACAACTGTTGTACGATCAAGATCTTAAGCCTTTGACTTTCATATTCAGAACAGCAATCTCAAAAAAAAAAAAAACCAAAAACAAACCCCACAAGCCCCCACTTTAGTTGGCCATGTTTCAAAACCCTCACTTTGTCCTCCTTCACTGGGCATTGAATTTTAAACCCATTCCCAAGGGTCAGAGAAATAACCTGACCTGAAAGGTAATCACAGTATCATCTTATATTCAGTGGTCACCAAAACCAGTACTGAAGTCATAAATTGCATGAGGGTTGTACTAGCAAGAGAGGTTTTGGGAGTCACAGTGGTGTGGGCAGAGAAGGGCAGGGCAGGACTAGTGCCAGGTTCAAGTCGGCATTGGTATTTGGAGGGTTAGCTCTTCTGAAGCCATCATGTATGGACATCCAATCACACATGCACCCAGTACTTTTGGAGAGTTACATTCTTTCTGGAAGTAAGGGAGAGAGATGGAGCAACTTAACATCTAAAGCACATGACAAAAGCTCCTGACTCTGGACTTAAGCTGGATGCCGTAAGCTATGTTGGCTGAATTCATGCCACTGTGGTGATTAATCAAGCAAACATGTCTCTCTGCACTATTTCCATCGTGGTTTAACCCCAGCCAGAAGCTCAGCCCCACACAGGTGCTCACTTACTGCCCCCAGTGAGATGGGGGAGAGAATTGGAGGGAATCAAGTTAGAAAACTGATGGGTTGAGACAAAGCCAGTTTAATTAGGAAAGCAAAAGCCATGTACGTGAGCAAAGCAAAACATGAAACTCATTCCCTGCTTTCCATGGGCAGGGAGGTGTTCAGTCATCCCCAGGAAAGCCCATCATGAGTAACGGTGATTTGGGAAGATTAACACCATCACTTCAAACATTTTCCCCCTTGCCTTGTCCTTCTTCTTCCCCCAGCTTCATATGCCAAGCAAGACACCAAATGGTGCAGGATTTCCCCTGGGTTAGTAGTTGGGGTCAGCTGTCCCAACTGTGTCCCCTCGAGCTTCTTGTGTTCCCCTCCCCTCCTTGCTGGAGGGGTGGGATGAGGACCAGAAAAAACCTTGCCTCTGTGTAAGCACTGCTTAGCAGTGACTAAAACATCTCTGGAATTATCAACACTGTTTTCATCACAAATCCAAAACATGGCCCCATACCAGCAACTAAGAAGAAAATTAACTCTACCCCAGTCAAAACCAGCACAATTACACACTGCAACTGTTGACATTTGAGCTTAAAGAAATAAGCAAAGTGTGTTATGCGGCATGTATACTAAGCACATTTAAAGGAACATATACAATGAGAACATTTTGGGTACTATTGAAGTTTAAAATAGAAATATTGTAGTAACAAGCCAAAGCTTTTCCTCCTCTAATTCAAAACTGCATGTGAAAATGGTTATTTGTTATGCAGGCACTGAATTATCTGCTTGTATCTTCTCAAAACTTGAAGTATTTCTTAAATCTAAAAGTATTGCTCTCTGTATAGGTTCAGTATTGTATAGCAACTGCATCGAAGCATCTGCAAAAATCTCAGCTATTTACATACAACTGTGCAATATCCTCCAAAGGAAAGACTGTGCAGAGCACATTTTCAAGACAGAACCACTGCCTGCACAAACAAAAGATTTATTCCAATGTGTGTGCACATACTTAGAGGCTGAAGGTTTGGAAACTGTAAGTTGCTACCCTGTAATTTCCATATTTTAAAAATAAATAGCAGAATGCAGTTTTAAGTGATACATACCTACATACAGACAACACATCAATTTTGTGACAGTATTCCCAACAGCTGTTTCACTCTTTCCCACTTTGGTTTAAGGTTCAGATGTTCAGATAGATCATTTGACCTGTTTGACATTTTCACATCTTCCCACTCAATTCCTCATTTGCCTCCCATTTTTAGGTAAAAGAAAGGAGAAAGACTAATTTTCAATCCTTCTAAGAGTAATAATAGGCCTTTATGAATTTTGCTGAAGCTTCAGGGTATTTGCAGAACACTGGAAGAGTGAAAGCTTGGGAAGCAATTTGTATAGGCTTTGACAGTCCACACCAGCAGGAAGGGAGTGCAGCAACAACCAGCTCACTCAGTCCTGGATTTGGGGGTCCAGACTGTTCCAGCGTTTTCTGTTAGTTTTGACTGTAAGTCTGTAAACGTGCTCCCTTCTCTCCACACAGCTCCTCCTAACAGCAATTGCTTTTTATGCAAAAATCCTTTCTGGTTTCAAGATCCTTTACATACATTAAAAAAGACAGTTACAGACACTGTTACACTCCTTTGATTATGTAATGAAAGGCATTAAATTATGTTGCTGGCATTAACCTTTATCTTTCATATATTTTATTGTGCAATTTATCCCTAGATTGCAATTTTCCTCAGCTGTGCTTACAGAATGCATTATTTATTGTCTGAATTTGCTCCAAGAGAAAGGTTAGTACAAAAGTTCTTGCAAACAATTTAAATCACTAACAACCCTAGAAAGGGTAATACAAAGGAAAACCATAATAATTTCTTGATTAAATCCTTAAGTAACCAAGCTAGTTACTGAGTATTTTAAATTGCTCTGCCATTATAAATTACTCTGTAGAAAAGGAATTATTACCACATCTTCCTTGCTGCACAGGCTTCCAACCACAAGAACCACATTAATTTGAAGCTTGGCAGAGGGTGCAACAAGGCTCCAGGGAGCAACTTCTCATAGGATTTAGGAAAATGGTACAGGTCCCCAAGACTTGGATGGCTCCTTCTTTCCCACTAGGACACTGCGACAACTGCAGCTGAGGCCCTTGTCATCTAGGGCCCAGGCCACCCTACGAGCCAAAAAGCCATTTCAGCACAGGGTTTGGCAACGTGCAATTGGCTTCTCACTTTGATTTACGATTATTCCAGTAGAACTTCTGCATGGGTAGTCCACAAAACCCCCCTTCCCTTGCACGCTTTTCTGGGGAGAGAGGAGCAGAGAGGTTGCAGAGCAGACCTCTGCAGGAACACCTTTAAGGGCTGCAGGCACACCTAGACCTGGCTCCAGCACTCTTATTTGCATGTACCCGTCCAGCCACATATTGTTAGGAAAGGCACCAGGGACTGCTTTCAAAGATGTCTTTGGAGACTGAGGATTAATATTTGAAGACAGATGCATTTTTAAAGCATGGGAAAACCTTGGGGGCGGTGACTGTCTCTTATGTGATAAAATGGGACCTTAGGTTGATGTAGTAACAGAAATAAAATAGAACAAAAACAGCAGCCCAACAATAGGCGACAATGCCAAATAAACTATATTTGGAATGTCCAGACACAACAAAACAAACACATTATTTTAAGAATGAGTAGTTATGAAATTTGTCGTGAACAAATGAAATCCAATTTACCTAGTCTGGTAGCAGAGGAATCTAAGCAAGCATTAAGATGTAGGGCTGGACAGAAATTACAAACTTAGAATGCAATACAGGGGAAGACAAAGATAGACCCTCTTCCCACTCCTGTGTGTTTCTCCAACCCAAAAAAGTAATCACAAGGAGTGAAAAAGCCAAGGATTTAAGGACTTGTAAATCTGTTCCCCGGTGCTTGCAAGTGCAGAGTTCCTAAGGTTTTCTCTGCATCCCTGAAGGCTAGAATGAATTAAATCAATTATCTATCTTCACAAGAGCTCCTTTATTCCTCACACACACACACACATCCTGATGAAGCAATGACATCCCAGACCAGGAAGTTACACCAAAGATGCCAGGAGAGAGGGGGGGCTGGAAAGCAAAACAAAAGAAACTTTAAGAAAAACCTCTATGAATTCAACATGCATAGATCAGAGAAGAATCAAGTATGGTACATCACATGGAGACAAAACACAAGGGCTACAACCAACGTAAGTGTGAGAATATGAAGATGAGAACAACTTAGGGCAGTGAAAAAGATAATGGAAGCTACTGGAAAAAAAAGGGCAAAACATGGAGAAAGACTCCTAATGAAAACCAGCTGTAACCTACAGACACTCAAGGACTGATGACCATTTAAAGTATAAACACCCTATGAAATCTACATCACAACGGCTTCCATGTGCTGAAAATCCCAAAAGCTCAAGCACATCTTGGAAACACAAAATTCCCGCACTCTGACAGCATCAGGCGCAACCCCCAATCAGTTTTTCCAAAGGGGCTGAGTTCATACTGCTCTGATAGCAGCAGCAGGGTGCTTTGTAAGGAGAGGGTGACAGGCTTAACCACAGTGGCATGGCAGAGCATCCCTAATGCCCGGCTGTCAGCTGCCTCCGCGCTGTACAGTGTGCAGCAATATTGCTCAACTTCCCGTCTCCCAAGCTACCGGCTCTGGAAGGCGGCGATTCCAAGCAGCGAGTATCAGCTAATTGTTGCAGCCTGCAACGTCCAGGATGTTTTATGGGACAGTTTGTCACATGCACATAGTAAATGCTTTTAAGAGAGCTGCTCACATTGGGCGGGGGGTGGTGGTGGTGGTGTATTTCTGTGCAACTGTGTAAGCATCAATTGTGTGGCCAGAATTAACCCCCTGCAGATCTTTACCCAGGAAAAGTTATGTCAGTGGAAGAAGAGAGCTTATGTTATCCTCTCCCCAAAGCATGTGAAATTCGCATTTTCAGCAATTTCTTTAATGGGAAGAAAACTGTTCCATGACACTGCTCTGCTGTTTAATTTTTGGTAGATTTAAGTATCAGAGGAGAACAGTGGTGTGATATAGCAAAAGTTTCCAGGGCTGATGTAAGATCTAGGATTATGGCACCACAATTAAGCTGGATATTCTTTCTTGAATGCAGCTAGCCCCATGCAAATCTCACTCTCTTCCAACCTGCTAAGAATTTTTCATTTTCAGTGGAAAAAAAGTGAGAAAAATATTGGCATAAATCCAAAACCAACAATGCAAGGAGTTTATTAGCATACAGTGTCTAACTACCCCACCCCAAAACACCTAATGTAGAGATCCAAGGTACCAAGAAATTTTTCACATCTCTCACTACTCTGCTTCACTGCTGCACCCATCCATCCGTGCACACTACAGGAAGATCAACTCTTGAGTTTAAGTCCACAGCAAGCATCTCTAACTTATCTATTTCCAAGTCCCCTCTCCAGGGCTTGCTCGAGACCACTTTGCATACCCCTTCCTCTAAGTAGGGGCACCACAAACAAAAAAACAAACACAAAAAAACCCCACACAACCCAACCCTTTGCTTAGCTTACAGGGACAAATTCCCTGCTGCCATGGTTACCACTCCAACTTCTCCTGTGGAACTAGAAATAAAAAAAATAATAAAAAAAAAACTTCCCTGAGAACAGACGGCTATATGTTAGCTCTCCCTCCCCTCACTCATCATTGTTAGCCACTAAATCAGCTACATCTGGCATATTTAATTTGGACTAAATGAAATGTCACTAATTAAAAAGATGCCGAACAAGCAATCCATGACATTATAGAAACAGCTTAGTATTCAGCCTATTATGAACTGAAAGGAATCAACCAGTTTTTACCAAAAGCTGAGAAACAAAGGCAACTAAATGGTCCTCTATACAATCCTACTCACAACAATGTCCTCCAGCTTTTCCCTATCATCTACATGTACTGAGGTTTCCAGGCATTAATTCCTGGAGCAGCAGTGGCTCAAAAGTGAAGTAGTTAGCTCATTATAGATTGTATTATATGGATTGAAGTCTGCAGCATTTATGCCAACTTTTAAAAAGAAGGTTACTTTGCTAAAGCTACAATGAGTAAAGACATTCACCAGGCATACACACAAGTTGCTTTAAAGGACCTGTGGCCACATAGCAGATGAACAGTAATAGCCTCTCCTCTCTTCTCTCATGTTCTCCCCAGTTCTCAGTGGCCTGATTTGAAGTATCACAAACTACTCCATCCTTCCTCTCTTGCAGCTCCTCTCTTCAGCCCATTCCTGAAGGTTAATATGTCAGCTCTCTGCACCTCCTGCTGCAGGTTGCAGTGCAGAGATGTGAGCACTGCTTTGTACCAACACCTATTCCAGAGCAGCTCCTCTTACCCTGATACCAAGACACCCTCCCCACCCAGTCCTTCCCATCGTACTACACATCTTTCTCCTTTGCAGGTACATCGTTATCAGTATTCCACTGCCGCTTATCAAACAGATTTCAGTGCAAAGCTGCACGGAACCATATAAACCTCTTTTCACAGCCCTTACATGTTTTCCATCATCTTCTTTGCCAACTGGTAATCTTTCATTCTATCCCTTGTGACTAGTTGGATAAGCATTTGAGTGATGTTATTTTTAGTGCCTCCAAAGCTGAGGACTTCCCATGAGAACAGATCATCTTCTAAATGCTCTAGTCCAGGTTCTCATCATTTATAAATCAGACGACTGGCTCTTCTATTTTTACTGATATATGACATAGAACAGATATTTAGGTGTACTTTGATTGCCATTGCTCAGTTTCAGTACTGTTCATAATCAAATAAGATCCCAACGTTCAACATAGAAATCCCTCCCCTAAAGTAAATTTTAATAGAATTCTTACAAGATATTCAAGTGGATTGTGTTGGTAATGCTGGCACATGCCAGGCAAGCACAAACATTACTCTTAGAAACTCGTAGTTATAAATGAATTAATAGGGAGCTTTACCCTCATAACTCCAAACTTTATTATTAAAGACATAACACTGAGACGAAATGTTTCAAGATCAACACACCTTTAACCGTTCTTTGGTTTGGGTTTTTTCTTTTCATTATAAAAATTTAAGAAGAAGAAAAGGCTCATATGAGGTTAAGGGATGGAAGGGATATCTGGAGGTCATCTGATCCACCCTGTAACTCAAGCAGGGTCACCTAGAGCCCTTTTTCCGGGACAGCGTCCAGGTACCTTGGAGTATCTCCAGGAACAGAGATTCTCAACCTCCTGGGCTGTGACTGAGAGCAGGCAGTCACCCTCACAGTTAAAAGTGTTGCCTCATACTCTGAGGGAACATCCTGTATTGCCATTTGTGCCCATTACCTCTGGTCCTACCACCGGGCACCACTGGAAAGAGCCTGGGTCTTTCCTCTTGGCACCCTCCCTCAAGGTAATTATACACATTCAGAAGATGCTCCTGAGCTTTCTCTTCTCCAGGCTGAACAGTCCTAGCTCTGTCTGCCTTTCCTCACAGCACAGATGCTCCGGTCCCTTAATCACCTCTCTAGGCCTTTGTTGGATGTTCTCCAGTATGTCCCTGTCTCTCTTGTGCTGGGGAGCCCAGAACTGGACCCAGTACTCCACACGTGGCCTCACCAGTGCTGAATAAACCTCCCTTAACCCACGGGCGATGCTTTGCCTTTGGCAGCCCAGGCTATCATCAGCCTTCTTGGCAGCAAGGGCATATTGTTGGTTCACATTCAACTTGGAGTCCACCAGGATCCCCAGGTCTTTCTTTGCCAAGCTGTTTTCCAGCTGGGTGACTCCCAACATGTAGTGGTGCCTGAGGTTGTTCCTCCAAAGGTGCAGGACTTTACACTTGCCCTTGTTAAACTCCATGAGCTTTCTTGCAGCCCAGTTCTCTAGCCTCTAATCTCTTATACAGATAGTGAAAAGTTATGTAACCACCATGACATTAACTAAAAGCATAAAAAAGTTCTAGTTTGATCATACTTCAGGAACCCTAAATAGGTCTTTTCGTAGGATTCTTCATCACTATTTTCCCAAGCCAAGCCAAAGTGGTTCAAAAATTCCTTTTAAGTTAGTGTTACAGTCTGTTTGTCAAAGGCTGATGAACTTAACAGTGGAGGTATAAATCACAAAGAATCACACAGAATCACCAGGTTGGAAGAGACTTTCAAGATCACCGAGTCCAACCCATGCCCTAACACCACCTCAACTAAACCACGGCACTGAGTGAAGTAGTGTGCCAAAATCAATGTCACGATAAAAAAATGCTTCCTCATATAGAACTAGATAACATAATGCTAGAGATCTGATGCCAAAGCCTGCACGAAAGAAAATGATACTTCTTCATTCAGCATCTGCTTCAGATTATTTTACATGGAAGTCACTGCTGCTCTGAAGCTGTCAAGGCACAGTCAGCTTCCAATTAAGCTATCTTATCGTTGAAGTTGATTGGAAGCAAAGCTTTCTCCTCCCTATAGGCATCCCCCTAAAAGCAGGTAATCTGAGATAATTTCCTAACGTATGTATTCTGTGCTGTCCACCCAATTAAATATTTTACACAAATGCAATCAAAGAGCCTTCTCTCTAACTGAAAAGTTTATGCAACAATTTTCATGAGGATCCCATTAATCATTTAAAATAATTACCTGCATCAAAAAGACAATTATATTCAAATAGCTCACGTGCCTAGTTTCTTTATTCAGTGTAGGCAAATGGGTATGAAAAAACTCCTCAGAGGAAAAGACCAAACATTGGGCAAATCTTTTAAGAGAAGAGACACTCCCTAGGAAACAATTCTGCATGATATTAAGTGGGAAATCTTTTAACAGTGGCCTTTCTACTGTAGCTGATCATAGAGAAACCAACCATTTCCAAGACTCAGAAAGGCAATGACAAGGGAGCTGACTGTATTTTTATGTGCTATAGATAAAACTCATTACCTACAAGCATGCTTCCTTCTGCCCCTTTCTCCCCTCCCTAAATTATTGTCACGAGGTTAAAGAAATCCACCATGCAGAGATACCAGTAACTTTATCTCTGTCCTGGCACGAATGATAATTTTTTTCTCAAAGGATTTTGATGGCTCTGTATCTATATCATGGATCTTCTTTAGGATTATGCTGAGAAAAATCTGGGTCATTGAAACCTTCTTGAACTGAACCACAGAGAAAATGAAAGAGAATATAAAGGCACTGATATCAGGTTTATTAAAGGAAAATGCCTATTCCCAAGCTCATTTTTCCCCCCAGACTGACTGGCAGAAGGTAGATCAACCTTTGGACATCTTTCTTATTCTGAAGTTTCTATTTCCATGAGTGCAAAATTCCATTCCCTTTAAAAATAAAACATTTTTTTAAATGTTGTGCACTTGGCTCACAGACCCAGCTACCTAAGTACAAGTTTAAGAAAGCTAGGCTTAAAGGGCAAAAGTACAACTTAGATCAACATGTAACAGAGGACATGTAAACTTCTCAAGATCTTAGGGTCCTGAGCAACATAATAATTTAATAGTCCCTTCTAGACAAAACTTGAATAAATACATTTGAATGCAAACAGTGTTTCTCCCTTCCCTTCCTGCCCCAAACAGTAGCTTGGGTTTGATATGAATCTGAATACTAAAGAACTGCTTCCCTTAGTCTCTATGCTTATTGCAGGCTTGTATTTATGTAAACTAGAAACACTTAAATATCTCCTATACATTTCAAATTTCAGTATCTAATTCTTCCATTCAATTGCCATGTAGAATTTCATAGGCTAAATACATGGTTGTACATGAGAAAATTAACTTATTTTGAAGTGTCTTTTAAAAACATATTGTATTAATAACTGGCAATAATGATTAATATTAGCTGTTAATTATTACTTCACTTCTAACTGTGTCAAACCAAATCTGCCAACTTCAGCAAATCTCACTAGTTACCACTCTCCATTCATGTAGAGACAATTCTACACATAAGAAAAACTTTATTGCCTTTTCAAGCTTCAGAAGGTTGGTGGCTTTGGATGGTGACTGATGGTTTCTTACTGGAGAAAAATCTATCTAGCCTTTTCTACAGCATAGAAGAGTGTCACAACACTTGCTTCTTCCACAATCCCCCCATCTTCCTGCACGAGATTACACATGGTAAAAGTAAAACATTTTGGCTACTTGCAGAGGATTAACAAAAAATCTTCAGTACTGAAACTATTTTTGGTTCAACTGTTGCTTATACACTCTTCAACATAACAGATAGTGATCAGACCCAAAGTGTAACTTGTAAGAAATAAGTGGGTTTGTGAATTTGTTTCCAGAGTTCTGCAAGTTCTTCTTTCGGTGAACCCATCTGTACACAAAACAACCCAAGTTTGCTTGGCTCACATTAACTGAGGCTTTGCCAACCTGTGCACCCTATGAATTTCACTTTTCAAAGTGTAACAAAATAGCTGGTGCATGAACTTTCTTCAGCTATGCCATGAAAACCCTGTTTAAAGAATAAGTGAAAAGGTACATCCTCTTTGAGCATGATACAGCACACTTCCCTTCCACAGACAGTGCCTCATTAGACCAAATGTTTTAATCCTCTCTGCAGAGACCATTATTTTCCATGTGTACAGACTGGATTAGGCAAATTACCAGGTAGCCTCATTCTGGGGTTCAACATGGAA
This sequence comes from Corvus brachyrhynchos, assembly GCF_000691975.1. NCBI lineage: Eukaryota > Metazoa > Chordata > Aves > Passeriformes > Corvidae > Corvus > Corvus brachyrhynchos. The sequence continues at coordinate 12,952,078 of NW_008238983.1, forward strand.
AGCATCTTGAGATGACAAATTCAGCTTTTTTAGTTAGCTAAAACATCAGAAAGAGATCTTAATGACTTTGATTGTCCATTACAAAGATGATCAGTTGGGGAAATTAATCCTCCTTCCTTCTTCACAAACCAACTCGAGTTTGTTGCATTTGGTTTTCTAAACAAAACAAGAGCTAAGGGTAGCTTTCCCTAGTACAAAATCAGAAAGAAAATCAGAGGTAAGTTACTTTCTGAAATGGCAGTCTAGTTCCACAACCCTCTTTCTTAGAAACTCCTGCTATTGCCCTCCCCTGTGGTCTTACTGGCTCTTGAAGAAGAGATATTCCCCCAGCCCAGATTCCCATTTGTTACTAATTTTTTTTTTCTCAAGAATTGGCATCACTACTGTGTATCAAGTGCCAATGGCTAAAACTATCTGTCTATGAGAGTCTGTATTCCCTCCCTAAATCTTATCTATAGTCCTCTACTGAAAAGACTACCTCAAATGTCTGAGAACTGAAGAAGACATTGGCCGTTCAGGCACACAGTCAAACAAGGCCCGATTCGGTCCCAATAAAATCGCTCGGTAACTTAGGGGAAGGAAAGGATCTTCATGATCACAGATCACTACCTGGTTTGCATTCCACCTGAACTACACAGAGGTGGCAGTCACCTCAGCTGTCACTAGCCACCTCAGTCAAAGCACATCTCCTCTTCACTGTCATTCAGGTTCCCACTGCGCTCAACGGAAGGAGGAAGAGGCGCTTTGTGCAATTTATCATCTTTTATAGCTTTGCTACCCTAGGACAGCATGAAAGCACTTGACAGGTTCTTCCCTATCTCACCATTAACTGGAGACAAGCAACCCAAATACGAGGTGAGGAGGAATAGAGCACACATGAAGGTCCCTTGGCCAGACCATAAGGCTCATCAAGCAAAATACGGAATGCAACAACTTCCCAAAAAAGCACTTGTTGTTAAGTTGTTTTTGACAGGAAGCAAGCAGCCACCTGAAGAGGTCTGTGAACAGAAGGACAGTAAAAGGCTGGGACTACCATGTCTGCATCTGACAGCAGGGATCTGACAGCAGGGATCTGGCAGCCTAAGGGTGATTAAACACAACTCTCTGACAGAGCTTTTATGAAACTTTTGTACTGAGTTTGAGCCAACTGCTGATTTGACCACTCATGATATGAAGTTGGACACAAAAATGTGAAGATTACCTTCACCAAGAAATCCCAGTATCTTCCTTTGAAGTTAAAGTTTTTTATCTCCACTTCTCCCAAGCTGAGATTCAAAAAAGGGCTCCGTGTAGGTGGGAAAACAACTATGCTGGATATGTTCATTAGTCTACATGCCACTTTCCAGCAGAAAAAAACATACACATCAAATAATATGAAAAGCACGGCCACTCCTACTACTTCTTTGTTGTAGTAAAGATCTCCAAGTTTGTCTGACAGTAATGAATACCCTTTATAATTCAATATGGAATTGATAATCAATACAGGTATTTAATTCCAGATACTGGTAGCTCAGCTACAGCATACAAACCTAATTTGTAACCATGTTATGCAAAATCAAATACGTCCTCCAAAAATACTTTATTATGGTTGTAGTGAAAAAGCAGAATTGCCCAGCACAAAGAAATACTCTTCAACAACCATTCAAAAGATCTATTAAGTGACTCTAAGAAAACTTGCGTTGCAAAAGTTTTGCACCAACACAATTGGGTTTGTACAAAAAATCATGGAAGAAGTCCTTCCAAACCAGGGTCAGAGTTGTGCATTGACTGCAAGTCTAAGCCAAGCAATCTGAGCTACTATCCAATCAGACTTTAAATACCTTCTCTTCAAACATTTCTAATGTATTTCTTGCACTCAGTGAGACCTTACTGGTTTGAAATTTTATATAAATATTGTGACATAATTTAGGAGGAAAAAATTACTTTCTACTTCTCTACATTTACATATTTTAAAATTAAAAAATGAAGATATTTAACTAATTGCCCTACAATCCATCAGTCCTCATACCTAGATATTGCCACTAAGTTGCACCTAATATGTGCAGAAAAGACACAGCTGTAGCAGAGATGAACTCAATTATGCAGAAAGCAGAGACTGCTCCAAACTCAAAAATGCAGTCATTAAGAATCATGTCTGACACTGTACATGTTTTTTATATAATTTTCGCTGGAAATTTTATTAGGGTCTCCCCTTTCTTAATGGCTAGTATTTGAATGGAGGGCTATTAGTACTTCCAGGCCCCTGGCATGGGGATGAAACAAGCCCTTTGCATGCACATCATCCTTGAGGATTTTGATAGACAAGTTAAACATCACAGCTTTACAGCTGCATGTTGGAGGGCTTGGGAAACAGGCAAAGCAGAGAAGTTGATGTGACCATGTTTACAGTGCTGTAAAAGTTATTTCACCATCTTCAGAGCTACTAGATTATTTATTTATTTGAGCGATAAAGGTAACATATAGAAAGCTTCCTATGAAGTTCATTCAGCTCTTTCATTTTAATGATTATGTGCTGTCGAAGCAAGTCTTTCACCTCAAAGCCATTTGGACATTGATGGATGAACTGCTGGAGACACCCAAAGCCAGCACCTGCTGCACAGGCAATTTCTCTACTCCCTGAAAGATTCCATCATGCTCTGTCTCACTTCTTGCAGGATTTCCTGCAAAGAACTGAAATCCTAAAAGGTTTTTCTGTGACCTCTGAAGATCATCCAAGTGCTATTCCATGGACACAGAGGGCAAGACACAATGAAACCTTAGACACAGCAGCTAGCACAACCTTGGGCAGAGCACAAAGTTAATTTCTTGTTAGCCAGATTGGCTTGAAGTTCCTCTGTATTACTTGAAGTGTTGCAATTAAGTACTGCTCTAAGCTATGCTTAATTAGCCTGTAAGCAAATGCTCATTTGTAACTTGCATGCAGTGTAACACAGAACTGAATGTTCACTGGGAGCAACGGGAAATTACACTGAAGGTACAATTGCACAAATATAGCTGGGAGCCTCCTGATTTTCCCCTTCTTACTAATATCCTAGAAAATACTAAAAAATGTGTTACATTGTACAAATGGTTAGAAATAGACAATCTTTATCCCTGTGACTGAATGTGGTGCTCTTGTGGGCTCACAGCTGATAAGCACTTCACTTCCCTTGGAATGACAGCCTCTCTCTGCAGAAGATGAAAAGCCCAGGATTAAGATTACCTTTTCCAACTGTGCAGGCAAAACAAAAACAAACCCAACAACCCAACACCAAAAAAATAACCAAAGGCCCCAATACACTAGGATGCAAATCATGGTGGGTAAGTATGCTCAAAGAAAAACAAAAAGCAAAACCAAAACTTTCACCCAAAGCACTGACTGGATCCATGTTCAGGAGTAAAACCCAGTCTCAGCACCACTCATAAAGAGAAAAAAAGAAATAAGTGTTCTCAAATACACTTAGGACCTTTTAAATGCTAGAAATGGAATGACATTAGCTCAAGCATAGCAATTTTTCAGCAAAACATTATTTGAGTCTGCCTTTTAGAGGATGCTCATTTGACAAAGCTGTAACACAAGAGGCAGGGCTCAGCCTCACTTGGATGAGCTTTACAAAGCTTTAACAAGCTAGTTTGTTAAAGAAAAAAGTTCAAACGTGTCTTGGTTTTTGAGACAAAACTTCAGGAGGAACCACCCTGGAATGAGAGTTCCTCCCTTTTCCTCCGTCAATGAGACAAATGGGTCACAAGGAGTGGAAGTGGGAAAAAGAAACCAAACTGTTTATTAACATAGGAACAAAACAGGGTAGAACAGGATAAAAAAAACAAAACTCAAAATACAACAAATGCCCAGAGAGGGAACAGACCCCCGGGCTTGCACCAGCTGGGGCCACCCCACAGGCTCCCTGGACTGGCGAGGAGGGAAGGGAGGCAGTGGGCAAGGGGAAGGAAAGGGAAAAAAGAACAAGAAAAAGAACCCCACCAGAACCTTTTCCCAGCTATCTGGAACACAAAGGAAACCCAAAAAGCAGCACAGCGCTCCCAGCACACTCCCTCCCGAGCCCTGCCCAGACCCTGGAGCCCTTGGGCTGAACCGTTCAACTGCCCCCTCCTGTCCGTGGCTCTGGCCCCGCCCCCGGGTCCATCCCAAAGGCACAGTGTCCTTGGGCATTGAGTGGAGAGTTAAGGAATAAAGCGGCTTCATAAAGGCACCCCAAG
>NW_008238983.1:12956352-12961132 GCF_000691975.1 Corvus brachyrhynchos
GGCCGTGGCTCTGGCCCCACCCCCCGGTCCATCTTAAAGGCTGTCTTGGGGTGACTTTATGATGTATCCCATTATCACTGTTCTATGCCCAGAAATTAACTTTGTGCCTTTCTATGCCTTTAAACTGAGCCTGAGGGGAGGGGAGAAAAAAAAACCTGAGAGAACTCTCAAAGCAATTTGCAGTTTGTTTTCAAGGACACAGATAAAACCTCTCTGCGTTCTGCTGCGGCGAGAGAGAGGAGTGGGAGGAAGCACTGCTTGCTTCCCAGCCAGCTTTCGGCTACTTTTTCTCCAGAGAGAGACAGAGTTGAACTTTTGTTTTCCTGGGACTTCGATTTTTTTCCCTTTTTCTCTTCTGGACTGTTTTCAACATCAGAACACATCAGGACTTTTTCCACCGAGGTGGAGGCCCTGGAGGAGGGCCCACCCTGTCCCAGCTCCAAGGAGGAGGAGAGAGGCTACCTATGGAAGGACTCTGAAATTTTCCCAGGTTTTTCTCAGCAGAGCAAGAGGTTTTCTTATTTAGCATTATTATTCTTTTTCTGTGTGTTTGTTAAATAAAGAGGTTTTATTCACTTTCCTTCAAGGAAAATTTATTTTGTCCCGAACCTGGTGGGGGAGGGCTGGTTGTATATCCTCTCTCAGAGGATATATTTCCAAACTTGCCCAAACCAGCACAAAGGCACAGAATCCTTGGGCATTGAGCGGATGGTTCAGGAATAAAGCGGCTTCATAACATCACCCCAGGACAAAAGGTCAGCCATGGAAAAAAATACATAGAACAAACAGGCATATAACACAGAAAAACACATGGAGAATATCAAATACAAGGTTTTACCTGCATGACTAGATGATGTTATTTCTGTAACATTAGCTTTCTTTTCTTTGCCTCATGAAGAGGAGGATGATCCTTATATATTTATTGTCTATTTCTTTTCAAACTGTCCCATAAATCCATTATAAGGTGTGTGACAGTACTGCAAGCAATCTTTTGATTTTCACCTACACACAATCACATATATATATATATATGTGTGTGTGTGTGTGTGTGTGTGTGTGTGAGCGTATATATATGCTTCACACATATAACGTCACACTACTCTGGAGTTTGTGACAACTTAGTAAAAAGCATCCATAAACTGAAGCACAACAGGCATTTTTCAATGCTAAAACTGTGTACTTGATACCTGATGCTTATCAAAGATCCCATCTACAGATTGTTCAACAGAACCGAGTACTTGGTGAATGGGAATTGCGGAAAACATCTGTAAAGCTACTTACAAGCTCTAGAAACACTGTGGTTGTCTTGCTTTCAGTGGGTTTTAGCAACCAAAAGGAAAAATAAGTGCAACCGGCAACAATGTGACAAGCAAGTTACTTCAGAGTAATTAGCTGCTCTTAAAGTTTGCAGATGAGGACGTGCTCACAAATGACTCATCGCAGCCTGAGGGCAACTTGTCTGTAAAATTAAATCCAGGTGTTTTACTGTGCAGACACTGTTATTTAGCTTAGAATACTCTTTTCATTAATATTTTGCACCCCTTTTTTCTCTGCAGTTTTTTTTAAGTAATGTTTGTTCCTTATGAATGGCTTTTTCCTATTCTTACTACCTATTCTGGCAAGGATGATAGGGAAATACGATTTTTAAAGGTGAACATAAAAGGCGAGAGGAGGAACACGAGCACGGTCAGCACACGGTGAGGCAGCCAGCCTTCCCCAGTGAGTCGGGCACAGACATCAGTCCCAGCAATCAGAGCTGCTTCCTCTGCAGCTCCTGAGCGCGATCCAGCGAGCCCAATGCCTCCTGCAGCAGCGCAGGACATCTGGCAGGCATGTGGCACAGAGCAGGAGATAATGCTCCTATGAAATGTCTGGATGGACAGTGCACACCATAAACTTTGTGTGTGTGCAGGGTGAAGCAGTGTCCTCATAGTCCATCTCTAAATAACCCCAAAAAACAGAGCAGTTCCTCACTCTGGCCAGACAGATCTAGGCAGATGAACGGGGTGGCTGAAAAGATCTGGGTGCTACAAAGTGGCACCTGTTTGGTAAGACACAGAAGCAGCTTTTAAAGGTCTCTCCCACTTTCATCCCCTTCTCCCATAAAAACTTAGAGAACAGTGTTTTCTTTACTGTTAATGAAATCTCACTGGAAGTAAGTCTGCTGTGACAAAGTTGCTTTATTCACTTTCCCCAGAAACATCCCATGCTCAACATGGGATCTTGGATCCCGACTTCCAGCTGATAGTCAATCCATTTTGTTTCTGAGTGCTATTCATTTCTCCCTCAGCAACACCAGAAAAACCCAAACACTCCAGGCATGAAGCACAATGGTATTTCCAATTCTGTTGCTTCCTGACATGCAGCAGGCAAAACCAGCTCCAGTAACCCCAGCAGCAGCAGGGTCTACCGCTGGAGAGAACAAGCAATCCTAATGCCAATGGAGAAACACGACATGCAGCTTCTATGAACCATTGATGGCTTGTGCTTCTGCAAGTCCAGACTAAACTCACTCTTATGTAAATTTTGTAAATGATGTTCAGATTATAGCCAGGCTGCAGCAAAGAGTGAAGGTACTTACATTAATTAAACAAAATCACTTTTTAGTACAGTAATTCTGCACTCCTATTAGGAGGAAGAATAATATAATAAGAATTTGATAGCAATAGGAGACTATAAATCAAGAGCAAAGAGAACTGAAACTCATCCCACAATGATTTAATTAACTCAGCGGTATTCTTCCAATACAAAAATGCTATTAAATTCCAACTAACATCTCCCCCTGTTAGGAAATGGAACAAAACTGTATCTGCAAGCTCTGGCACAATGCAAGAGCATTCCACTACCAAGACAATGAACCAACTTCCAAATTCCTTCTTCCCCATGCATCCACACACAAACACCACCTAAGTGAAGATGGACATTTCAAACAGATTTCCACTTTAATTGTGGGCACAGGTCACTGTCCAGGACATTAAAACAAGTCCAAAGAAGCCTTTTACCTGCTGTGAATGAACAGCATCACTCCTCATACTTAAGCAATGACTGTGCTTATGGGTTGGAAAGGAACAAACTAAACACTGGCTTTGCCTTCCATCTCCAGAAGTAGATGCCAGCAAGCATCTTGGTGCTAGGGTGTCTTCCCAGTCCTGCACTCCATACATCCACAGCATCCACCAGGGATCACCAGCAGCTCAGCCGCAGGTGCCAGCACAGCTCACCTCAGGAAGGACCTCGTGGTCAGCTCACCTACCAGCTGCTGGCAACAACCTGGTGCCACAAGTTCACATAGGATACACAGCAGAGGCTCTTAATTATGACTTGGTGTTTTCTTTCACCTGCCCCACTAGGGTAGCAGAGGTCCAAAAACGCTTCTATCCAAAATGTCTAAAATTGACCTGAACTCACACCTCGAGTCCAGACAGCACAGAGGTCACACAGATTCAGTGCAGCTATTCCTACTTTGTTGAATGACTCCTTAAAGGCTATCAGCCTAAAGTTATGACATCTCTGATTCACCTCAACCATTCGTTTATGGTATAATTACAGTTACTCAATATAGTTCTGGGTTCTTTTTAATTCCCTACTGCACTTATGTTTACATCCAAACCCATTCCTGCCTGCCTCACCAGGCACAGAGAGAATTAGAATTCCTCTCATGTTATGCTTTCCCATTTTTCACTGCATTCTCAGCCTGATCGCTCCTCAGCTCTGTCAATTCCTGATCAAAGCATAGAACAGCTAAGTTATATTCTTACTCTGCCATTAATAAAACATAGCAAGAGTAACATTGTGCAACAAAATGTGCAAGGGCACACGTAATTAAGATGCACACACCAAAATGTAGAGTGAACACGCTAATGCAGTTACTGCAGCAAATACTACAGGCTGCTCAGTACTATTACTGTGCAACAGCTTTTTAAATCAACTGCAAGCATTTCTGTGTGGCTGGAGACCCAGTGGGGGTACCAGCACACATGGAGCAAGGCAAGCTTGGGTCAGGTCGGTTCCATCCTGCCCTGTGAGCCAGACCAGCGTCAGCTGGACAGTGTGTTCCCCCGCTGGTCCTGACCACGCAGCCCTCCTCCCAGCACGCTCCTGCACCGCAGCATCACTTCCGGGTAGGGAGCCAAAACGCTCCTGGGAGCTGGGCCAGGTTTGTGTCAGTAGAAACAAAAAAATCCCAACAAATAACACAGTCTTGGGTTTGAGCATGAGATGCCCTTCATATTTCCAGTAATTCATGTTGGGACTGTAACTACTGTTCTGGCACTTTCCAAAAGCAAGAACAAAGAGATTCATTTCTTTCTACCACAAAGCTTCTTGCTGTAAGAGGTGTGAGGAAGGAGAAACAGCAGCTTTGCCTCGGTGCTGATCCCAGTCCTCAGCAGGCCACGTGCAGGGCTCCAGCTGGAGAGCCTGCAGACCCACCGGGTGACCAGCACTAACAGCACCGAGGGCTGCCGCTCCTTAGCTTAGTGCAGAAGACTCATTTGTCCTCAGATATTCATCACTCTCTTCTTCAGCAATGAGAAAATGAGACTTTCAGAATGATGTGAACTCACCCCCCACCCTGGTTTCTTCAGGAGAAACAGGACAACATGTTTTCATGAGAGAGGAGATAAGATGGCAAGTAATGCAACATCTTTCCTACACTGCCCATCAAATTTAGCTCGTTTAGTTCAGAGAAGTGTTATTTCTCCAAACAAGAGAGGGGCACCCAAAGGCCTGCTTTTATGCAGTTAGATCACAGCCCTGCAGCAGAGGCCTGCTCTTTCCC
>NW_008238983.1:12961147-12969879 GCF_000691975.1 Corvus brachyrhynchos
CCCTATTTTTTCCAAACACAATTGCAACTGCCTTCAAAAAAAAGCATCTGAGTTAAACATGCTGCAGAGCAATTTATGTATGATTTATTTACTTAGTGTAAGAGCCTTGCTTCAAATAAAGATTTGAGAGAAACAACATGATGTGTCATGAGAGGTACTCACAAAAACCCTTGTTTTAAAGTTGGGCCAAAGGGAGTGCCTGGACTTGGACCTAAGGAAATGACTAGATTATATCCAGCTATAGATTTGGCCTGTTTAGAGAAAGTAATGCCCTGTTGACTCACTCAGATGTCAGTATTTATTTTCAAAATGTCTTCTTGCTAAAGATTGTTCCACTGAAGGATCAAGTACAAGATTTGCTGTCACACATTGCAAAATCTGACTTAGTACATAATGCCTGCATTATACAGAAGTTCATATTTTTATACAGCTTCTCTTTAGAAAATCAACATCCTCATCTTCAAAAGAGCCAATATAAAAGTTTTATGGGAAGAAAAATAAAAAAAATGTGCATCATAACATGTAATTAGAACAACAAAAACTAAGAAGTCTGTTTACACAAGTTCCCTTGAAGGGTAACTAAATCTGGAAAAAAGAATGACATTAATTCATACCCATTTGTGAATTTAATTTGCTAGAAAAGAGTAAATAATTTGGGTACATCAAACTGCTTTTTGGAAGCTTGCCTGGGCTGTATAGAGGGGGGATGTGAGAAATTTGCCCTATTTTTACAGTTGAAAGCTTCATTGACTCACACAAGATACTTAAGCCTAATATCCTGTGGCATTGCAGTGACCTACATGTAATTATTGCATGCTTTTTCCAAAATATTTGTACACAACCAGAAATTATAACCTAAGTTACCAACTAGTTCTTAGTTTATACCAGCAACACAAAGATGGACTTCAATTGGCAGTAAGGTAACTGTCTGATGTTTTTAGCAATCTTTTGGACAAATGTTTGGTCTCGGTTTGGTGTAATTTTCTGGCTTCCATTTTTCGTAGACAAACATATTTATCCTGTTAAGTAAACAATGTTATAAAAACTTTCAGCTGTCCCTTCTGGCCTGCAACCACTGTCCCCCCTCAGACATGGGGTGATCTTGTGTTTGTAGGTGTGCATGACCCTTGCACACAAAAATGTAGGAAAAGGGAGACAGATATCAAGTGGTCTTGCAATGCCACTGGGTGTCACCCAGACCATGTCCTTCCTGCTCCTGCCTTTTCCTGCCCTCCCTAAGCATGGAAAGTGGGAGCACTCTCAGAGGTGTGCTGAAATTCTGGGCTCTGTGGTGAGGAGCAGATGGGTGATACTTAGAGGACAATGAGGCACATGATGAAGAGGGGAATGTTTGGGACGTACTGATCAGGGAGCTCCTCTCCTGTCAGCCTCCTGTCCAAGCTCACAGACAATGCTGCTCTCAGCTCAAGGACTTAAGAGCTCTTTGTCAGCTTCCCCTTCAAGGGTCATGCTTTCTCCAAGCACAAGACATGTGCACTGTCTCACTCATCACACCAGCAGTTAAAGGAGCTACTGACTCAACAGCACAACCAGCTGGTGCTTTTCATCCAGGTGCTCACCAGCTGGTTGGCTACATTACTAAAACTTGATCTCTGCCAATTTTTACTGCTGTTCACTATCAACAGGTCAGCATCTAACATTCTTCACTGTAAAACTAAGCTCAAAGTGGGCCATTTCCACCTGCAGACCTGTGATAAAGGATCATAGCATTGAACCCCAAAGAGGCATGCATCTCTTTAATTACAAATAATTTTGGAATGTCTATCACCAGGTTTCTTTGGTCACACAACCATATTAGCACAGATGCTGCCACTGTGGAGGTAGTTCAGTGCAGGATAGCCTTTGAAATGTCACCTAAAGGTTCACAGTTATTTCTCTTCTAAATCTTTTACTACTAAATTATGTGCCAGTTTCTCAACCTATGTGTGCTCAGAAAAAAAATACCCACAAGACCCACAAGTGACTCACAAGTAACCCACAAGATTAGGTTCGTTTTCTAAAGCAAAGATTACCCAATGTTAAAAAAAACCCAACCCATAACAAATCTGAAATTATTTCAATAAGCCTAACACTCCAGTTTTACCTTCCAGATTGCTTCTCCCATTAAATGACTATCCCATTTGCCTACAAACAATTTTAGTTTTGTGCTAGTACTGCAGACCTGTTATTTCTCACGGTTCTCTGTCTTCTGGGGAGCAGCTGCAGTACGCTGCTGCAGCCATCAGCTTTAAAAGCAGTATTCAGTGCCTGACTGGCAGCAGAGTTAGAGGTGTATACTGCTTCCTGCTGTGGTGAAATTAGTACCATTACCCAACAGATCTTGTAAAATTATTTTTTTTAAAAAATGAAATTATTGCACTTTTCTGAGTAAAATAAAGAAAATGCTTCATCACCATAAGAAGACAGAAAAAAAGAACCCACCACAAAAAAGTAAGAAAGGTTTATTACAGTTATTTTTCACTGTTTTACTGTTTTTACCTTTCTTTGCTGAGCCAAGAGTATGAAACAAATGCAGAGCAGCGCATAAAGCAATGCTGTGAACTGCTTGTTAAAAAAAGCAGTGGCAACTGCATGAAAAAAATAAGGAAGAGACTCAGAAGCAACAAGAAAACTGTATCTCAGGCTCCAGCTACAGAATCAAACTTTGCCTATGAGAAAAGACAATATCCATTATTTCAGCCACAGATATAATTCAAGCTTTCTGACCGGAAAGCTCCTGTACTCACTCTTTCATTCACACCTGCATCCTTTTCCTATGGGGAACAATGTACATTTCCTATGGGGGAAAAGTAAAACTTTTACTAAAACTTGAATAGAGCTGGCATTTCTTTAGGCCCAAGGCTTGGCAATATGACATGAGACTTTTCTATGTTTAACAAGACTGGATCTTTAAATTCCTCTTGCATAACCACTACTAGGTTTTATCATTGCAGAGTTGTATTTTACAATTATTAAAAAATAACACTGAGGCGTTCCCAGAGGAATAATACTAACATTTCCTTTCTTATGAAGGCATCAGACACTCCAGCTTCCCAGTGACCCCTCCACTGTTTCACATGGTCAGCAAACAAAATACTCACTTCTTTCTGAAATCCCCAAAGGCTACATTACCCTGAGACCCTCTCAAGCGCCACAAGTACGAGCTGACCAAAGGCAACACTTCCTCCACACCATGCGTGTGCCGTGATGCCCTGTGTGACCAGAGCTGCAGCACTGCTGGCTGGAACTGCTATTTGCTTATTTACCTGTAAATGCTCAAGAAGCACCAAAGGAATTCACTAACACCTCAGATATCCCATGTAATCAGAATGGCTCATTCCCATATCCAATTTAAATCTTTGTTTACAATTTGCAAGCAGAGAACCTGAAATTAGGCACCTTGGTGTTTTACCTCGGTTAGCATTTAACATTGTATTTATATTTGTCTTAAAGCACACTACTTTGATTAACTGCCAGGTATTAAAGCTTGCTATTGCAGTCCTTTAACTAAGCTCATCACTCGTTTTATTAATCAGCAGTTTGTATCGTATAGACAGACATTTATCTCAGCCAGAGCATGTCCTAAAACAATTTACTCAAATTCCCAAAATCTACATTTTTTTATGGGTTGAAGTTGGAAAGATGTATAACATTTCTTAAGTTACTAATTTTTTTTACTCATGATATTTAGCAGACTCCAGTGAAGGGAACTAAAATTGGGTTAAACAAAAATTATGTGGAGGCTGAACAGAGAGATTATTTTGTTATCCAACGACACTCCATGTTTAAAATTGAGGTAGTTTTCTTCCTTCATGAAGAAACCAAACCTACACTCTTTTACTTTTGCCCAGTAATACTTTAAAACTAGAAGGTTTTTTTCAGTTCTGTTCCTCTAATCCTTCATTAAAGAGGAGAAAATACTTTGTTGGAGAGGAAAAGAACACTTTCCTATCCTTCCCTCACCCCAAGCCAGTGTTTCTCAACTGCCTCCAATGAATTGATATGCTGAAATGAACAGTGTATTTTCATCTACAAAACAAACTCCTATTGCCCAACATGCTTTACCCCCTCAGCTTGTACCCTAAAAGGTTTTGCCACTATAATGGATTGTCTTTGATTAAAAAACTCAGCAGCAAGCATTTCTATACAATAAAAACAATTTCATTTTAGGCTTTCAAAACATTTGTCAAAATTTTTCATTTTAAAGTAAGGTAGAATTTATTTTTTTTTTAAATTGTAAGGTAAAATTTGGGAAAAGATCTTCTATTCTGCCTTTTTAGACATCTTCTTACGTCCATTAAAAGACTGGTTATTTTTATATTCATCTGCTGTTAAACCCCAAGTTTCTAAATTCCATCAAAAATTGACTCACAGATCATTTAGGGCTCCTTAAGGTTTTACAGAGCTAAGTTTAAGGTGGCTTGGTTAATTTTAGTAAAATATAGAGCTAAAAGGCAAAGAAACCCTGAACCCAGGGAATATTTGAAGAGGTAAACACAGGCTCATCAGAAACTAAAGTTTGTTTCAGAAAGACAGCTATGCTGCTGTCCTGCTGGCAAGTGCCAGGAGGCAAAATTGCCCCTGGTTTTATCTCCCCAGAGTCACATCAACACTGCCTTGGCAAAACAGCCTCTCTGCTTAGCCAGTACCTGGGTCTCTGACAGGGCCCTGTGCTAAATTCCCAACAGGATGGCTCAATTTTTTCCCAGGGCATTATTTGGTTACCTGTCTGTCTTGCCTGTGTAAGAAATACAGTAAAACCAGTGGAGATGCACTGTGTCTTTCAGGAAAGCAGGCAGCTGTTTATGGCACTGTAACACAACACAGAACATGCAAGGGCACACATTTGGGTCTACTGCTTGTAGCTGAACAGGCCCACCCAAGCCCTTTATCTCTCAGAGAGGATGTAGGAGCTAATTACAAACTAATTGAGCAGTGACACAAAACTTCTCAATATTTTTGGGTACTCAAGAACAGAATTGTTGTAAGCCAACAGTCAGTTACAGTAACCCATCTTTTCATTCCCATGCAAGTCAGCACAGTTTACAAAAAAAAGGTTTTTGAGCCCAGCTTTAGTCTTCAAGTGTGCTTGAGGAATGATACAAAACAAGATGATTGTTTCTTATAGAGTGGAGTAGGACAGAGAAGAAAATCTGCCGTGTCACTGAGGTTACTGCTCTGCGCCACATGAGAACTCAGTCTGTCCTATCTTAGCTGCCAAGAACACAGACAATGACTCCACCAGCTTAACCCTCCTCTTAAATCCCGCTACCTAGAGCTGTACCTAGTTACAAGCTCTAACAACACCTTTGCTTCTTGAACAACTTCATGAAAAACAGCAAATAAAGCACCACCATGTCTCTAAAGAACTCAGCTGCTCAGCATTTTTGTGGCACCTAGAATGTGCAGTATAAAAGGCACAGATCCTCATCCAACTCTAATTAACTTGACTTCTGAATTAGTAAGTCTTTATGTGGAATAACAAAATCTGAAGGATATTAAGCATTACTGCTTCATTCACAACATGCATTTATCTGAAAGAGGCTTCCTTCATTTTTACACCTCTTTCTTACAAACCTTTTAAAAAAGTCTGAAGCCTATTTGAAGATACTCTCTCGGCCAGTGCTGCCCTACTCACGGACAAAGTCTACAAGAGTTTTTACTTATCTGGAAGCTTTCTTTCTGCCTTCAAAATGAAGTAGTCTGCTGCTGGTTTGCACGCGAATGGATGACCCAAAGCTTCATCCCATACTCACATGCTTACTAGCAGGTTGACTCTGAGGTAAAGATCCAGGGGCCAGCACTGGAGAGCTCGCAGGGCTACAAAGTTCTGGGAAGGGATTTGGGATGGCCGGCAAAGATGATGTTCTGAATTGCTGTTCTTCTTCTTGAAGACGCCTATAAACACAGAAGCACTACGCATTAAGAGGAGCAAACTGGCATCACTAGACCTGGATCTCCTGCCCCAGCATTTTGATAACGACACTAAAGACAAGGAATCAAACCCACTCTTTTTCTAGGCAACTACTACACAGTTACAGCAACTGCTAGCACAAAGTAGGTAATTGCATGTGAAAAATGACCAGTCAGGCATCTTTCCTTGTTTTGTTGCTCATAATTTGATTACTTGGGTGAGTAACTGAGGTAACTGTGCAAATAAAATAAACAGAAATATCTATCTGCACTCACTGTTGTAAGCACTAGATTACAAGCTTAAGCTCTGTGTGCCAGAAAGTCAGTAAAGCTCTTCCAAACCAATGTGAAAGAGGAGAAAACAATGGCAGTCACTCAGAGCCAAATTCCAGGTGTATTTGAAAACAAATGTGTACCCCACTGTAAAGTTCTCTAAGCTGAGACTTAAACCAATATTGTCACCTCATTATAATACCAGATTCTATCTCCAAGCAACTCGGCATTTCCTGGAGAAATGAAAATGCAAAGACGCGGCCTCAGCAATAAGCTGGAATTACACCCTCCCACCTCACGCCCATTGTACAGTTACTGTTCAGACGAGTTTGCGTCTGCCAAAATACGACTCATGAGTCTACAGACAACAGAGTTTCAAGTTCCAGCTTATAATACACCTGCACTGCCCACACCAACAAAAGAAAAACCAAAACCTACCAGAAAAGCTGTAAGACCTATTCATGACCGCACAGATGGCTTTTGGTTTCCCTGATGCCAGGGCATCACCACTGAAGATGCACCAGCTGACTGCAGCAGGCTGCCCTTCAATGCCTAAGCAGAAGGCACCATCTAGTGGCAATGATCAAAGTTTCCAAATCAACTAACTCCTGGATTTGGAAGGCAAATCATTAAAAACTCAGTTTGCTCTCATTTTTCTGCACACCTTCAACAAGCAGAGCCTCCTTAACAGAGCTGCCTGGAAGACAGCCCCCCGGCAGCACGTCCCACTCTGGGTACTCTCACTGTCTTTGCCTCTACCAGAACCTGGGGGATGACAAAATTTACCAGCTGCGAAATCTGCTCCACAGGTAACTTTGTCCTGCAATTTACTTGCCTTGGCGTTCCATGAATGAGTCTTACAGATCTGGGGGGGTGCAATAAATAACAGGTTCCACCCATAACTATGAACTATGCCAACAACTACTTGACCTGCTTCATTTTTTTTTTTTTTTTTTTGGGGTCCCCATGTGTGCAGTTCCCTACAGAACAGGGTAAGAGGACAGTATAAGATTTCTTCAGATCAGTAGACATGTCATATCTGTGCAATAGTGCACTGTACTGCAAGTTTTTGACTGACCTCCACTGTAAGTGGAACCACAGACTCACTACAATCAGAAAGGTGTGGTTTCCCGAAGCTGGGAATTCTCTGTGCTGTGCTCTGCTGCACCTGTACTGCTGCCAGTGCATCATTGACTTCATAACTGATACACACATAAACCTTTATGCTCCTAGGAGACCACAGTCAATCACTCTGTTCTGGTGGCAAACAAGATGGGTCCAGATAACTGTGAAAAGAAGTTTCACCATTATCTTCTTTGATGATAAACTCAGGATGCTCTTGTGTGCATGGAAGCACAGATTTCAGAAAGGCAGAGTGTTCTCAAAATAAGAGTTGCTAAGTTTTTAAGTACCAAAAATAAGTGTTTTGACTGAGATATTTACAAAACATCAACAGCTATAGTACTCCAGAGAGTACGTTTTCTAGTACAGTCCTATTCGAGGTGAACTATGAAACACCTGTAGAACTGATGGCATTATCAGCTTCGTTGCACTGCATACTTCCCATTATAGAAAATAGAAAAGCTGCCTGTCTTAAGTATACCATTTCTATAGGTAATACATCAGTGTAAAGAATTAAAAGCCACCCCTTCCGCATCTGGGATTTTTCTTATATTATTACTTTTCACTTATTTTAGAGAAGACATTGTTAACTAGCAGGAAAGAAATTATTTACCTACTCATGCTGACAGGAGGTCCTTTCCTTTTGCTGCCTAAAAAGATTTTAAGAACCTCTACATCACCTACATACTCTCCCATCACCATCAGGAGTTTTCCACTTGAAGCCTGAATTCCAGTCCTGAGCCTTACAACACGGAGACAACTTCAACAATTCTTTTTTTTTTGGTAATGATTTAGTGCACTCAAGTGAGAGAGCTGAAAGTGCTCTGGGAAGAACACATATAACTAAGATGTACTCCTTTTTTTTGTTGGTCTTAAACCATTCAGGAAACCTCCACAAAGAGAGAGGTACTTTCTGTATATCAAAAGCAGCTGAGTGCACCCTCATCTACCTACACAATCTCTAATGTTTAATAAAACCTATAAGCTGTCAGTAGACACCAGATTTGAGAGCACTGGTTTTGACAGTTTGGAAAAAAATCCAAATATGGGTATAGTTTCTGCCACTTGCTATCAATGATACACTTCTACAAATCAGCTACTGCAGATACATCAAACCTCGACTAAAAGAGATTATATGGGGAAATATTATGTCCTTCACCTACTTAGTACATTTTTCTATGCAAAAGTCTAGTCTGACACTACTAAGTTCCTTACCAAAGTGCATCTCCTATTTGAAAATGTAGTTCTTTTGAAGCCAGCTCATGACACCGTACGGAAAAGGAGGCGAGTGCCTTGCCCCTACCTGACTGCCATGATGCGCACTGGCTGCGAGCGCTGCACCTTCTGCCTCGGGGACGTGGGCTGCAGGGTGCTGGACCCCGAGGCTGGCAGCTGGCTGGGGGGCAGCTGGCCCATCTCGGGGG
>NW_008238983.1:12970205-13057235 GCF_000691975.1 Corvus brachyrhynchos
CAGCTGACCATTCTGGAGGAGCGGAGTGGTTTCCGACTGCATGCTGCACGTAGAGTATAAACTTTCAAACGAGGAATTCATGTCATTCACCAAAGCTTCCAGGTCCACATCGTCATCTGAAAGACAAAATAAAGGCAGTGTAACACACCTGGAAGTCCCAGGCAAAGGAAATGTGGCAAGAGCAAAGACTAAGTTTCAGTAAAATTATCACATTATTTAACTCTGTTTTTACAGTGCAAATTATTATTATTGCAGAAATTATTTATTTATTTCAGAGCAGAAAACCACAGCTAGTAAGAGCCAGCAATGGACATTTATTTCGTCTTCCTTGGTGAAAAGCTATGGACACGGAATAAATGTTACAGTATTTACTATATATATGTGTGTGTGTCTGCACTGAACCAGAATTTGGTGGGATTTTTAATAATGACAATGTTAATGTGAAGCAGCACTTCACTTACTGATAAACTGACACCCATTTCCAAAGCATATCACTTACAAATACCTCCGTTTGCCTTGTCAGTGTATCAAGTTCAGATCTCCCAACACTGTAATAAACACTTTGCAAGCCCAAATAATTTAGAAGGAAAAAAACCTAAGACAGTGCTGCCGTGCTGGAAGACATCATTATACAAGTGATCATTATATCTTGCTAAAAATCCTACCATATTTTTGTGATATGGTATTTTGAAGGGCAGTCCAAGGACTTTAATATAAGAAGATCTATTTGTATCCTTGCTCTTGCAGTGTGATAGACCTCTACCTTGAAGAGTACAAAGTAAATCAACCAGGGACGTGGTGTGGCTGGCTGAAGGAACATCTGTCCCTAAAAAGGGCACCAACCTTGCTATATATGCCACCTTACCTCACTGTAAATAAGTAACTTGTGCTCAGTCATTCCTCCTTAACAATCATAAATACTCTGCAAGACAAGAGAACTCTGCGAGCCCTTTGCACTAACCACTCTCTGAACTCCTCTTGCAGAGCACTGTAATTACTCCCTAGCCACAAGTTACATCACTCCCTATCAGGAGTTCAGTGGGCTGATGAACACACACATCGATATCTGCCTCTGGTTACAGCACAGCCACTGCCTGAACAGCTACTCCTGACCAAACAGAGCTTTGTGCAGCCAAAAATGTGCCCTTATTTTCCATCTGTATCGACTGGCCTGGCAAAATATACCATTGCTGCCTGCAAACTTTCTGTCTCACAAAACTCTTCATGACAGGGATGGAAAGTAGAGCAAAGTGATAGAGCTGGCAAACACACAGTGCTATGCAGCTTAAACACACTGTATTTTCCAATATCCATTATTTTGCCATGTTTTCTAGGTAAATGAACCATCAGAAGCAGTTATCCAGCTTGCAACCAACTGCACTATTTTTTTTTAGATACCATAAATGATTTTGTACAAGTATCATGTTTCTTGAGGATATAATCTAAAACAGCATCACTCAATTTTTGTCCACCAACAATGTGCCTTGATAACCATAATGAGATCTGAACATGGCATTCACGTGGCAATTGCATTGGGATGCTGATGACCTCAGTTCTTGGCGTTGGGTGAACAAAAGATCTGCTCAGAATTAAACAGGTGCTGGTCATGCCCCTACACCTGAGCTCTGTTTAGTGACCTGAAATACCATGTTTCTCACTGAAAGTCAGTAGGCTCCTTACTATAAAGCAACAGCCACTTAACCTTCACTTAAAATGTACTCAAGAAGATTTCAAGGTTTGAACACGTGTCAAAAAAAAAAGAAAGAAAAAAAACCCACATCACCCCACAAACAGGTTTCTTCCTTTCATTTCTTTACGGTAAGTTCCCTTCATTTTTGTATTTAACAGCTAATACACTACTGCTAAGACTCACCTTCACTAGGCTACACCATCTCCTCTGTATGTCAGCTAGTTCATGCATTTTCAACAATCTAAGCTTTGCTTTGCTTGGACAAAGTCTACAATAATTTTCCTGCTATTTTTAGTGATCTTGAGACAGAGCTGCAATTTAAATTTCATTCCATCCTCCAGATTCTTATCCTATTTGGAGAGGACATATCGAAAACACTTCTTGAGCAATCACAAGGGAACCACAGGAGTAGGAGTATAAAGAGGGAGAGGCCAAATTACAAGGCTTTTAAATTTTATCATTAATCTAAAGTACTAGAAGACTGAGCTGTAGGGTGTCAGATGGCTGTCAAGTAAAAGCTTAGGGGGTGGATGTAGAAGACATAAAGGACAGACCCTGACCACAGTGTCAGGGAGTCAATTACAGCAACTAACAGCAATTGTTTAGCATGGTGAAAAGCAGAAAGGGAAGAAAGTTGAGGCATATATTCAGTGGAAGTCCATATGGCTTGGTCCCTGAGGGTGCTAATTTATTAACAATTTAGACAAAGCTATTAGCGTGCAAGATCATTAAGTTTTTAGGTGATTGTAACACAGGAGGAATGATTAAGAGTCATCTCAAGCTATCCCTGAATAATCAAATAGTTGCAAAGGTGTCCTATGTACCCTAATATGCATAAAATGAGGCACTTAATGCAAAACACTAAGCAAAACAAGTACATAGTTGAAAGCATTGAATTACCATTAGCAAGCTTTTAAGTATATCAATTACACACCTAAACTCAATTTCTAACAGGGCAGGCACTGGCAAGGTGCATAAAGAGTTCTCCTAATAATATGCTGCACTGAAGTCCAGAATCTGGCTTCACTCCTCTGTCAGCTCCTTTTCTCTGCAGGTGCAGCACTGTTAATAGTAGCCCTCAGTCTTGCCATAAACCTCTTGCAGGAGCAAAAGATTCCTAAGATCCTTAAGCTTGTTGAAGACAAAGCCTGCAATCTTGAATTTCATACAGTTTCATCTCTATACAATGGCATTTACTACTAAATACCATTATGTTTTGGAGATTTCAGCATGATGCAATAGGAAACCTCGCTGCTGTAGCCTACACCTCGGAAGTGCCAGCAGATGTCTCAGCCTGCCAAGTAATCCACTATGTTACTGTGATGGCTCTCCACAGAGCTTAATTAAAGTCAAATAAGCCCTCCACAGGATTTCTAACTGTTCCAGCCATCTGCAGGTACACTGCTCAGAAGGGTATTTCATATATAGTGCGATCCTTCAAAGTATCTTTCTCTACCAACCAGTGAGATCCAGCCTCCATCAAGACAATCCTAATCAGAAAAAAAAATGTTGACAAAGCTGACTTTGAGAAGGCTAGCTGGTTAACAGCAAAATTCGCAAATTTTGCTGGACTTTGAGTCAGCACAGCACCATGCTGGTCCTCTAAGTATGCACGCACAAATTTTGTGACTAATCTGAAAGAATCTAGCAGGCAGAGTTGCCGGTAGCTGAGGAGCCTCTAGCTCCCCAACCATCTTGCATACATGCACTTCCAGGGATACAAAAGGGTATTTTCCTTAATCTGTATTGAATTCTGCCATAAGATCAAGGAGTATGAAAGTGGACATTCAAGGTCTATTCTTGCACTTCAACTGAACAGCACAGAGGCTGCTTATCACTTTAATGCACAAACATGCAAACAGCCCTTAGCTTTTGACTGACATTTTTAAAGGAGAACACTTGCAAAACCTAGCTCTGACATACTTCTGGTGGTGGACAGGGTACTGGCAGATTTGTAGACTCTTCTGCGAGCAGTGTTCTTTCCCAAACAAGAACCAAAGTGCACACACTGGCAGTTGTCTGAACTTCACTTTGTTTCTTTGCCCACAACTTGTTAAACTTTGGCTTTGTTCAGAAACCAGCTCCACTGGATGTTGCAAGTAATATGTTTGGTAAAGGAAATCATGATTTCAATTACAAGAAAAGATTTAAAAGTTCAGTTCAAGGAAAGAGGAAAACTTTGTTACAAAACTGTACTAAACTAGTGAGCTAAGCTATCACGTTCCACTGGAACAAAGCACCTTGAATACATTTTTAATGTTTTTGAGCATAACATAGGAGGGATGATAACCCCTAAATTAGGCCTGAGCAAACTTTAATCTATGCATAACCATGTCCCACTTGCCTTTCTGCTTCTAGCCCTTCTCAATCCCCTAGATCCTCATTTATTTACTTATTTTGGTAGTTGTTGGCCTTGACATGCTAAGCTCAGCTAACAAGACTAAGCAGGATCCCACTTATTCTGAAGCAACATAAAGCTGAAATGATCCCTGCTCATCTTCTGTGCCAGCCTCCCAAAGAAAGCAGGTATTTTCACAGCTGTCAAAGGGCTCATTGCATTGCAGAAATTCTATTTACTGAAAAAAGATGAACATGGAAAGAATCTCAGCTTTGGACTACAGACCAGGATGCATTTCATGTCTCTAAATGACAGTTCAGCAAATACCCTTTCCTTTTACATATGGTTCGTATGTGGGAACACTATGAAAAACATCACAGGACCTAAATTAGTTGTGATTTAAGAGGCTTGTAAAAACTTTTTGGTTTAAAAAATAAATAATTCCCTTCTCATTTATTCATTTTTGAATTTAATCACCCAGCATTATCCCTCGCATCAGGTCTGAGAGATAATTGATGCAAGAGCTACTAAGAATTCAGTAGAAGATTTATAAAAAGATTATAGCACTTTTTTGTCACCATGGAATTAAGTCTGATACTATATGAAGCCTAACAGCACATATATAAACAAAGGTTTGATACAGTAAGGCAGCTGTTGATTGATCTCCTATTCCTATTTGACAAGCTAACATGAGCAATCAGTTCCCCAAAATGAGTTTCAGAGCAGCACATTCAAGAGCCATCTTGACAAAACAAAAAAGCTAAGATATAACTAATATAAGATTTATTGAAGTTAGCGGAGTAGAGGATGGCATCCAAGTGGTTAGTAGTCCCTCCAGCACACATGAATTAACCCTCAAGGAGACGGATGGAAACAATGCAAGAAAAGGAACACACAGTTGCATATACCCTACCATCCTGCATTGATGATGCAGTGAAACACTATGCAAATCACAGGTGACACAAGGAAAATACATTTATAGTAAAATGAACAGAAGAACTTAACCAGATTTGGACAAGGAAAAAAAAAAGACATAAAATACTTGTGGTATCTACCTCAACATCCTGTTTCAAATCCTCCAAAACCGCATGTAAGTTATTCTGATTCACACTGGTGATGCAATTATGTTTTGCAAGGGTTTTGGCACTGTGGAAATCTCATGTCTTATGATCAAAAATGCAGGTAAGGATTACCACAGCGAGATCTGTATACAAACTCCTTTTATAAGACGACCCCTCATATTAAGGGGACCCCTTGCACAGGAGGACTGCAGCACATCCCTCCAGTACCATGGCCAAATGCCATTTTCAAAAGACTTGTCAGAAATCTCAATGACTACAACTTTTTGAAAGCATACTATTACTGACCACACACAGTTGTAAAGATGCAAAAAGAAGTCCATTCTAGGTAACACTCACACTCCTCTATTGCTTTCTCCCTCTGAGCATGTCACTACACTCGCTATGTTTACACAAATGTCTCATATCCCTCCGTACTCTGGTTTCAGCTTCCACTAATGCCACAGGCACCAGTTGATCTGCAATTTTTGTACAATTGGTATCCACAGCCCCCTATGGATGCATGTATTTAGTACTTGGCAGCTTCCACACCTCTGAGAGACACATGCAACAGAAGGTGGATGAAAATAAGCAGATCTCTTACAATTTTTTTAAAACCCCAGTGTCCTCTACAGTGATGCTACAGCTGAATGACGCCCTCCATTCCCAATAGCAGCTCCAATTCTATGCAATCTCTCCCCTCCTGATTTCTTGAAAGCTCCATATGGATGGGAAGTTTTGTGCAAGAAACAAAAGGCAATATAAAAAAAACATTTGCAAACCCTACGCTTTCACACTGCTCTCCAGATCAGAGAAGGCTGTCAGACACAATTATAAAAATATCAAGACTGCCTTAGTTGAACATTAGAAGCTTAGAGGGGTTTTTTTTGTTCATTTCAAGTGAAAGCAGAAGACAGAAAGACAACTTCGTGTCCTAGAGGCATCACCATCTCCACAGTGGCCACAGTTTGAATTAAAAATTACAAGCCTGAACTCCAAAACTTTATATACCCTGTGAGTCTCCTTATGGGCTTCTGCACTGAAGACTCCTTTCCTTTATTGCATTGTAATGTTCTTCAGCTTAAGTGAAATGCTCTATTTTGCACTGTAACTATGGTTGCTGGCCTACAAAATGTCACATCAGTGCATGTGCAGCTTGCAAAATGCTAAATGGACCATGCTGTGGAGAGAAGGGCAAGAAACAGAGATGCTCCTTGGTAAAAGAGCATGAAATTGAGATAGGCACCTGTGCTCTTTGAGCACACTGAAACAGCACACAGAGAAATCAACAGCAAACTTGTAACTGCTCCAGTATTCTCCAGGTAATTTTTAAATGCCACACGCATCTATTGCCATTTCTGCCAGTAAGGCTGTGATGGCTAACACCAAGTACACGTACATTAATTATAGGCGCTGGAGAGAATTCTCTTTATTATTTCACACCTCTTTTCTAAAGGCTCATGGTTGGACTCCAGATACGTTCTTAAAACACACCTGATAGATTTCTTGAAATAGAAGGCAAACTAAATTGAACAAAATTAATGTTGCTAGGTAACAACTATAGGAATAAGCTACATATGAAAGGTGCTCATAAAAAAACCCAAAGCTTCAATGAGTAACAGGAGCAACTGGCTATAGGTGCCCTACAGCAGGAAGGAACGAAGTTGTACACGTGGATTAGTGCATAAATTGAGTTTTAGGAATTCTGACAGAAAAAGATAGAAAGTTAACAAATGAAAAATTCAGTTCTCATCCAGTTCACATACTTAACACTTGACATCCTAAAGAGCAGAGAAGATGAAAGCTAGGCATTTGGGGAATGGGAGGGTGGACAAGGAGGGATTATTTGTTTAATTACGGGGACAAACTAAGGCAAAGCATGTCTCTGATGGAGATTTTAATGGTTTTGCCCTTTGATGATGCTGCAACTATTCACAGACAACATTCACAAGGACCTCCCAATGTACATGCTCCCATTTCAAACCCAAGGATCGTAGAGTCAGGTTGGTCCCTTTGTGGAGTGGATGGATGTTGGTTGCCTCAACAGACAATTGATGTAGGGGGTATCACCATCGCCACTGCTGAACTCTTGCTTGACTGTACGGCACACACAAGTGTTGAAGCACTAATGGCACCAGTATGAGAGAAGGGCTTGAAATCCAAGGAGAACATCTAAACCATCTAGAATTCTGATTATGCACATTCCAACTATAGGAGATACGATTAAAATATGTAAGTCATGGCCAGTCTAAAATATGTAAGTCATGGTCAGTCCCTTTTCCAGACTCACACAGACCATTTAGAAAACAGAATTCCTGATACCTGTTTTCTCAAAGGAAATTTGCAGCTTTGGTGGGAGTGGGGTGGGGGGAAAGAAAGAATACCTTCCTTCCTAAAAAAAACATCAGGTCAAAGTTTGAACCCAAAGTCAAACAGGACACCAGATGATCCTGTGTGACTGCACAATGGGACTGCCCACCTCCTGTTGGGTGAGCACACCCTCGTCCAGCTATCGCTGATGACAGCAATCAGCTGGTGACCTTTCAAAACCCTCTTTGCAGGCCAATGCCTGTATAACCACTGCTCTATGGTAAATACTGAGTAAATGCATCACTTAAAGCAGAATACCAGATTAAGTAGACCTCTGGGAAACCATAGTTCTTGCACAGATTACAAAATCCAGTGAAAAGATTAATTTTCAAGTAACTGGTAACATCTGCAGTTTTCTTCCATGAACATGAGGTTCAGTGGTTTTCCTGTACCATTCTGTCATGTCACCTGCTTTTAGTTCATTAATTAAAAAAAAAGACTGATAAAGACCTTTAAAAAGAAAGCATTTCTTTGTTTGAGTTTATCAAGACAAGGAAAACCCAAACCAGCCTCAGTTACCCAGACAGAAGCAGCACCATAGAAGGCAGAATGGCATATTCTTTCAGAGGCCAAACCTGGGGCTGGAGTAGACTAATCCTCAAAAAATCCTTAAGGACAGAGCAGTTACATTGGCGAAGGAAGCAACACATCATAGGGTGCATAGGTCAGATGGATTTTCCCAGCCCAAAAGGAGATGTGAACAGAAGGAAAGCTAAAGATGAAGTCATAACTGTGTGAGGGGCAGTCATGAACCTATAGCCTTATTGTGGCCCACCCTTAAATCAGGACAAAAAAGAAAAGAAGGAGTGAACAGGAGACAGAGACATCAGCTGACTCAGGGATTCTCCATTCAAGTCTTACCTTCCTGGTGAGATTAACCCGATGCCTCACTCTCAATGCGTTACCTCAACAGCAAAACTGAGAAAGCAAGCCCTGTCAGTACATCCCGAAATGATGATCATAGACTGTCACTTGTCCTTCCAGAGGACAGGGGTGGGGGAACACCTGGGCAGCAGAAGGGCTCCTGGCCCATGCAGCCCATACAAAACAAACAGAAAATCCACTGGAGCTTTTCAGACAACAGGCAAGCCCATGTTAACCTACTGAGCCATAAGGAACTTACAAGTCAGAGCTCAGGAAGCACAACGTCAGGTGGCAATGAAGAGGTGAATTGAAATACTGTCAGCTGACCACATGGCAAATGCATGACTGCATATTATATTAGACTGTGTATGACTATATATATAGTCATATTTATGAGAGAATGGCTTTAAGAAGATATCATGCATCAGTGAGAGCTGCAATTTGACACAGAAAAGATCAGGTTTAGTTGCATTTTTATTAAGATTACGTGGTCCTACATTAGAAACAGAACAAAAGGCTTTAAAATATCTAATAATTAATTTTTTTCTTATGTTTACATGCATAAAAATTATTTATTTTTCTAATTTATTCTACCATTTCCCATATACAGATTTCTACTCAGAGTGCTTCTCTAAACTTTTACTTGGATATTTTCTTCTTATTGTCCGTGCCAGAGAAAAAGAAGAAAAAAAGAGAAGGTGCAAACCAAACACAGACAAATAACACTACTACACAAGTCACAGTTTAAAAGGAAAATTGACATAGATGAGAAGAGCTACATGTGTCTTGCAAATTTAAAGCTATTAAAGGCAAAGTTAAAAACAGTCAAAGCATCTCTTGCTTTACTTTAGGGAACCTGTGTTCTCCCTCCCTGATTAAATACCATAATACCCAGTTGAGTAATCCCAGCTGAACAATCCTTACAAATCAATATAAGTACCACTGCAGGGATTAGTCCCTCCCATCGTGCCAAGAAAGCCCAAGCTTTATCCCTGCTCCGGGAAACATCGTGCGTAACCTCCTAACGTGCTGCCGGAGCTGCAGCCAAAGCCCGCAATGCCCTGCCTGCTCCGGCACCAGTGCCGGCGGCTGCTCCAAGACAGCAGCGCCCGACTACCTGGGGAAGTCCCTGCCCAGCAGCCTGCAAACCCCAGGCTTCTTGCATAGGGGGTTCCATTTCAAAGCCACTCCTCAACAACTTCAACAAAGCTTTCAAGTAAAAAGTGTCTGGATGAAACCAGAAAGTCCATTAGCATTTCTCTTCGGGAAGTGATGGGTCTGCAGAGCTGGCATTGAAGCATTACTATTATTATTGTTATTATTATTATTAAATTAGGCGTGTCCCTCATCACCTGATACCTGAGCTAACCTTTGCTCCTACTAAGGTTAAACCATGAGTTTTAAATTTTGCTTCAAACAAGTTTGTTGCTGGCTTAGAAAGCATGTTTGAGGATGTAATATAAGTTCCAAAAGTTGCACACAGAAATTAATGAATCAGCTATTCCTCCAAGTTAATTAAATATTGCATCTTCAGCATATAATAGTTACCTAGCTATGACCAATGGACTTACAAAGCAGACAACAGGAATATTTCTTATTTAAGGTACTTCTTGTCAAACTTAACAGGACCGAAGTCATATGAAAAAGTAAAATGCTTAAATGCCAGGGTAATTTTGGTTTCTTTTTATCAGTTGCTTTAATAGTTTAGTATTAACTACAATTGTCATTTTGGTAAATTATCTACAAGAGACTAAACTGGGGGAGAGTTGTTTGGAATTGCAACACTGCATAAAAAAAGCCTCCTTTAAGAGCCTGTTGGGGATTAAAATGAATTTACTTGTAGAACGTTAGAAATTGCCTCTGACTTGACTTTTAAACCCAGTGCCTGACAAATAATGATGAGCAAGCCTGCCTACCTTAGCTCCACTTCAGAGATGAAGGCAGCTGCCATCCAGATGTCCTCTTATTGCCTAGGCAGCACCTCGATAGAAGCTTTGCCCACATTTCTTTGCCCTACTAAAGGAGCAGCATTTTGGGGCATGCATTTAATTTCATCTACACACAGATACGCTGTCCCTGAATCAGGCATCTATTTTAGGCTCTCCTTTCAGGCAACCCGAGCAGTTGCTTCTGAAAAAGCTCGTCCTTAGGGGTGCAGAACAAGGAGATCTCCCCTGGCCTTGCCAGCAAAGGGTGGATAATTTGTGAGGAATTACTGCTGTAACGAAGCGTGAACCTCCACTGCGTGAGAAGGGAACGCCACAGTCCTGCCGCACGGATCCCCAGATGGCAAAGCATATTGCTGCAGTCTCATCCCAAATGGCGGTGTGGAGCCACCGCTGAAGGTGTCTGTGCCCCACTCCGCTCAGGAGGAAAACAGTCATTTATAAAAGCTCTGTGATACCTCCCTCTACCATGACTACATTGGTTCCAAGAACTCCCGTTAGTCAACCTGTTTTGGTTTTTTTTAGCATAAAATAACAACTAAAAAATCCCCAACCCCAATCGAGGAATACGCCACCAACAACAACCCTGAGACCAGCAACAATACAAAAGAACAAGTAATCTACATTTACCATTCAAAACTTCACTGAAAATCAATAACATCAGCCTAACTGTATTTAGGCCTAAGAAATCCAGAAATGTGTTAATGTTTCTTCTGAACTCACCAAATCCAGTTTCTTTTTTTTTTCAGCTAGGCAAAGCCTGGTCCTTCACGATTTAAATCCCAGAGATAAGCTGCGCTGGTGAAAATCAGTCAGGATCAGGCTCACTCAGGCAAAAGCTGCAGGTGTGCTATGCAGAAGACTCATCGCAGCTCAGTGTGAATCAAAACAAACTTGTCCATTTAGGCCTGTTTTCCTTCTGAGATCCATGTGGCTGATTTCACAAGCTGTGTGCATTCCTGGTTCAGGTACGCAGGGCATACCCCGTGATTTTGGGAAACCAGCCTGCTGCTCTTCTCCATCGCGTCGGTGTTCATGGAGCCCAATCCCCTGCCTAGACTCACCTCCTTGCACACCCACAGAACAAGGCTGGAAGCAGGACACAAGATATTTTCCCTCAAGGGTACTCTGTTAACAGACCATCGCTTCCTATGAGGCTGTCTCCACTTCCTTTACCTCACATGACAAGGATGTCACCAGCATGCTCAAATGAGCTTGCAAGGCGCCAATGTCCTGCACTGCGCTGCTTTAACTCACTCCCACCGCTCCTCTTAGGAGAGACACCCCAAAAAACCTGGGGACACAGGGTCAGTGTTCTCAAGAGGTGAGACAACCTGCTCACCTTGCTCTGTTTCACATCTGAAATACAGCCCAGAAAAGCAGAGAAGACTGGTTTGCTCCGCCAAAAGCACGCCCACGTATTTACAGACCTAGAAAGCCTTAGACCTAGAAAGAGGCAATGCGTCAACAGGACAGAGCTCAAGGTAGGCCAGAAGTGTTGCTGTAAAGCCCGAAGGCTCTGAAGGACTTCTCTCAGCGGCTTTTTAACAAAGTCAGCACCTCCAGGTTAGCCACCATGGGAGTATTACCCACAGGTGTCCCAGCAGCAAGCTTTCCCAGCTTGGGTTCCCCAACCGAACGACTCATCAGTGATGCTGCCCTTGCCTCAGAGGTGACCTGTATTAGGACTTTAGTATATTCCACATTCTGTCTCCGATGAGTACTTTTTCTACCTAGGCTCTAAAACTCATTGTCATCTTCTGAAGAATACTTATGGTTATTCTGGAGCCTAGAAGCTACCTAGCTGTAGTCACTGTGCTCATCACCCACTTGTCTGTGAGTTGCAGACCTTGCAACTTAAAAACCCATCATCTGCAGTACTTCAGATCTCAGAGGGACCTGGAAGACTCTACTATGCCTGAGCTCTCCAAGATTTTTCAACCACTTAAGGACAAACCACAAAACATACACAAAAACAGTAATTCCTTTTGTTCTTGAACAACAGCAAGCTCACAAATTATTGCAAAGATAAACAAAAAAATTAGCAGTACTCATGAAGCCTTGTTTTAGATATAAACTTATTACCATCCTAGCTTAAAAAAATTTAGAAGTGCATGCACATGTAAATTCTCGAGCAAGGTATGTTAATTAGGAGGGTTAACAAGGCACAGGCAGTACAAGACGCTCCCGCGCAGTTACAGATCCACTCAGACAGTGGTGCTGTAGCACACCCGAACACCACACTGCTCCCAACCTCATCTTGGACATGGCACAAATTGCCTGCAATCTTGATTTGGACAGAAAGACTTAAATATTGTTACTGCAATCCTAACACCATTAATGAAACTACATACTAATTGCTTTGGTCAGTAGCACCTTATATACTTTAATTACTTAAGCAGCTGCTTGCTGTTAAGAACTCCAAATTTAGCTACATCTCATGCTATATTTTGAAAGGTTTTTTTTTGTTTAGCTGGTTTGCCCCATTTAAATCTGGCTTTTTTTTTAGCTGAAAATGCAGCTATCTTGACAGAATCTTGTCCTTTTTAATAGGCACAAAGAGACTTAGAAAATGTAACAAATTCAGATTGATCTTCCCCTTGAAGCTTCTTGGCTTTAAGAAAAGTGCTGCAACCTTTTTCAACCTCAATGCAAGAATGTCAGCTCCTCTGATGCATTTCTCAAGTATCCTCACATGACACAGCTTGCTGAAGTGCTGTCATGAACCACTTGCAGCATAATGTTTACATAAAGGCAGAAATAAATACTGCGCTGCTTATCTCAGGTAAGCTGAAAGACAGTGATGACTGAAGCTTATTGTTACAATGCTGTGCTGTGGTAAAAGATTTTAGTGCAGAACTGACAGCAAATTACAACAGAGTTGTTTTTCTACAGATTTTCCTTATTTTATTGAGCTATGGAATTTGAGGGGTTTTCTCCCCTCCTCTTATTACGTGAACTTAAAACAAGTCTCAAGCTTGTTATACCTGCTTTATAGACAAAGTAAGAAATCAGAGTTACAGAAATGTACTATTCCAGTTCATTTTGGGACAACTTTAACATCACACGATTTTTTTCAAAGCTACAGGCACCATAAATAATGCAAGACTACAATATTATCTTTTGCTATGTCACTCCCCTTTAAAAAATTCAAAAGCATTTTCTTTGGTATGACAACATATTTTCACTGATGTTCCTTAATCTTCTCTTAGATGGACCTGAAGACCATCTGACTAGAAAAACAAACAAACAAGCACAGACTTTGTTTCCTTATTTGACAAATTTACAACTTAAAGCACAAGCCAAGGCAGCTGCAGCATAACATCAGAATGTATAGTTACCTAAAAATATTTTTAATCTTTAGTAGTAAAAAATAAATGAAGGTTCTTTCTCTTTTCTGATGTGTTTATGCACCTGAACGTACTTAACTCTAACCATAAAATGAATAAAACACTAACATACGGTCTCAGAACAGGAAAGACCTGCACTAAGAGCTTCTGCACCACGTAAAGCACTAGAAACCACTTCAAAGTTTCCTCCATCTCCAACAGTCCTCCAAAGTGGACAGTCCACATGGGCTTCCTTTCAACTTGCAGTGAACTAATTTTAAGAGTTATCTTGCTGAAGAGCAACGCTTTCTTTTATAAGTTACTCAAACGGATTTCACATTCTTACTGTCTTCCTCTTTCACCACAGTAGGGTACCATTTCACTGAGAGCTACTTATGTTCTTTGCTACCCTATTAACCTCTCTAGTGTCCACTCTGTCAACAACACCCCCCAATTCTGCCCTCATTAGCAAGTCTGTCTGTTGGCCCCTTAAAACTGAGGATGAACTAGAAGACTCTGCCTTCCCACAAGCTTTCAATAAAATGCATTTTGTATAGGTTCTGCACATTTTCTTGCAATACAAGGAAAGGTTGCAAACAACCAGTTAAATAGAAATGACTCCACATTTCTACTGTTTTTCCTGTTAAAATAGCTGTATTTCTAGCCCAGTATAAGTGTCTAAGAATGCTTTTATTGCTGCATTTCATTTCACTTGTCAAACCAGAATAAACTTCCTTCAGAGAAAGTGGTTTTTTGCTATTACAAGTGCATTAGGAAGTGTGCCAGTGCAGCTGTACCACCAAACCCCTGGGAGACACCAGACCCTGGGGAAAGCAAATGGTCTGAGAACATCTCTTTTCAGGGAAAAGTCATCAGCACGGAGATCACCAAGTCTTCTTGCTCAAACACCCTCGCTGTAAGAAAGGAGGCATTCACCCCAGACATGCCTTCAGCAAATTTCCCTGATCCTCTCAGTTTGCCTTGGAGCCAACAGTCTGCCAGATTCATCTCTAAACTTGCTCTTCAGAAAGAGATCTCTCTGTTTTGTATTTCACCAGCATAACACAGCAGGAGACATGTATCCTGGCCCACAAAGCTCTGCGCTACTGCCATACGGAGGAAGGGTTGAGAGGTTTTTTGTTTTGCTTTGTTTAGTCATTTTATTAAACAGAAAGTTTATAGAGATACACAATGGTAGAAAGATATTACCACAAACACAAATACTGTATTAGTAGACATTTTGGCTCCTACAGTAATGAAAACAAATTAGACCTCTTTCAATAGTTTCATTTCAGCTACATACTAAAACCATCTTAAAGAAACTCCATGTCTTTTCACTATGCTTTATGTCTCAAGTGTTTTTAACTTATCTCTTTATCCCACATTAATTGCTTTTTTTTTCTTTTCAGTAAATGTTCCAATGTCATCTGGCAAGTCTGGTCACTGCTCCCAACTTTAATTTCAACCCCCACATGCACAAAGCTTCAAGTACCCTTCAGCTCAATTCACTGACCTCCTCCCTACTGTGAGTCAAGAATTATGCACCATCAATCAAAGCACATTTGTAGTACTTAAGAGGCTGCATCATCTCTCATCACTTCCATGTCATAGGCTGCATACAAACAAGTCAATTTACAGAAAGGCTACCTGTCATACCAAAGTAATACCCTGTGGTTTACCCAATGTATTAGGACACCATCTCACATATGTTCGCATTTCAGTCTTGACTTCATCTCTTCAGAACTAGCTCCTGACTTAGTACCATGAACAAAGCTGAAGTGAGACTTCACCTTCAAAAAGAGCACCCACACTACTAAGCAGATCTCAACCACACATTTGACAGAAGTTCTGCAATAGCAATATTCTCATTTTGCTGATGGGGAAAATGTACATAGACATCTACAGTGATTTGTTTCATCCCATGTAGGAGCTGATTCGTTGAACGAGTGCTTCTAACTCTTTGCCCTGCCCCACACAGGCACAGTGGCCAAGCCCAACAAATGTTTCCAGCTTCTACACAGAGGGGGTTGTGGGCTGTGGAGTGGAGAGCCCATGGCTGCTTCTGCATTCTCATGTAAAGAAACACAGACTTGTCATCATCCTGCCATGAATTCTGCACTCCAGTTACTCTGGGCAGCGGATGGATGCCTGAGTCATAGCTGGTTAGCTACCACCACACGGGAGCCAGGTCTGCTGCTGCCATCATTAACTGCTACAGTTTGCAGCCACTCGTTCCCATCTGTGCCTAAGAGTCCGCGCAACCCCACAGTGCAGGCTATGGACGATTGTTACTCCATGCGACTTCCAAAAGGAGTGAAAAATAACCATCCCCCCATCCCACTGCTACCTATAAAGCTGCCAGCCAGCCCAAGGTCAATCACATTCTTTTAGCAAGGACTGACTGTAAATACAGGCAGGATACTCCTCAAAGATGCAGAGCTTACAGAATGAACCAGAAAGTTCCTGTAATCAAAGCCTGTGCCATTTTACACTCTTCTTGCTATCTGAAGTCTGACTTAATTCATGAATCTTTAATCATTTTTTAAACATAGAAAAAAAATCATGTTGAGACTTAAATAAACATAACTCTGCCACTAAGAAAGCCTACTTTCACATTCACCCAAAACCCCGGAAATTTATTAGCAAACTATTTTTAGTGACATCCTTTTTTTTTTTTTGATATACCACAGTGTATGTTCTTTTTGACATAACTAAGTTAAGGTACACTTGCTGATACAGACCATGAATGCATTCCAGTGTAATTTGTTTGTCTCAGCTAAAACAGATATATGTCCCATGCTGGAAAACTCTTAAAATCTGCAGTCCTCAACTTCCCAGTCATCTGGCAGAACCAGTCTTTATTTTATACACAGATTAGAAAAGACGTTTCTAAGAAAGATCATGTTTAAGCTATAACTTGAACTGGGCATTTTCCTGCCAGCTGTACAATGTGTTATGTGTTTATGTGACAGTCCCATTTTTCTAGTACGTTTGCTCCTGAAATTTATTTTAATATGCAGAAAAGGATACTGAAACCTTAAACTAATTCTATATTTCTTCAGACTGCTTAACCTAAATTTGCTACAATACTGCCAGCCAACTTTTAAAATCCATTCAATTTTTAAGCACAAGGCCAACTTTTGTTTAGCATTTATAATTCTTCCTCTAATTAAGACCAACTAACAAGTGAAAAGGAGGAGCACGAAGCGGTTGATTCATAAGGAACCCTAAAGCAACAGAAGCCTTTGCCAGGAGTACTGTGGTATCAGAAATATGCCCCATTTCACTATTGCAAACAAGTCTTACCTCACCCTTGTTCTATTTCTTACCCCGGACATGTTACAGAGATAGACATTGCTTGGTTATTTTTTCATTTAATAATTTTTAGTTTTTAAAAGAGAAGCAAAGTGAAGTTCTCTATTCATTTCTAAGATGATAAAAGCTCTGCTTTAAAAATGAAGCTCACAAAAAAGTAAATTAACTTATACTTTTCTTCACCTGAGGCACTGGAAAGAAGAGACAGAAACCAAAGGTTAGGACACTTATTAGGACAAACAATGGAAGGAAACTAAGAGCTGTACTGCCTGCTTTCCATCCTCTCACTACTTTGACAGAGACCAAAAATATAACTTTGAAGGTCAGGGGAAAACAAAAATCCAAAATGTGGATACACGTCTCTCAGAACTGTTTGTGGACAAGAGGGCTGCACTGTGTCAGCTATTAAAAATTACCTGCATCACAAGAGAGATCAAAGGTGCATGGCTGGTCAGAGACAGAACAAAAATCAATTCAGTGTGCTTTAAACAGGGGTGGGAGTAAATCAGGACTTTATCTGGTTAAATGCATTTCATTTTGAAAAAAAAAAAATCTGATTCCAAAATTGTTAAATGTAGGCTGTTGAAATGTTTCTTGCAAGGATGAAGTCTAGCCAATCTCAATTCAGGGAGCAGTTTCTGACATTACATCTGCCCCTGCCTCACCACACCACTGCTACCACACTCTCGGAAATCCATTTCATAGAAAACGGGGTCTATTTTCCCCTATTACCTTCAGAAAGCACAGAGACACAGTTAACACTGTGCTCTCAAGAAATCTGTCTGCTTTTACCAAAACTGAGAGATTTAAAAAATAAAATAGCCTGCCCTGAACAGTCACAGTGATTTCAAACATTCCATGTGCTGCAGATAAATGGCAATCAGTTTCTAACAGATGATACTCTTAAAA
Organism: Corvus brachyrhynchos; assembly: GCF_000691975.1. Taxonomy (NCBI): domain Eukaryota; kingdom Metazoa; phylum Chordata; class Aves; order Passeriformes; family Corvidae; genus Corvus; species Corvus brachyrhynchos. Next base: position 12,988,025 of record NW_008238983.1, read on the forward strand.
GTCCGAATAAGCAGAATAGATTTATTTCGGACTTGAACACACAGTCATGAAACCAGATTAAAGCCCTAGAGCTTTCCATGTAATCAGATACTGAAAGTCAGTTCTCTCTCCATTAAAGCTGACCTTGCATAGTGACGTTGTACTTTTATCTCAAAAATTAGAGATACTTCTTAAAAGATTATTTTTGAAATATGTAACAGACAGTACAGCTGCAGTGAGTATGGATTGTTTCCATCTCTAAATACACCCTTCCCCTTTACACGTCAAACTGCCTTTGAAACATAGAATTTGATTTTGGTTAAGGTGTCAGAATCCAAAGTTAATATTCTGATGTTGCAGAGACACTGTTTTTACTGAACAACTGCCATTGTTACGGCATGATTAAAAGCCAGGCTACATAATAAATCAACTTTCTTAGCTGGGAAGCTCATTAGTACTGAGATTATTTTAAGTGCCCAAAGCCATGTTTTGACATTTGCCTGTAACACCTTCACTGAAAGGTTCAAAAGCTTCTTACATAAAGCTAAATATACTTAAAACATTCCCCCTAACAGGGAATATGCAAAACCCAAGAACGTGAAGGAAGAGGGTGTAGTGGCACAGGCAAGAATTCAACTCAGCCACGTTAAAAATGTCATCCAGTAGCTATCAAAAGAGCCTGTGTTGATATTATGAATTTCCATCCTTTTGCTCTAACATATTGACAGTAGAAATTTAGTCAGATTACAAAAGAAAACATAGAAGCAATACAGTTATGCCAGAGAACATTTGAGCTGGTCCCAAGATTTTACAGTTAACTTGCATTGATTAAACTAGGAGAGAATATTTCAGATCACTAAGCTCAATTTTGGACCACTAACTCAAATGGAAGAAATAAGCTGCCTAGGAGGCAGAGGAAGACCTGAGACCAGAAGTGCCCCAATACCTGTTGGATAGTATAAATAAGTATATAAAATGGTTTAAATAATAGTGAAATCTATCACATTTGGCTGCTTTAGCAATGGCATGGTGCAATTTGCTAAGCAAATACACTTACAGAGGAGGGAGTGCACCATCCATGGGATAATAGACTTTTTTTTCCCCTCACAAAAGACATGAGACAAACACACAAGAAATGAGCTCAGGTCTGGTACATGGGGAGAAACACCTCATCAGGAGGTAGATATTGAATCACTGGTTTCCCTCAGATACATGAATTTCCCCAAGCACACCATTTCAAACAGAAGCGTCAGACCCACGAGCTCAAGGCCGATAAACAGAATGCCTGGAATAACATCCTCCCCATGAAGGGCCTGCAGGCTGCTTCCCTCCAGGAGCCCTCTCTCAGCCCGTGCAAGGTGCTCTCCCTCCCAAGGAGTCACCAGCCAGGCTGTGGCACCAGGCAGCCCACACACAGTGCCCGCTCAGCAAGGGCACGGGTGACCCAACACAGCTGGAGCGGCAGCAGCGGCACAGAAGTGTTTGCGCCGCCCGTGGCATCGCCTCATGGATGGAAACGGGATGTGAGCGTCAGCCTCCTGCGAACGGAGCGGACACTCCCTCCCAACAGACCAGTGTGTTTAGGCACCCAGCCCCAGCACCCCAGCCCCTCGCCCCGAATCGTGCCGCTCCCCTGAGCCACCCTTGTGCAATAGCTGCAGCAGAGAGAGGAAGTTCTCCACGGGATGCCCCCGAGTGCGCACCCACCAGCAAAGAGAGAGGGTGTCCCATGCTGCCTCTTGCGTTACCCAGACAAGGGATGCAAAAAGAACAGATAGATTTGCTCTGCTTCAGCGGCAGCAGGAAATGCACATACTTTAATATTAAAGACAAAAGTGAATTAAAAAGGACATTTGATTTTACAATTGATTTTGCAGTCTCACCCTATTTGATTTGTGATGAGTTTCTTAAAGAGCCACCGCTGTAGGCTTATGCTAGCACTAAGCTAACTTGTTTTCAAGGCGGTAATGCACAGGGTGAGGGAGGTAAATGCCCTCTTTTTCTGAGATGGATCTGTAAAGAAGCAAGAAAAGCTCATCACCCAGATGCCCAATCTACACCTTCCTCTCCCAAAGCCTTAGACAAGAATTTAACAATAACAAGAAAGGAGCTTCTAACTACCCTCAATTCACACTTTGTGAATCTACTCCCCTCTGTGCCATGGTAACTGCAAATACAAATCTTGAAAGAGAAGGTGGAGGAACACCTATCTGCAGTATAAAAAACCCCAAAGCACTCTTTCAGATGTCATACACCCATACAGCCTCAGTCCCTGAGGGATGAGTATAGTGTGCCATGGACTGTCTGGAACAAGGAACCCAATTTCCCAGTCCAGCTCCACTGGCTCTTCCAATGCAACTGCTCTGCCCCAGCAGCCATCTTCCCCTTCAGCACAGCAAAAAGGTCATTGCACATCTGGTAATAGCTTTACCATTCTTCCATAGGCCACAGGGGAAAAAAAACCAAAAAACCAGGCTTAAAATTAATTTTTAATATTGTAGTACTTCTTGGTTTGGCTTACTTAAAATTCTTCATTTTTTCTACATCTCAACTTGTAAAACTTCCAGTGAATAAAGGCCCCAAGGCAAACCCTAAACAAGACAGTGGGCTCCTTCCCTGCATTGAATCCTACTTTGTCAGAGAAATTCAAAAGACTGATACACTGAATCCTGAGATTATAAACAGGCTTAAAATACCATGCTTGTCAACTATGAGATACTACAGTGCTTTTTTATTCATATCAGGTGGCTTCAGCTGAACACATTTAATTTTATATATGTCCAAAACCAAAGATTTGCAAGCTGATACTAAAAAGTTGATATATGAAAAATAAAATAAAAAATAAAATTAAAAAATACAATAAAAATGAAAGAAAATACATCAGCTACCTAAAAATGCTTTTCTTTGAATATGCAACATTTTAAATAATTTTTGGTCTGTTTCTTCTCATTTCACTGTTTTCACTCAATCTTCACTATATTATGTACAGAGTCTTCCAGCTAAACTCATACAGTTCAGTTCATCTGTGTTCCATAGCTCACTGCAAATCTCTGAAACAATCTGTACTAAACACCAATCTACTCTGTCTTCTCTTTTCATGACTTTTTTTTTTCAGAGTTCTGTCAGCCCAAGGGTTTGGAAACTAATCTAATGAGGGAAGTTAAACTTCTACACAGCTATTATGGGTGCCCTCCTAGTAGCTGTGCTAACAAGATTCATCACCAAATATAAATGGAAGCATTCTCCAAAAGAAGACAAAGGTACTGTAATGAGCTAGGCAGGAAGCAGGGCCTCCGCTCTCTGCGTAAGATTAGTCAGTGTAAATCATTTTGGCACTAATGGTGGTTTTTTTCTAAGGCTGGACAATGACAACAACATTTATACAAAGCACGAGAATTCATGAATGTCTGGCAGTATTGTCTCCGAAATACAAACAATGTTTGTTTTTCATTCTACACTTTCAGTTCAGTACCAGCTGGATTCTGCAAAAAACATGGGTCAGTTCTGATACACCAGATAACCAACTCATCCCAGTCAGATCACACAACTGAGGCATTTCAGAAGCAGCACCGGCTGTTACTAAACACACTCCTCCTTAGCTACAGAATGAATAACAACATCACCTCAACTTCTCATGCCTATCCTCAGGCAAATACAAAAGAAAATATATTCAAATCAAGTAATAACAACAATGGTGGAGAAAAAGAGTGCTACACAGTATTATTTTTCTGGGCTAAATCTTAGGCATTGTAATACTTCACCTACACCCATGCTTATTCAAAAGTCTGACTGTATGTACATGGGCTTGTATTGTTTGGACCCAGGACTGTTCCAGTGTGCTAGAAGGGAAGTTTCCACCATGTCTCTATAAAAATTAATATTTTAGTGACTAGCCAGCGAGGTACAGGACAGCATCCACCTCAAGAGCCGGCTGCAGTATGGTGCAAGCTGGCAGATGCCCCGGATCCCTCCAGTTTCACTGGGAGCCAAGTGGTCTGTACACACAGGCAGGAAATCTTAATGCCCACCCAATCCGCAACCAAAGCAGGTTCATCGTCTCACTACAGGCAAGGCTTCCTACCACAACCAACCAAGAAAGACCAAAGGCTGTTGGCAAAGGACAGCTGTTGGCTAAAACGACTGTCATCACCATTTCCTTTCTGCTGCTGGAGCCACCTGGCTATGGAGCCAGAGGTGCCGTAAGGTTCAGCTCAGCTCTGTCTGCAAACTGCAGTGACAAAAAGCATCACGTCCAACAAGAGCTGAGAGCACCTTGGGAAAGGAAGCCTTCATGTGAGTGCACTAATAAAAGGAAGATAAATCTTTCATCACAGACCCATGGCAAAACACATTTGTACAGAAACTGACAATCATTCCACAAGTACATACATACAGAAAGTGCCAGAACTGTGTGTCTAATACTTCCACTAAAGGCAAGGTGACAAAATGTGCCTTATTTATGCCTGGCTTTAAAATTCTGAATAAGAAGTAGCTACCCAATCTCAAAAAGTACATGTCAAGTACCAATAAAAAGTATTACCCATAAACTTCACATCTGGGACTGGAGTTGGCAGTATTTGCTGCCTGCTAGAAAAACAAACAGAAAAAATGAGCTCCAAAATATGCATCAGCAAAGAAGATCCCAGAAGTACAGAGCAAGAAGAGAAACAGCAGTGGCATGGCAGGCAGGTTGAACCCCCCGAAGTCCAAGAGCCAACAAATTCTGTTGGGCTTACAGTTTTCTGTAGCATAGTGTATTTTGCCATCATAATTCATATAGCAAAGCTCTTCCACGGTAGCACAGGGAAATCTATATGATAGCTTTGTCTTGCTAATGAGACACACTCAAGGTTAGATTTGGCAGCATTACACAGCAGCATCACAGAGCAGCCTAGAGGAACAGAGGGCTGCACTGCCAGGGTACTTGGAGAGAGAGGAGAACCAGCAGCACCCTTTGGGAAGGGACAAGGGAGAACAAATGCTGGAGTTTATCACCTCTTTGGAAGACCTTTAAATGGCATCCCTGTGTGAATGCAAGGATCAGAACTAAAATCACTACTATGGTCCCCAGCTCTGCCTCTCACTGATGGACAGAGTACAAATACTATAGGCTACACACTGCAGAAAATCTGTCATTGCAAAATTTTAAACATTTGTGACTGCTGAATCTTTTGCAAAGTGAGAAGGAAAAAAATTTTTAAAAAACCAATACTTGTCGTCACCTCCTAAGCATGCTCTCACTTCCTCTTGGTTTTTTTGAAGATGGTGAATAATTGTTTTGCTTGTTTCTTCACCTACTACCTTTTCCTCTTCAGAAAAGCCACATAGTTTAGAAATATTTTTCTTCTCCAAGCCTAGAGGCTTTGCCACAGCTTCTGGGAAGACTGTTCCAGAAATACTTAGACTTGCTGGTTATTAAATGCCAAATCCTGGCAGGCTGTTCTTAACTTTCTCTAACTTTTAGGTATCTGAAGTATATCTGTTCCTTTGCATTAGTGGATATTAGTATTGTTCAGCTAGACAGCTTGTTCTTTCCTATTACATTTGCTAATGGGGAATATAGGAAAGAAATCATAGTCCCCTCTCTTTGCATTTACTACCTTTACAAAACTTGCCCAATTAGAAGAATCATTGAAAAGTGAGTACTAAATAATAGCTTAGATACAAAAACATTTACTGTTAAAGTAAGCAAGCTTATTAGCATACCTACACATAAGCAGTTATTAAACTATTTCTAGGAAAAAACACTATTCCATCTGCACTCAATTTTGCACATTAGTTTCACATGAAACCTTCCTATTCTAAAGACTCCTCACATTACAGAAGTATCTTCTGCTCCCCAATCTTTACAAGACATTCTTTTGAAAGAAGAAGCTGAAGAGTTATAAAGCATTTGCTTGTGTAAAAACAGTGATTCAGCATGAAACACGTACTTGAAATACCCTTCACAAGAAAGGGCTTATTCACGCGGGGACAGTTGGCAGGGCTATCTCAGTCTCCACTTGAATGCTTTTTCCAGTTTGTGTTAAAGGGATTCAGATCCCTGGGAAGAAGCTAATCACCATTTTTATAGGCTGTGGAAAGCAGTCTTGGTTCAGAATTGCAGGTGCTTGTACCAAAAGCCCTCCCAGTGAAAAGCAGAGGACCACAAGTTAATGTTCAACAGAAACTGGCAAATCTGCTGCGCTCACTGAGCAATGTGGTCAGGTGTGAACTGCAAGTGCACACAGAAAACAACCTAACAACTACGGCTGCTCAAAGCACTTAACGCACAATACGCTAAAGAGAAAAAGGCAGAGAACACCTAACACAGGAATTATTTTAGCCAATTCTAATCCTTCCACAATTTCTGCTCACGCCAATCACAGGAAGCTTTAGGCCTCCTAATAGGTATGTGCTTAATTCAGCAAGTAATGTTGCATATAACTGGAAGCAAAAATTGCCACAGTCTGTTGCAAACACCTTTATCATCAACATAATCAAAGCATACCACCAAACATTCATTTGCAGTGGTTCTGCAAGTTGTTTCTGGATATAGGTTTACTCTTCTAAGCTTTAAACCAGTGTCAGTGCCAGCAAGGCTTTAATAGAAAGTAATGGATAATTAAGTTTAGTGGAAGAGTAAGAACAACCAAAGCAAACACTGGCCAGGCCACAGAACATAAAAATCCATTTCATGTCAATAATCTAATCTTCCTATGTATTATGTGACTAATATGACTGCATGAGAGCTAGTTCAGACTATGTCACAATTCTCTGAGCTGAAGCTCTTTGTGCTGTATTTTTCTATGTACTATTCATTAATCTGGAATTCTACAATATATGCCAGCTCTAAAAATACTTGTACTTTCAAGTTCTTGGACAAGAGTATTTATTTCATATGCTATGAAAAGAGTGTAGATGCTCCTACTTAGACAGAACAAACACATAAGACATGACGTAACATCACACCTATGGCTGCTTCCACTTCCAAGACAGTACCAAAGCAGCAGGTACCTTGCTTCCCTCCAACACTGCAAAAAGGCAGAAGTCCTACAGCCCAGCTCAGCATTAAAGGCCACCTTTGGGCACTTGGGTTTCAGTTCTTAATCCACACCACTAACATAACAGCGTCAAGATTAATACTGTACTATGTACTGACTTCGGCAACAAAATCAAAAAGATGTTAGAAATACTGGATTTGATTGCTGCCAGTCAGCTGATATAGAAGAAAAATCCCAAACAAATTGTGGATGCATAAGTGATCTTTACTTCAAAAAGTATTGGGGAAAAACATTAACTGCGTCTTGCTTGAGAAGCAGGCATTGAACTGCCAGTACCTCCTCTGTTTCCTAAATTAATTTGGACCACCACATACAGACATTTGTCTCAAAGTGTCTGAGAAAGAGCCACATGTCAGGTGACTCCGTATGGATCCTTTTGCTGTACAACAATATGGATAGGGGAAAAGAAAGATCTGAAAAGGAAGTGGGAAAATGTCAGGCTGCAAAGCTGCTGTTCTGCCATCAAAACACAGTATTACCTATTTCTTCTATAGATGTTCAGACTTCAAAAGCAGCAGCCGCATGCACTGTAGCACACGAACCCAGACCACACAGGATGTCTTCCCCCCCCACCCCAAAAAATCCCTTGATTAAAGGGGGATATTTACAAATAGCTTCAGAAGTCTGTATAAATCTGTTCCAAAATTTGCACATCCTAAGATAGGTGAAAGTAATATAACAACCATTATTAATTCTAAAACAAATGAAAAATTGAACTTATAAAATGTGTTCTATGCGTGCAAACATGACACAAAACATTGCCTCTGCTACTGCAAGTTTTAGACTGGATTACATTGCAGCCTGTTGCCTTCTCTTTTCAATTGAAAGCAAAGCTTTAAAAACACCAGAAAACTTGGAGCATGGAAAGGGGAGCAAGTTAAAATACAATCCTCCTTACATTCTGGGACTTGTTTATGAAACTTTAATTGTCTTGATAATCTACAAGTCATGAAATTTAAGTCTTGCTGCCCTTGACAAATAAAAAAAGCTGGATTTTTAAAGGACAAGTTAAACATGTCACGTTTGGCAAATATTTTAATAATGTGCTTGTAAACTTTTTTGTTTCAATAGTCTTGTTCTGTCTGCATTACTATTAGTTGTTGCACTGATGAAACAACATTTGAAGATGACCTTCAAGGACTTGGCTTCAAATTAAACCATCAGGAACCCTTAGGTTCTTAGGATAAGAGGGTTCAGTGCTTAAGAAAGCACTATTATCAATTATCAATTATTTCAAACTTAAAGAAATAATAATAGTAACTGTTGTCTTTTAGGTCTCTGAACAGACAGAAATCAGGGAAGACAGAGTTTTAAGATTTGTTTTAGCTTTTTATGAACAGTCCTGTTGAATAACAGAAGCTAAACTATTACACCCACATTACAACATCTAGTTCAGGGCTATCTTTTCCCAAATGAGCTGACTTCTCTCAGGAAAAGCAAGTAAACATGTTTTTTTTTTTCTTCTCCTACTGCAGACATTGAGCCAGAGCCATTCTTATGGCAGTCAAAGATTTTTTTAAAATGCAACCTTAACATTACAAATGTTGAATGCAATGTCAGTACTTCCCTCCTCCCCACTCCTAAAAATAGGAGAATATCACTGTCACCCAGGCTAGTAATCCTATCTTGGGCTACAAGGTTTGAGATGCATACAAGTCCTTCATCGTCTTCACTCACAGCTCCCAGGACAGTTGTGACAAAAACCGATTTCTTCAGCTCTCCTTCTCCAACCATCCAGAACACTTTTTTTTCCCCCCAATGAGACGGAGAAATGGCAACATGGAGGCAAAACCATGTCTGCATTCCCCCAAGAAGCCTGGACTTCCACGCGCTATTCCTTACCTTGGTGGTTCAGGGAGATGCGGTTAGACGGTTCTTGGAAACCCGGTTCCACCAGATCCCGCCGACCATGAGCTGAAGTCTGATCTACATTGTCCTAAAAACAGAAGAGTAGAATATCTTACCAAAACCAGGCATTCTGTACTCCCTGCAAGCTACATTACACGGAGTCAAACCACCAAGACAAAACAGAAAAGCCCTGCCATGCCTCTGAAAGGAGAAACCAATGTCAGAGAAGGTGGGGGAGCAGATCACAGGGGGACACTAGGCTGCCACATTAATACGCGTGGCATGGATCCAGAATCAATGACTGTGCTGTTGGCTCATCTGTACACCAGTTTGCATTTCAAACTGAGAAACAGTGAATGTAAATGCACTTCCTAGTTTAACAAAAGTTTCTTCTTGCATCAAATTATGCAGAGGCTTGGGGCTTTGTTTTCTTTAATTCCAAGTCTGTGGCTTAGGGCTTTGTAACTAATTAACTGGACTGAAACAGATTCAGTAGTGAACTACTAAACCTCAAGAGAAATCAGAAGTTCAGTTTAGATAAACATCCATGGCTCTGGATGCCAACCTGTTGTTTTTTTCATACTGGAACTCTCACAAGATCAAGTTTCATGAAGTTTTAACACAAACTGAATTTGGCTAAGTCTAAAATACCAGGGTTTCTCACAGATCTTGCCAAAGAAGACAACTAGGAGAAAGCAGGAAAATTGAAATACAAACAAGAAAATAGGAAAAGTAAGATAAGACACATTCTAGAAGTATGAGGAGACTTAGAGCAGGTACATGGTTTTAAAAAAGTGGCATACCTTTGCATATACCAGTTAAGGGTGGGTGTGGAAAAGCGCATAAAGTCGACTGCACTGATATATCACCAAGCATAAACTGCTGCAGCGATATACGTGACTATATACATGACCCTACTCTGCCCAAAATGTGGGCTAAATACACAGTGGCATGACCTGCTTTTATGTTAAAACACAGGAACCACCTTCACAGCAAATGACATTGTAATTAAGGCAGAGCAGTAACACACACAGCGAGCGTCAATTCAACTATGCGCAACCATGAGCCCTCAGCCCAGCATTGAAAAAATATAAGCTAATGCTCAAAAACATAATGGATGTAGTGTTTGGGGACTAGAACTGTATATAGTTATACCAGTATCTCTTCATCAGAGACCGTCTCAGCAAATGCTTGAGCTTTGAATCAAGCACTCAAGCACTGCTCTCGAGTGTCGTCACCATCAGGGATCAGTTCAGGAGCCCAAAGGCATTTATAAGACAGAAACTGACAACAGTGGTATGACTAAGAAAGGTTTTTATGAGTAAACACTGTATGATAAGATACAAATGGCATCTACCTATCTATGCCAGATACAACTGGGACCACTCAAACTTCTGCCTCCATACTGGCTATCTCCCCTTATAGCTCTTTACATTCTTTGCACTGGTTTTCACAACACTGGCTGTTATTTCATGCACCACATCTCGCTTATCTCATGAGTTTTTGTTATTGCTTCTCAGGAATCAAAAAAAACCCCAAACCACATCAGACCTTCCATCAGCACAACTGCCTTTGTTCTTACTTTCTTGAAACACAGCAGTATTTGCTGGCTCTTTCACTGGAGCTAACTGAACACTCAGTAGGAACAAGCAACTCAGGAGCTCCTGTTTTCATCAAATCCCTCGCAACTACAGGGTATCACATTCTAACATTATTTTCACTTTTGGAGCACTAGTCATTCTCACTGTATTTATCTCATTTTCTTTGGGACACCACACCGCCATCCCTGACCTGGCCCACATCATCTCCACTTTAAATTTGGGGCAGAAAATATGGGACTTGCAGCACAAGGCAACTGCAGAAAGGACATACAAAATTATGTGTCTGTTCCCCAGAAAGTTCAGTTGTGATTTTTCCAAGGTGCCAGGGGCAACAGCAGGAGGAGATGCTTATCTAGGAAAAGTTTCAGTCAAAACTTAAAAGCTGAACCTGACTTCTCTCAGTACAAAGGCTAAGAGGTAAGCATCACAGGCATGGAGAACTCAGCAGAATGTCCCTCCCCAGCCCAGAGCTTTTCTCTGTGCATTTCCCTTCATGAAATTCAACATGACCAATTTTTATGGGGTAGCTAAAACCCCACAGATGCAGTTTAGCAGCATTAGTTCCACTTCCCAGGAAGAAGTCCCAATGTCTAACACATGGATGCAGTGACGTATTGCCTCTTAGCTGGGAAGAGCAACAGGGCATCCCAAGAGAAATAAAAGTTGGAACAAGAAAACCAGTTATAAGTTATTTGTCACACACCTAAATGTGTTGTCAGTTGCCCCAACATATACAAGTCCCTTCTGGAAGGCAGGATTCATGAAGTACTATGTAGTAACAAAGGTGAAATGGGGCCAAGATGCATCATTTTACATTTGGGTTTCCCACAGCAGTAACACACAAACACTTAACTGAGAGACCTTATTTCAGGCTTTCACTGGGCTCCAGGCCCGTAACTCTTCAATTAAACCAGACTTTTCTTTTTTTTTAACTAGCAATTGCCAAAAATCTACAGGAATAGGATACGCCCTCTCTGGAATCACCTTACATCTGTACCAGAAGATGCTGAGAACCACAGGCCTTACTCACAAAGTTGAGCCAAAGCCATGGTAAGGCAGATCAAAGTTTTCAGAAGCAGAGGTTACAGTGACTAATGACTGCTGGTGCTGCCCGTATAAAGCTGATGCCCCTGCCTGCTTTGTTCAGTGCAAACACCTGCCCACAAGATCCAGAGAGTTCTCCTGCAGCTTGAGCAAAACAGGGAGGCAAAGGTTTCCTCCGGACACTGCGGGCCAGCAAAACCCAGGTGCTAAAGCAAAGCGACAGGCCGTGCATAAACAAAGCCACACCTGTTACAGCAATGCAGGCAGTGGAGGGGAAAAGGTAAGGGCGGTGAGGTTTAAAGAGCCAGGGGTAGTTTCACATGACCCTCCAGAATCTGTTTGTGTCCGTTGTGCACAGACAAACACTGGCACTTGGCCAGCTGCAGTGGAGATCACACACTGGAACAAGGGTAAAAGAAGAGAGGGGAGGGGGGCAGGAAATAAAGTTATATAATTGCTCCGTGCCAGCAGCCTTATTGTCGGGCCCCAGCTCGGGGCTGAGGCCATGGCCTTCAGCAAGGTGGGCACCTGCTTTGGTCCATCACCATCCCCGTGCTGCAGCTGAAAGCAGCCTCCAAGTAAGTAATTTGTTTGCTTCATGGTTTAATCCCCAGCTCTCCCTCGTCCTCCAATAAATGGTCTCAATATGAAATTAAAGCATGTTACCTAACTTACTGTACCATCCAGCTATCGTAGTATTTTTAGAAGCTAGCTGAGCATTAGCCCTCGCTGACTTTTTGCATGTGCTGTTTTCTCTGTCAGTCAGCATCCGCAACCAAGGATGATTTAATTGAGTGACTAGCAAGAGTGCTAGAAGGACTTGAAGCAGGGTCCTTTAAAGCATTAGCATTTCATAAAGCCAAACACACCATCATTACAGGTCAGATTACAGTGTCCTTTTGCAAACCCATGTTGCACGACACAAAATGCTACATGCTTGCATCGCCTTAAGAGCCAAAGTCCACTCATAGACAGTGTTATCTCTACGTATCAGTAACCAGGACAATCTAGATTTATTTTTCAATCTATAACCCAGCCTTTCAAGTTGCACTCCTTCAACTATGACATACATATGTTTGCTGCTGTTTGTGCTAGCACAATAAGCATTTCAGTTATCTAAGAAAATACTAAATCTCATCTTTTAATCAGAGAATCAGCCAGACATATACTACAGCAGCTCTGCTGTCTGCACAGGTGCTCTTTAATCACCTCTTTGGCTCCAAGTGCCACTGTTCCCACCTGCACTTTAGCTCAGGGGAGTATGAGATAGCATTATTAGACAGACCAGTGTGTTGCTACTACTCTACTGCTGCTTCTCTCATCCTAGTTTTTTCAGCAAAGGTTATCTAGTCAGTCATTCAGGGTAATCTCACAGGCAAATAGAGAAGGGAGGAGGCAGATTTGAAAGCACAAATAATGAAGTATCATTTATACTTCCCTTCTCCCTCATTCTTTGCGAAGAAAGGGGTCTAGCATTAGCAGAGACAGAGCAGCTTTCTGGAGAGGTCTGGAAATCCCCTGAAGGCTTCTGCTTCTTCTAATTTCAGTAGTCACTGGAAGTTTACGAGATGAAGAAAGGCTACAAGTGGCAGCACAGCTTCTCGGAAGGACCTGGGAGCACGGCCAGACTGAGGATGTCCAGACCACCAAGACAACAGCCCCTGTTTTTGGATTTACTGTAGCTGTCTGCAAACCCACAGTGCCGTGCCCCTGAACAAAAGGTTCAATTGAGCAAGAGCCACGCGTACTCATGCCAGCAGGCCCACAGCAACAAATTAAGATCATGACATACTTCTGATGTTTGTACACCGTCCAGCACAACAGAAAGCAAAGTCAGACGTGCTGATGGGTCTCACCGCAATTTAGGAGACTATCAAGGCAGATATGCCTCAGTTTGCAGAGAGGGCACTCCTGCCAAGCAGGAGCTCCCTGCCAACCTGGCGGTACTCCTTCATCACACCAAGGTACAGGTCTTAAAACCAGCTGAGCGTAAATAGAAAATTAGCGAAGTCATTATTTGAACCACCACAGCTTTACTCTGTTCAGGCAACTTGTGCACAGCAAAATAAAGTACCTTATATTACCACAGACCGAGGAAGCTATTGCAGAGTGCTCAAGCGTAAGTGGTTCCCAGAAAAAAAAACAATTACACAAATTCACTGAAGAGGTGAACAGCAGGGTCTGTGGAAAAGTGGACACAGCTCCAGGATTCAGGAGCAGAAAGGGGATACTTTGAGAAATTACACTCTCTTTATATCTGCAACTAGTTGCTCTTAGATGAAGGACACAGATAGACAAACATTTCTTTATCTGACCCGGTACTGTCATTCTTAATATGCCCCTGGAGTTTCCTTAGTCAATGAACAGATTAGACATCATTTCTTCTGAGGATGCTTCGTAAGATTCCTCACTTTCCAAACAAAAGACTGCTTGCATTTATGTAAAGTAGCTTCCTGCACTGCTTTTTAAGCTACGCTGATTCTTTATACCATGATTTTGCAGCTTTGGTTTACTTCAAGCATCAAGTGTAGAAGGAGGATAATAGGAGAAGGATAATCAATTATGCTAAGTGCCGAGTAGCCAGCTAGTCATCTAAGTAAACTTTCCTACAGCTTACTGGTATCTACAGCCATCCAGAGTTTCTGCTCACTCAATTTTACTCTTAGCCCTGTGAAGGCAAACACACAGGCTATTACAAGAACAAATCCGACTGAAGGATCCAGACCAGCGTTCAAGTTCTAATCCAAACTCCGCAGTCCAGATCAATTAGTAATTCATGTGATGCTCCTTTCCTAGAAATACAGCAGCACAGTCCCCTACCAGACAGCTGTTTAGTACAACATATTTTCAGCAAGCTGGCACTCCAGAGTTTGAGGAAATTTGTCCCAAGTAAGAGTCCTGAGGGAAGTGCAAGGCTCTTGGATTTGTCCAAAGTCACTGCTTTGCAAACGATTTCAAGTTTACTCAAACACAGCGTGTATGTTTTACTGTTTTCTGCCAGAGTGCTTAACATGTCATACAAATAAAGAAAACACAAGCTTTGCACACTAGGCAAAAAACTTTAAAGCGCATTCTCAGACAACCCACATATTACATAATTAAAGACCTGTAACCTGGTTTCCTGCCTCTTAACTATAGCCATTTGACTAGGTAAGAGCCAAGTGAAAGGCTCAGTAAGTCAACAGAGTAACTGTGAACCTAGAATTTTAGCATTCCCATTGCTAAGAGAGCTTGTACAAACAAGAGCTTAAAATAAAGCCACTTAGCTTTGTCAAAAGTTGGGCTCTCTCTCCTGAAGTAGCAAAGCCACTAACTGCAGGAATCCTTCTGATTTTACAGTACTGGCTGTCAAGACAGAGAGCAATAACCCTAGAGACCAAGAACAAACAAGCCAGCTCAGGATTACAGGAGCAGCAAAGGCAGCAGCACATTCCTCCCAACACACCACAGCACCTCCGATCCTCACTGCCACAAATCACTGAAAACATTCAATAACCTGGCAGGGCACACAGACCTGTTGTGATCCACACGTTCCTACAACCCTCAGCAGACTTACCAGCCCACCACACAACGTATATGATAGCTACAACAGACCGGGAACTAGCAAAGAGAGAAGGAAAATGAGGCTGACAGACAAGACAGATCTGCGCCCGTGGTCCATGTCTCTGCAGTGGCAGAGAATTTGTTAAATGAATCACAGGAATTATATTACGTCCCATGATACAGGGGAAGGCAGAAAGGCTTGTCAGTCTGACCTTGGAGGAACTTCTCTCCCGACCCTCTCTGGGCTTCAACAACCCACTGATCAGAAATCCTTGAAGTCTGAAAAAAATTGGGGGTTTGGACCCTGTTGTCAACACTGAAACCCCATAGTGTGCATGCCTCAAGCCAGTGAAGTGTTTCTTCCTAAAAGCTGTGGCCTGACACAGTTATAGAAGCCACTGCTATAGCTGAGCCAGAAAGTTATTTTTCTGAAGGTGCTTCAGATTTATTTTTAGGAGTCTAGTTATGTGACTTATCACTACCTGCATTGCAACTGATATCAAGGCAAACCAAAAACCGCTGTCATCTACCAGCCAGCTTCTTCCTGTCACCCCTGCCCCGACTCCCAGTGTCTCTTTGGCATCCAGGAAATTAATTAATTAATTAATTAACGTAGTCTGTCAAGAGCTGGACCACAACTAGCAAGCTCCATCAGTATCTGGTAGCAGCAGTTTACTCCTAAAAGGCTTTTCTCCAGCAAGGCAGGAGTGAGCACACCATTTTAGCTGACAGCTGCAGCAATGCACTTTTACAGCATGCATACAGGCTAACATTACAGACTCAGATTCTCTAGCCTGACTTTTGCAAAACTGGCATTAACAGGGCTTTCAGCACTCCTGAACCCAAAGTTTGGCAAGAACTCTCTCATTAGATACAGTCCTCTCTTAGTAGGAACCAATCACTTCTGCAAGAATTGAGCTGTCTCCCCATACTCTGCACAGGGAAATTGGATAGTATATTCCACAGTGTGCACTTTTCGGGCCAAACTGCCATTTATTATGGTAGAAGAAAATTCTGGGCATCGTGGTTGCTGTCTTTTAATCAGTTAGCAAGGAGGGAATCCAACCAACAGGCTTAGAAATGCTAAAAGCTTTGTTCTATTTTTAAAGAGACTGAAACCACTGTGGCTGTTAGAGACAGTTTACATAGTTTACAGCTTAAATAAAGTCTTGAAATACAGAAAAGAAACAAGTGCACAAAGTGCTCAGCGACAGCAATCACTCCTTAGAGGTGTGTTCACCTATAAAGTACTTAGAAAAATGAAGCATTTGCTTACTGATAAAGCATCCTTTTACTTATGTTTTTAAAATAAACTAGGTTTCTTTTCATGTCCAACAAAACACCACTGAATAAATGAAGTTTATATTAGGAAATTCATCACAGTAGAAAAGTCGCATGCTTACATGGAAATTTTGTTTCTTCTGCTGGTGCCCACAGAACCTGATAAAGTATCTTTAGCTTGTATTTAATTGTAAGTTAACCTTACCTCCAGAGCAAGTCACTTTCACTGGCAAGGGACTGCCACTGACAAAGTTATATGTTCAAAGCTACATCCTTTGCTGCATGTTCTAAGCTCTTTGGTTTTGGTCAATACTGACTCAAGCATTAAAGTCCCTGAAAAATCTGTTTTTTGTGAGAGTGAACCGTAATTATCCACGGTAATTTAAAAATTGAGTTTTGTTACCATGAGAAGGTATAACCTAAAGCAGTATGTCATATTCCTCTTCTTTTTAAATAGGCTTTTCAGTGATATCTTGTATCAAAGAACTGACACTTAACAGACTACACTACTTAAATGGAGCCAAAAGCACAAATCCATACGATTTAACTACTATGTCAGATGGTGCTCTCGCAATCTAAGGGAGTAATGCAACCCACAACAATGTGTTGCTGCTCATAAAACCTTTAGCCTATTCAAGAATCCTTACCAGGGTCACTTTTCATGTTTTGTCCAAGTTTCTGAAGTCACGGTCAGACTATATTCCTTCTTCATCAGAAGGACAAAAAGAAACATAATGGGAATTAATATCTGTACCCTGGTGCAATGGAAAAATTCAGCATGTCACACACTTGCTAACACACCTGTCCAATCTGAGAAAGCATCTTCAAAATTATTTCCTTTTAGCTTGTATTTAAAAAAAAACAAAAAACAAAAAACAAAAACCAACCACAAACCAAAAAAACCCTCCATAAATTCTTTCGGGGGGAGCTGTAACACAGAA
The DNA here is from genome assembly GCF_000691975.1 of Corvus brachyrhynchos. Classification (NCBI taxonomy): domain Eukaryota; kingdom Metazoa; phylum Chordata; class Aves; order Passeriformes; family Corvidae; genus Corvus; species Corvus brachyrhynchos. The sequence continues at coordinate 13,005,305 of NW_008238983.1, forward strand.
AGAAGGTACGGGATATTTAATCCTTTCCAACACACTGGCCTCCCCATGCTCAGACCTGTGAAATACAAGGTAGCTCATCTGTTCTACTTGGCATCAAACCTACTACAGCTTTGGTTATAGCAGCACTGCTGGCCAGCTGCTTCCAAGAACACTGGCTTTGGGAGTCAGGTTTTGACAGCATCCTTCCACCACATGGACAGGAGACATTCCGCAAAAGGTCTCGGACAGTCTGTCCCAGCACAGGCTAATGATGCCCTGAAATAACCTTGGAAGGCTCAGTGCTTGAAAGGATGAGCTGATAGACTCTGGATCTGGCACTGCAGCAACACATTTGTGTGTCTCAGGCCAGGGGAGGGAGGACAGAAGGGAAGACGCCACCGGGTTGAAGGAACCGCTATTTCCATACAAGTGCATTCTCTTCAGGAATTTATATTAAAATCTGTATGCTTTGGGAAGTGGCACCCACAGCCAGATAACCTAAATTACATGTAAATTACATTAATGTAAGCTTTTAGCTAGGAAGCTCTAGACATCAAGACAGATGAAACTTTTAACAAAGGAATGGAAGTAGCATGAAATACAAAAGAATTTATACCAACTGAATGTGGGTCTGCTCTCTTACAGGCAATAGTGCTATCCCCCCTTTTGTCTTTGTGAGGGCTCAGCTTCAAACTGAGAATCTGAACAGGCCAACAAGTGAAGATGGTTCTTTACATGCCTCAATGGAAGTTACAAAATTATAAACCTCCTGTGGGACAGGAGCCACTGTGCCCACACAGACCATTAAAATTTACTGGAAGTCAGCAAGCAAAGTAACTCTCACCTACTAATGAAATTGCTCTTCAGGTCTTCAAACTGAAAATCTGACCAATGCTAGGTGTCATGTTGAACAAATTCATACAAGACTACCTTACTATCCTTCCTTGCTTCAACTATCAGCAATGTGGACCTCATGACTCTACGTTCTAGCCAATTTGCTCAATTGCTGAAATTTAGGGTGTGCTTGGTGTCCCTCCCCTCCTTCCCAACAGTGTTCTTTGGCACTAGATACATAGTTAACTAGAAGTGTCTGTCCCATCTGAGCACACCTGTGATCCTAATTACCTGGACCACACACCTTCCTGCTCAGATAAAGATCCATTCTCCTGTTACATGGTCCCATCTGCCCCAGAACTCATTGCTCACTTCAGACAAGGGGATTTGTAGTCCAGGTGACTTGCTCTCAATTAGATACAGAATTAACTCTTTACACATCTCCACATCAGCAAGCCTTACCCAAAAAAAAAGACATTTCAGAATCTCAGATATGAGGTAAATGTTTTTACACTTCAGTTGATCGCTCTATACCCTACTTAAGCCCCACAGAAATCATAGCCCCCTAAGGCACAATAATTATTCATGATTAATCACCCAGCATCAGATCTTGTATTGGAACAGACTGCTGTGCTCTCCCCTAATCAAATGTCAGGGTTACAGTCAGAGCAAATCAGTAATGTAATTTATGAAAAAAAATGCTGGAGTCTAAGAAACAGTCTGCAATATACGGGTACTTAAAAATAAATAGTTCTTTTGTACTGCTTACACTGCAGAAACAGATTACTTTGCAAGCCTTTAGAATAGAAAAAAAAAAATAAATAAACCAAACCCCACATGTTTACCAACAGAACATGATGCCTGAATGTCTGCATTTCTTTCCTTAATCATGTATGAATCTCACTTAAACTGTGCAGCTTTAAGGAAGTCACATACATAACTGTGCCTTTCACAGCGATGTTCTCAGTTTTCCTGAGAAAAAGAAAAATCCTCACAGTGACGATCTATTAGACTTCATAAAGTTGTCACCCCCAAGTGTTAGCACACAATGGTTAGACAAAAATTCTAATATAAATGATGCTGCAGTCTGCATGACAGAAATACCTACATAGAAATTGTCAATTCATAACAGCTGGAAAGAAAACAAAAATTAAGATAAGACTAACAACAGGAGCCATCCTGACTATTTCGGTGCATCACTGTCTCATTCCCATTTCTCAAAATGAAAGAAACTTGCAGGGCTCAATATTGGGCCCAGTCCTCTTCAGTATCTTTAGTGATGATCTGGATGAGGGTACCACGGGCGCCCTCAGGGAGTTCATGGGCAACACTAAGTTGGGTGGGAGTCCTGATCTGCTGGAGGGCAGGAAGACTCTGCAGAGGGATCTGGATCGAAGGGACAGTTATATGAGGTTCAACAAGTCCAAGCACCAGCTCCTGTACTTGGGTCACAATAACCCCATACAACACTCCAGGCTGGGGAAGAGCTGCTGGAAAGTTTTCCAGAAAAGAAAACCTGGAGGCACTGGTCAACAGCAGCTGAACTTGAGCCAGCGCATGCCCAGGTGGCCAAGAAGGCCAAGGGCATCGTGGTTGTACCAAAAATAGGCCAGCAGTGCCAGGGCAGTGATGGTCACCCTGTACTCAGCCACTGGTGAAGCCACGCTTTGAATCTCTGTGTCCAGTTCTGGGGTCCTCACTACAAGAAAGACACTGAGGTGCTGGAGCAAGTCCAGAGAAGGGCAACAGAACCGTGAAGGGTCCAGAGAATGAGTCCTATGATGAGTGGCTGAGGGAGCTGAGGTTGTTTGGCCTGGAGAAAAGGAGGCTCAGGGGGACCTTATCACTCTCCACAACTACCTGAAAGGATGCTGTAGCCAGGTGGGGGTCGGCCCTTTTTCCCAGACAACCAGCGACAGGATGGGAATACACAGCATCAAGCTGCACCAGAGGAGATTCAGGTTGGACCTGAATTCAAGAGGAGTTTCTTCATGAAAAGGACTGTTAAACAATGGGACAAACTGTACCAGAAGGTGATGGAATCACCATCCCTGGAGGTGTTCACAACTGGATAGGGAGCTTAATGCCATAGTCTAGTTGACAGGGTGGTGATCTGTCATAGGTTGAATTCAATGATCTTAGAGGTCTTTTCCAACGTAAATGATTCTGATTTTCTTGATCTTCATTGTCCTTAGAAAAAGAAGTAACTAAGTTTGACTGTAGTAAAATCCAAGCACCTCAAAGGTACTTTTTAGCCTGAGAACTTCTCTCAGTGCTTGGCCTAGTTTACCTATCTCTGTCTAATTTTCAAAAATGTAGGTACCATATGAGATATGCTTCATTGTTACACTTGTTCCAGTATCAATAAAAATACATATTTGTATCTATCCATCTCAAGGTGGCAGCTGCCATGTTTTCCTCTCCTTGAGGAAAGGGAGTTAATTGCAAGTAGCTCTACCAGTTATCCTGCATTAAGAAGGTGGCTTTATCAGAAAATCTTTATTGACTTAACATTCTCTGAAGGAAGAAAATTTACAAAAGATCAGCAATTTGCATTTAAATAGTAACAAATTACATGTAAAATTGCATGCTGTCCCAGGAAAACACAATACAAAGTATAAATCTTCAGTTTTTGCAGAAGCTGGCACACTAAAAGCAAGCACGTCAATCACCTCTTCATGCTTGGAAGGTTTTCTTTTTGTTTTGCTCTGTTTTAAAGTTGTTCACAGTGTAAGTGTGTCAAGTGACCACTTATTTAATACAGCTCCTCCCCACTTCTTTCAACACCTACTGGATACATCCAAGGCAGTTATCCACAGCACATCAGAACATACACTGAGGTGCTTCTACGTGGTTAGCAGCAGCTGCTTTAATTCCACACAAAGCCTCTGAGGCTACATTAAAGCCTCAACAGATCAAAAGGGTTTCATAACTTCCAGTATGCTACTGGAGGAAGGTCTGGTGTGCCAAACAGTGCCAAGGCAGCACATGAAACAAAACAAGAAAACCACCTCAGAACAAGACCTGCCCAGGTAAAGGGTCGCCAAACAAGGAGAGATTTGAAGGGAGATTGCAAAACTGGTCAGCCAGAAGAAAAGTTCAAGAAATCCCACAGTTGTAATAAATCCACATGTGGAATGTTTGATCATGCTGGCTTTAGCAACACTGAAACACTACTGCCATCAACCGCGAGAACATCTCGGCAAATGGATTTCTACTGTTTGCTCCAAGAAAAGATGGGATGCAATTGGATGAGCTGCTGTTCAATCAGTATTGAAGTGGCTTTTCTTTCTCTTCTGTGAAACCACTGCTGAAGACTACGTAGGGGAAGTAACTTGTTTACCTCGCAGTTCAAGGGGCTGGCAGCTTGCACACGAGCAGCTACCACGCTTCAGCTGAATGGTGATTAATTCAAGGTGGTATATTTTACAGCACAACCAGTATCTATTGTACTGCTTCCTCTAGTTTTGAGCTATTCTTTCTAACCCACAAATGCAGGTCTATGAAATAAAGGTAGTGCAAAAGAAAAAAAAAATCCCTGGTGAGATTAACAAAAAAAAAAAAAAAAAAAAAGGAATCGTAGGATGAGAAGGAGAACAGGGAAAACTTTGAACTAGGCTTCAGAAGCAAGCTGTGGATGAGAGGAATGGGCCACCTTCTGGATACAGATAAACAGAAGACTACTTATTTAGCTAAAACAAGAAAATTAGCTGTGACAGATTACCTAGAAGCTCATTAGCACACCACAATGCTGACAGCATGTGTATAATCTTACGTCATAATAATACATGCTACTGTGTCAATATCCCTGTTTCAAAAGATGCTACTGGGACAGTCAATGGATGAGAAGTTTCTGGTCTTGTGGGTTTGGGTTTATTTTAATCTTTAGGGCAAGTCATACTCTAAAAGATACATTGTCAGAAAACTATTTTTCCAACTTGCTCTCATCCAGCATAGCAGTTATGGTTTATGACTTAACCATACAGGCAGTTCACGTTCAACAGCCAGCAGCTTGTCATAATTCTGAGGACATAGAGGACTCCAGAAAAAACAAGATTGCAAGAGATGCCTTGTTCAGAACATCTTTAGCACACTTCAGTTAGACCTTTTCCTCAGACCATGGCAAAAAAAATATATTTCATGCAGAAATTTCACCAGCAAACACAGAGAAAGGATTTTTTTCCATCAAATTTGCAACACACTGCCTTATACTTCTGTATGGCCAGAAGCAGAGAAACAGGTCCTCTGAAGGCTTAATTCACATACACCTTAGAAAACAGGCTCTACAAACACTTCCAGCTGCGAAACACTTGAGGTGACTACCTCAAATATTGGCATTTATATTTGGGTTGAAAAATTCCTTGAGTCTGTCCTGAATTTGAAAAGGAAAAAAAATTCACCTAACTTGAGAGGGCATGTATGGGTGAGTAAACATGCTAAGTTGCTTTAATAAATGGATTATTTATGTATGTATGTAACATGTGTTACATATGATCCTGGAGTTACCTTCTGCAGAAATCTTTCCAAGAGGTCATGGTGGTGTGGCCAAGAAGAAAGAGCTCTGGAAGAAGGAGGATATGCAGAGGGGGAACAGGGTAGGAGCACACAGAAGGACTGTGCAGGATAAAAGGGCTTCTCTCAAGCAGGTGGCAGGAGACCCAGAGCCTGTAGAGGGTGACTAGGAAAGAAAGGCCATGGAAGTGGACTAGCCACAAATACTAGCCACAGTTAACTGTCACCTGACATCATCATTGCCAAGATGTGTTCCAGAAAGAGCCCATGATCTCCTTCCAGGACGGCCAGAACATCTTCTCCCAAGCTCATCCATGCACTGCTCTCCATCAGCCTGAACATAACCACTCAAAGAAATCCTGGGAGTCCACCAGGTGTCTGCCAGAGAGATGGAAGAGGTAGAAAACCCACAGGCAGGAAAGGGAGATGTGAGCCTTGCCAGGCTAGGCACAAACTCTTTACAACCAATAAGACAGTTCATGCATTTGAAGGCTTTTGTCAGCCCTCCCTCCCTGACCTGTGCTGCCTCCTTGCTCTCCCGGCACATGGATAGCACCTCTTCTACAATGGGCCCACAGTGGAAAGAAAAGGGGAACATGTGGCCAGGACTCTCCTGCCTCCCCACCAAATGACTCAGAGTCAGGGGCAGTCATGACCAAAGGACAGCAGCATCATGAGGGTGGAAGCTCATAAGCCACTCAGTAAGGGGGAGCTACCCTACATCGCCCCAAGGGCGGTCCTGGGGAGATACAGCTGGCAGTAGGTCCTCAGAGAAAGCAGCACAGGAGATGTTCCACTTGGATGTAAGCCTTGTGAGAGAGAGCAAACAACAGGGAAGCCGGGAGAGTGCCATGACAGGAAACTGAGTACCAAAAGCCTGTCTGGGAAGCCACAAAGGACAGTGCTGGGACAGGAAGCACCTGAACAATTATCTAGCACCTCTAGGTTCTCCTTTGCTTCTGTCACGCTGCCAAGTCCCTCATTTTTCACTGCAATACTTCTTCCCAAAAGAGGCACCCACCATCTTTAAGAAGATTAATGTTCAGAATACCTGTCTTGCTCCAACCAAACAAATCCATTTTTGCAGCCAGGTGCATGGGATGGGGAGAAACTGGACACAAATCAGCTAAATCACATTTCTGACCCACTCACGAGCAAACAGTGCCATTCCAGCTGCAGGCAGCACTGAACATTACAGAGATTTCTGGAGTGGGTTGAAGATAACTTCACAAGTGATCAGTGAGCCAACTGGGGAAGCATTTTCCTGCTTGACCAACAAGCTGGCAAAGCCAGCTGGTGGACAAAGAAGAGCCAGTTGGCGAGGAAGAGGTTGACGGCAGTGGAGATGATGCAAAGATGACAGTAATGAGTAAGCAAAGAGAGCAAGACTAGCAGCAGAAGTACAGTCTTGGACTGTGGGAAAGCAGATTTTTGGCCTATTCAAGGATCTGCGTGCAAAGTTCCCATGGCAGACTTCTCTGAAGAACCAAGGTGTACAGGGCAACAATCTGATCTTGCAGGACAGCCTCCTCAAACCTCAAAAATGGCCCATTGTGGCATGCAGAAAGTCACAGGGGAATGGCAGAAAGCAAGCTGAATGGACAGGCAACTCCTGCCTCAGCTTAAATGCTGAAACACAAAGAAGGTTGAAGCAGGAGGAGGTTACGCAGAAAGAATATGGAGATTGTACACATGCTGAAGAGTTAGAGCAAGCAAAGGATGCCAAGAAAAAACAAGGAATTGGTATACAGGCAAGTAAGGACAAAAGGATGGCTAATATTAGTTTACTTCATTCTCAATTGTGCACAGGACCCAGCAGCTAATGATGCAAAAGACCAATGACTTTTTTGCCTCAGTTTTCCCTAGTTCCTCCTCATGTCTCCCAGTTCTTTGAGCACAGTGTCAGCATCTGGAGGATTGAACTATTACTCACAGCAAAGTTACGGATCAGACAAGCTAAATAGGAGAAGATAGGATGCGTTAGAAGGTGCTAAGGAAGCTCGCCAATACCACTGCAAGGCTACTCCCTATTATCTTCAAAAGAGTAAGTCACTAATCAGAGGATGATTCTGGTGACTGCAGAGGCAGAAAACACATTCCTCTTCAAAACAGGTGAGGATGACAATATGAAGAACCAGAAGCTGGTCAGCCTTGACAAGTTGGCAAGAGTAAGGAGCAAGTCCCCCTGGAAGTCACTGCCAGGAACGCAAAGGACAAAAACAAGCAACTGGTAAATCTACACTGGCTGTTCCAAAGAACAAGTCATACTCGTTTGCAATTTATACCATTTGTACTAAGGGTCTTATCTCTCAAGAAACCAAAGATTCTGATTTCATCTAGCTGCACATACTAGGTTTCTTCAAACATAGAGTTGAAATTTTACAATGCTGGACAATCATATGGGATTTTTGGAACATCTATTTTCATTAGAAGAGTAGGCACCTCATTTGTACTCCCCACAGCCCAAAGCAACCTGCCTCAATATAGCTAAAGGCTGTAGAAAAGTCAACTGAATATTTGAGAAGAACCTACTGCAACAGTGTAATATTAATCAAAGATACCTCTTTGCCTCCACTGAAGTATCAATTCTACAAAACTCACGTGAGCTGAAATAACAGCCTGTCACTCTCCTACACTAATAGCTTCAAGAACTTCTTCAAGAAAGGTGCCAACACCACTTTGTCAGAAACCCCCTCCTGAACTGTGCAGAAGTATTCACTCTTCTGGGGAACTTGCCAGCATGACAGTATTTACTGTATGACTAATATGCATTAATGAAGCACAAATGGACAACTATTTACTTGTGCTAATAACTAAAGCACTTTATTAGAGCTAAGGCCTCCAGCATGAAGGACTGCCAGGTTCCCCCACTTGCCAAAGTTATGTCAAAAAATGGAGCCAGTGTGTAAGACATCAAGAGCTACAGCCAGTGTGTAGTAGAGTCTTAAGTCATTGTTTAACATTCAGCTTGCAAAGGACCAGCATGCTCCAGAACCACTGGCTGTTTCCGAGGGCTTGCCTTTTCATTGTAGAGGCTAGAATTTCAAATATGCACACTGGTTGTACCAGCACACAGGCCAAAGCTATCTTAAAATAGCAGTAAAGCCTGAGAGCTTTGCTGGGAGTTTGTGTTCTACCTTTGATTGCTCACTGTTCTTTCAAAACCAGAAATAAAAACACTGTATCTTAATGCCTCAGATTAAAATATCAATACTATCTAGCATAAAAGGCCATTAATACCAATAATCTGGCCCTTTGTTCATGAAGGATTCCTGAAAGCTGATCAATTTGGTAAAATTCCATCCCGAAAAAGCAAAGTCAGCCATACAAGAACAAAGTCCTTGCTCCATCCCACCTCTCCACGACAGGAACATACCTGCAACACTAAGAATAAGGGATACACCTCGAAAAGAGGCATGGTTTTGTGGGAACCTAGGAATAACTTTTTAGAAAGACCATTTCAGATTACATTATATTAGGAACTGAAAGAAAAATTCTTAGGGGATGGAAAAAGAGCAGGTAAAGACTGTTTTCAGTCATAGCTAGTGCTAGGTGGACTTGATATATTTACCCCTAGCTTTACCAAGTAAGCGGCACCTTCACTACACCAAGGCCACAGTGAGTTCGGGCTCTCCCTTCTTCTTTGAATCAGCACCTTCAGTTTGGAGTAGAAAGTCTGCAGGTGTAGAAATGGAGATCTCTGAGGCATCACATAAAGTTTGGAAATTGTACCCTCAGTTTCTTTTTAGGAACAGGAAAATTCTCCTCTCAGATCTGATCACATGAACAGCTTGATGCAGAATCACAGGATTTGGGGTGGTAGTTTGGAAGAGTTTTTTCCTCCCTCCAATTTTAACTTAAAAAAAAAATTTAAGTAAGTGCTTATGAAATATTGTCCTTCCTTTGATCAAACACATTCTCTTTAGACTATGTAAGGCAAGAAAATACTGGGCATAACTTTGCACAAGGCCTGTATCTAGATACATTTCTTGGAAATACTTAAATATAAGGCAACATTATATCATTGGTCTTTTCCAAGGATAGAAAAGACCTCTCTGAGCCAACTGGCATGGACAACAACATTAAGAATTATCCAAGCCACAGTGCTTTCTTGAAAACTGACAGCTCCAAATACACAGCAATATTATCTTCCTCTTAAAAAAACAAAATAATCTTCTCCGCTGGTTACTGTTTACTCATATGTAGAGCACAGAACATCTGTAGGAGGAAGGTTCATTAAAAGCACACCCCTCCAAACTATCACTAACATAATTCCAGTTGGCTATAACAAATGCAATTTTAAAAACAATGCTTCCATTCCTTTGTATTTTAGGTTTCTTGTCTTATATTTATGCAGGTGTTTGAAGTGTGAAGCTGTGTTAGGACTGGTACATCAACTCTCTTCTGTTAAACTAGAGCTGTTACTAACATGAAAAAACTCATACCGGTAAGTCTCCAAATAACCAGTTGGTAAACAGCCTGTTAAATATTTACTCATTTGGAAAAGATCCAACTCATTAAAAAATATACAGGAATTTTTTTGGTGCTATAGTCTGCTAAACTGATTGTTACCATTGCTTCAGAAGCTTTGTGAGAGAACAGAAAATAGTCTGTTCTTATCAATGTGGGTATTTTTTCAGTCTGAAATTATCGTATTAAAAGTTGCATAGAAGTCAGAACCTAAAGAGACCCACTGCTTTTGATTTTCACAGTATCACTGAATGATTGGGGTTGGAAGAGATCTCTGGCGGTCACCTGCTCCAATCCCCTGCTCAGGGCCACCTACAGCCAGTTGCCTGAGACTACGTGTGGATGGCTTTGGACTACCTCCAAGGGTGGAGATTTCACCACCTCTCCTAGGCAACCTCTGTCAGTGCTCAGTCACCCTCACAGTGAAAGAGCGCTACCCAATATTTAGAGGGAACCTCCTGTGTTTCAGATTGTGTCCATTGGCTCTGGTCACCAGGGAAAAGAGCCTGGGCTCCATTCTCTTTGCAACATTTCAGGTATTTATATATTTATATATATTCCTAACATCCCATCCCCTCTCAGCTTTCTCTCAAGTATAAAAGTAGCAAACTGTAGGCTTAAACATGTATGAAAACCAGAGGTAAACCAAGAGACTGCTTGCATTTAACAACAGGTTCAGTCTAGTGTTTAAGCATGAAATCATTAACAGGAAGATGCAAAATTAAACTTCTTTACTTTATTTCTTCACTTGATTTGCAACATCTGTGTTGTTTACTAACCAGTGTTAGTAGTAATGCAAGTAGCAAATAATATGATTGACAACTAGAGTGCTTTGAGTCTTTTTTCTCGATGGGTTGAAAAAATTCATATAATTGAAAAATGTGGACTGAGCCACTTGAAATTTCTTGCTCACATTCACCTTCGAAAAAAGACTTCATGTTTTGCCAACCAACTTCTATAAATTAGAATACAAAAGCAGAAGTGCAAAAAGGTACATGCCTGCGATTGGAAATGTAGAAAGGTAAACTGGTACAGCAAAAAACAAAAAACAAAATTGATGAGCATTTCTTGTAAGAAGGGAAACTGTAATCAATTGCATATAAGCTTAGTGTAAGATACAAATTTCTTTGATGTTATTTTGCTTCATTTAAGTATTCTGATGATACACCATAGTGCTGGCAAGTACACTTCCAGTGGCATCTTTAGGAGGTAAGCCCCACACTTTTATTTCAATGTTAATGAAAACAACTTGCTTTGGGACAATTTTTTAAACAGATTTTTCTCCAAGAAAAATAGAGGCTAGAAATCTAGCTTCAGTTGGTCTTCAATGAAAACTAACAAGCAGCATCAACTCTATCTGTAAAAAACATTTGCAGTCTCCACTCAGGGAGACAGATTTCATAACTTCATATTGGAGGCAACATGTCTTGTAAAAACATTCACTAATGTTAACGCTGCTTTGTGCTTTGTGTCTGCTCCAGTCCGTCAACCCTCTACACCACATACATGTAAACTGTTAAAACAAGAGTATCGTCAATAAAAGATCCGTTGACTGACACCATATTTCACAAATCTGATGACTTTCTGCATTGGCAGTAGCAACATTTCAGCTTTTCTTTATGCAATATGTAGAAGAATGATGCAATGTAATAATGCATCTGGTGGTTTTTCACTCAGCTATGCCCAAGGACTTTGAAAGCCTGCTTGTGCACTCCGGTCCTTCCATACTGTCCTCTTAGCATGAAAAACCCAAACCCTGGGACTAATTTTATGCAAGCAGAATCCTTGTACATTTAAGCCTTATAAGAGTAAATTAAGCTACTGTTTATTTTGAATCTTGAAAATCATGTATTGGGTTTGCATGTGAAGGCTTTGGAAGTGGGGGGAGGAACAGGGGTGGCTTCTGTGAGGAAAAAAAAATCACCTCTGTTCAATTATGTCCTGGTTCTGACCAAGGCTGGGTTAATTTTTGTAGTAGCTGGGAGGCAGCATGGCGAGGACACTGAAGTTATTCTATGCCACCTCACCTTATAGCCAGGGGTGGAAAAAAAGGGGAGTCTGAGGAGAAGGGGTTCCTTCCTGATGAGCAAGCCTGGTACTAGTCAGGTTCCAGGAGCATTTTGCGTGTGAAATCACTCTCTAAGAAATACTTTTGTTGTCAATATTGTTGCTGTTACTGTTCCTTTTCTTATCTCATAGCTGTTTGCAGTACATTGTTCTTATTTTAATCTGTTATCTTTGCCTTTGTGCCTAAAATTCGCCTCTCTGGTCACCCCCAAGTGACCTAGGGACAGTGGGGTTTGGAGAGGCTCAGTGGGAGAACTAAATCAGGGAGCATCATTCCTAAACCACGACAAATAGCAGATGAAGAGAGGAGTGGGAATATGTGAGAGAAATAGCTCTGCAGAAACCAGGGTCGGTGAAGGAGAGGGAGGAGGTGCTCCAGGAGCTGGAGGTGAGATTCTCCTGCAGCACATGGTGATGACCATGGTGAAGCAGCTGTGTCCCTGCAGGGACCATGGAGTCCCACAGAGATCCACCTGCAGCCCATCCAGGGCTCTATGCCAGAGCATGTAGATACAAAAATGAGGCTGTGACACTGTGGGAAGCCCACACTGGAGCAGGCTCCTGGTGGGACCTGTGCACCCATGGAGAGAGGAGCTCACACTGGAGCAGGTTTGCTGGCCCTGTTTCTGCCTTGTAACCCTCCCAAGGCACAGCTGCCTGTTCCAGAAGGACTTCATCCCGTGGGAGGGACTATGCTCATGTGGGAAGGACCCACACTGGACAAGTTCATGGAGATCTGTCTCCCTGGGAAGGGGCCATGCTGGAGCAAAGGAAGAGTGTGAGGAGTCCTCCCCCTAAGGAGGAAAGATCGTCAGAGACAACTGACTGCAATCTCCATTCCCCGGCATCACTGGAGGGGAGGAGAGGGAGCAAATCGGGAGTGAAGTTGAAACTGGGAAGAAGGACAGAGTTGGGGGAATCTGTTTTTAAGATTCAGCTTTCTCATTACCCTATTCTGATTTGATTGGTAATAAATCAAACTAATTTCCCCTAGTCAAGTCTGTTTTGCCTGTGACGGTACCTGGTGAGCGCTTCTCCCTGCCTTTATCTCATCCCATAAGCCTTTTATGATATTTTCTCCCCCCGCTCAGCTGAGGAGTGACCAGCACCACCTTGGCCTGGAATCTTTCTTACCACAACTGGCAAGAAACATCTCCAAAGAATCGATAAACAATTGTCAACAGCCAAGTTAACGAAGATTTTCAAACAGCATCAGGCAGACAATGAGGGCCAAAACATAGGGTTTCAAGAGCTCTTTCCAAGGCCACTTGGAGACAGGTTCTGCAATCGAATGTTTTTCATGCAGGTTTTTTTACGATAAAAGACATTTTATGCACACAAACAAGGACTGCAGCATGTATGCCTATATTAACACTAAATAACAGAGTGTTCAATTCCAAATTGGCAGAGATAAGCCTGCGTCATATAGAAGGCACCTGGATGTCACAAAGGTAAGGATTATTGCATCCATCAAGGTAATTCTCTAAATAAATTAGAGAGTTAATAAAATCAAAAGGGTTTTTTTCTCTCCTTTCACTAAAAGAGAAACCCTCTCTTCTCTAACTGCCCAAGCCACCCCTGAAAATAAAAATGCGAGTTTCCCGAAAACCACACTCACCAAGATGAAGCACTCTAGAAAAACAAGTATAACCTCAATATGCCATGGACTTGGATCAGGTGACCTCCAAAGGTGTCTTCTAACATACTGTGTCATTTTATTGAAAACAAGAATCAAAGCTGCCATACTAAAACCTGGAGAACCTCTGCCTAACTGTTGCTCCAGATGAAGGCAGAGGAATGTCATTATTGTAGTTCTAGTATTGGCAGCAAATCACCTTCACATCCGCAAACCTGACATCATTCAAAGAGGCTTTCATTACAGTAGCTAGCCTCTGATTAATTCTCTTAGGTATTTAATTCCTACTCTTGCAGTGCACAAAGCTTCTCAAGTATGATGTGCAATATTCTGCACTCTTATCTGATCAAGAGGATTATTAGCAATCCTGAAATCCACAGTTCTGTACATATAAGAAAAAGCAACTTCCATCTTCTCCCTACTTTGTGGCCAAGTGCTTGTAGTCCATTTTGTACCAAGTTACAAGTCCTTTCTCAAATAAGAATTCAGCTCACTAAAACCAAAATATATTACTTATTATTGAAGTCATACCTGCATCTTGGTCATGAGAAAACAAACAGAAGGCAGAAAGTGGAAGATAAACAGAACATTCCCAGATGCCCAAAATTTTATCTTTATAAACCGAGAAAAACACCCCATCTTTTTGTTATTTATGTCACTGAGACTTGTACAATTAATGCAAAGGGTTAAAGAACTAAATATTCCCTAAGAGTTCAAGTCACTGCACATAAATACTGTTGTGACTACAGATTGCAAAAGAACGGAAACACAGTAAATCATCCCGTTTTTTCTGAGAAATTCTGGGACTATGTTCTGAATTTCCAGGAACAGAAGACAAGCACTGCCAATTCTCACTGCCGGATTTTTATTGAAGAGTTCAAGAATTTGGAAATGACTCCTGAAAGCCACTGAAAGATAGTATTGATTTTTTTTTTTTTTTTTTTTTTTTTTTAAATTTAAAGAAAAAGAAGAAAAAGACTCTTAAACAAGACCTGAAAGCTTCTGAAAGAAGCAAACCTAGCAAACAAAGAACTCAGTAACAAAGTCAGAGATCTATACTTTGCCCATCTCTCCAAAAACATAAAAAACCTGAGAAAAGGTGGACTGGCAGCAAGACATCCTAAAGCACATTCTGTAGTGCATACTCACTTATCCAGGTTCTCATTTTTCTTGCCTTGAATATAATCCCAACCTCCAATGTGTCAATTTATTCTAATACTGAATTTACAGCATTAAGGTCCCAACCTTGGGATCTCTGGAGCAGTGGCCTTCATAGCCTTTCATTCATATTAAGTAAGAAAATGTGCTGAAAAAAGAGAATACTTCTTTACACTCTAATCTAGAGCAAATTTAGTTTAACCTTCTTTCAGCCCTTTACCAACAAAATGCTTTCACTGCAGCCAAATTTGAAAGACAAGTTGATGAAAGCTCCTAAGTCAGATTTAGTAGGGGTGGAAAAACAGATGTTCAGGGTTTTTTTAATGCAAACTTCAGTTCTGACAGAAGGCACAGTAGTTGTGAATGGGCTTCCACAGTTAGTCTTCAAACTGGTTATAAGCACTTAGGGTAGTTAATACACAGTAAGCTTACACCAAAAATAACTGAGTGCCTTTCCCACCATCTTAAGTCACCCCATGTTGCTCTGACACTTCCAGTCTGCTGACTGCCCCAGACTAAAGCAGGTTATCTACCAGGTTCGTCAGAGCAAGGGAAGTACCAATGAAAATTCACATTCTTACTTCCTATGAACCACTAAAGGCACTATTTTCACAGGAAAGATTGACACTTGCAGCCCAAAAACGACTGCCTAGAATGTCAAGTTTCTCTTACATAGCTCTCCTTTCCATCAGCTTTGCATCATGACTCAAATGATGCTCCAAATGAATTGGAAGCATAATTTCACAGTGCATCCAAATTATGAAGTCCAGGCACATCTATTCACATATTCCTTTAAAATCATAGATCCAAGTATAGTAACAGGTTTTCAGAACATCCAATTTCTCAAAGTCCAGTCTATTTTTATAGCTGCAAAAGAAGCTATAAAAGAACTCCTATGTTTTTTCCTGTTATCCAGAGAAGCAT
Organism: Corvus brachyrhynchos; assembly: GCF_000691975.1. Lineage (NCBI taxonomy): Eukaryota > Metazoa > Chordata > Aves > Passeriformes > Corvidae > Corvus > Corvus brachyrhynchos. The sequence continues at coordinate 13,020,885 of NW_008238983.1, forward strand.
TCAGGTACATTCAGCTGACAACTCAGCATATACTAACATTAGACTTTTAACTAATTTGAGGTTTCCTGTTGGGGAAGAAAAAATTGTAAGCTGACATATTACACAACATGTATAAATCCTAAAGAGATTTTTTGGAAATTTTGTTGTTGTTTTTGTCTGGTTTTTTGCTTGTCTTCCAAATGAGTAGCATGACTGTAGTAATCACTACTAGCAATGTCTCTCTTGGGACAGAGGGAAAAGGTTTTAATGTCACATGACACTGTTTAATTATTTGTGTATCTACAGGGTCCAAAATCATAACTGAATCCTCTGTGTGGTAATCATATTATGAAAACAGATGATAAAAAGTGCAAAGAAAAGATTATATCCAAACTAGCAATTTGCAGTTTCATAGAAAATACAAAGCAAGCATTATGCCAACTAAAACTGCCCAGGGGAAAAAAGAGAACTTTCACATGCATTTTTGTCAAGTATCTTTGAATTTAGCTGACGGTTTTTTAAAATATACTCTTTGTAATATGCCATATTGGCTGCTTAGATACAGCACAATGACTCAAAAAGCATAGGATCTAACCAAGTGTAAAAATCTCTGCCTTTGTTCCTACAAATATAGCATTCAGCAAACTGATACATTTTGATGCAAGGCACTTAGCTGGTATTGTAGCTTGCCACCTTTTCTTTGCCTTCTCCCAAATAGGAAATGGCTATTTTTAAGGCAAATTTCAAATCTTAATCCATATATATTAATAACCCAATTTTTTTCAGCAGCAGAACTTGAATACAGGATGGTAACAGAGGCTCTGTTTCCAAATGTTAGCAAAACCCAGAGAATTGCCAGACAGCTATTAGCAGTTTGATGAAAAGTTTGAATGCACCACCAATCACCGGCACACAGCAATATGATGCTACAAGCTGACACGAACATGCAGTTTCACAACTTACTATCCGATAAGGAAGATGTAAAAAGGAGTCTGGGCAGCCAGCTAAAGCCATTTGTTCCTTCAAATTTTCTTCAAATTACATCTACTGCTTCCCAGGACCTGCAGAGTACAAACAAACTGTCAGAAACCATACTGAAGACATTTCATCAACTTATTATTGAAAACAGTTGGAGGAGGAAGACCAAGAAGATCAAGATGAGGTGATGAGGATTTGCATCAACTTGAAGCAGAAACTGTGCACATTTGCTGCCTGTAGCCTAGCAAACACGTTCAATTTGGTATTTCATTTCAAAGCCCAACATAACTATTCTCAGGACACGTGGCTTCTACTTTATTCCCACTGTTCAGGCAAAAATGAAAGCCTCCCTTCACAGCAAAACCCTAGCCATTTGAAAACTGGCTCTCACCACCTGAGGCTATGTTTTCAATTGTGGAAAGAAAACACTGAAATCTGCGAGTTAATTAAGATGACTGTCACTTATCACAGCATCATTTGAGTTGGAAAAGACCCACAAGATCACCAAGATCATTATGCAGCATTAGCCTTCAATGCCTGGCTACACAACTTCTAACCTTTACCCTTTCCTGCCTGCCTTTTCTCTCATGGTTTTATTCTCACACAATATATCAGTGTCACATACAAATTAATTCAAGTCGTGCACTTGCTCTTCTGAGTGATTATTAGCAGCAACTTTGCAAGGTGAGTTGTGTTTCTTTAAAGCATCAACTTTGTGATCAGATAGAGCTTGAAAAGAAATCTGCAAACATTTAGAGGAACATATGGCTAAAGAACTAAAAATAAAAAGGCAAGACAATGTCAAGAAAGTTATTATAACTGCCTCCTAAAGGAAACAAAAATAAACCACAATAAGTAAATAAAGCACTATTTTCTGCTCCAGCATTTCTTCCAACCAGTGGTGAAGACATCCCTGCAGTGTAAGACAAGTGATACCACCTCCAAGTAGATGAAAAAAGCATGACTGGGGGAAGAGAAAGCAGGCTGCAAAGCACAGTCAGAACTTTTACTTCTACCACAAGCGAGCTCCTGTGTTGTGACTCCTGTTCACTATTAATTATTGATTATGTACTCAAAACAAAAGCCCAAGTTTTAAACAGGCTACCCACTGCTCTCTGGTAAGCATGAACTATCACCAAACCAAAGCTGCCACCAAAATTTATGGGACAGTTAAGTCAGGGACAAGGGTTAAAAAACATCTTGGACAAAGTGTTCCCAGAGGACTTCCAGCCTACGGTCCACAAACCATGCGCTCATCAAGGAAGCTTTATTTTACCTAGTCCCAGGATGAGTTTGGCTGAGGTATGGTAGCCTCCTCATCTATCAGTAAAGCAGGCAAACTCCTGGGAACTTTCCAGGAAGTAGTTACTGGGCTTCTGCTGTTTTCTGTGATCAATTCATACAGCCAATTACCTCAGGAGGAAACTGGTTTTGGCAATAGCAAGTCTGAAAATCCATTTAACCAAATATGCATAAATCCAGTTGTTCATTCTAGGTAAGTAAATGGAAAAAAAAATTAAACCCAAAATCTTACAGGATCCAAAGTGGGGTAGGCAACACCAAACATCTAACTGTAGGCACGTTAGTCAACTTGCACTATTGCTAAACATATAAACAGTGGTATACAGCCATCTAACTACTTCTCCACACCTAAAAGTTTGCAGTCAGTTTTAAAGATTGATCTGAAGATTTCACCTTAATCACCCAGTTTGTTCCGGGAGAATTAAGCACAGATTTAAGAAAAGCTCTTTAAAACCTTTTCACTTGGGGGAGTAGCCATTTTCTTTTCTTTTTTGTAAGCACATCTACAGAGAAATTAAGCAAGCCACTGGAGTAGCTGTTATGAAGTTGGTAAAATGCTTTAAGAATAAAGAGAACTGTATTATTGGCCTCTAAACCCACCAAGACTAAAGTTTACATAAAGGGAATAAGGGAAAAGAATTGAGCTTTACACGGCAACAGTTTTGTTTATTACCACCTCAGTATTTAGCCATCAAGAAAAGGCACAACTGCTGCAAATTTAATGGTAGGTTATTTAGGACTGAGTATCAACACACCGGGCTTTTGATGTTTCAGCAAAAGGCTCCAATTCACTTATAGCAAGATAGATTAAATATGTTCCTAAACAATACCAGACCAATTTGTCTACTCTAGGGTGTGCTGCAGTTTACGCCACAGCCCCATTACACCAATGGAAGATCATAAATTACCTCAAACAATAGTTGGAGTCAAGACTGCATAATTTATCAAGAACCATTCGCTTCACTGCTACATTCTTGAGTATTCATTTGTTAACACTGCAGAAACAGAGGAAAGCAATAATCTCTAGATGATATCATTCCTGGTCAGTCACATATTAACACTGATTTAAGATCTCATCTCTTTTGTCTGTCTAAAAACAGTTTATCAACCTAGTCCTACCCCAGGAATACAAAAAGCCTTTGCTCACCTTTGGTCTAAGGTCCTTTGTGCCACACCAACAAGTAATAAATTTCATAGGGACAGAACTCTACACCAATTAATGTGTTCAGTAGATAAATATTAGGACTTAAAAAGAAAAAATAGATCAATTTTTCCTGTGCTGTTGTCTTTAAACATGATTTTTAGCATGTCACTTCTCTTCAGAGACTGTAGCTGCATACAGATATACATGTTCTTGCCACACAATTTACACAGCACAAATCACAAAGTAGTATTCAAGTGCCAAGTTACTGCCCTTCTCCTAAAATGCCTTACATGGGGGAGGGAAATTCCAAAGGATTGTAAACAGACAACCAGCTATGTAGTCGATCACTGTTACAAAACTCGGGACGTTCAGCTGAGAGAATAACTGTCATGCAACATTGAGCGAGACAGCCTGTGCACATTCAGAACCAAGCGATTTCATCTGCTTTTATTGGCTTCAGAGCTCTGCCTTGGACAGAGGCCCTGAAAGGACAGTCATGATAAACCAAGTTTCAAAGGTCATGAGACTAATTTTTGGTATGACATTCTCTAGAATAAAGAATGGACTATTGTAAGGCACAGCTTTGGTGTCTCAGTCTCTAAAAAGTGTTAAACGAACTCACACCATCCAAAAGATTGCGATCAATCCTGCATGGAAAACACTGCAGGTATGCACCCTGGAGACTGTCACTGCTCTGAATGGGTTGTTTAAGTCACAATCAAATTATTTAACTAACCAGCAGATTAAGTTGTTGGTTAACTGCAAATTCTGCCCATTGCCAGGTATGTTTTTCTGATTTATCTCTTGTTCTCTGCACATTCCCAGCAGAGGAAACGGTATCTCGCCCAGCACTCTGGAAGCAGACACAGCCTACGCACCTACGGATACTGTGGTAGGAAAATGGCAGGGGTATGGTCACTCTGCCAATTCAGGAAGTTTTCCAGGTTCTACATGTGCCATCTGTCAAAGTCTTTAAATTCAAGAGAAAAATAATTTTTAAAACGCAATTGCTTGCAGATTAGTTAGGAACAGGAGGAGGGAAAAAAAAAAAAAAAAAGGATTTTAACCTGGCAGAGTTGCAAGACAAGCTCCAGAGCTCTTGAAAACTGGATTTATGCTCTTTTATGAAAGGTGACTTAACAAATTTGTTGAATGCTATACCCTTTTAAGTATTTCAACATTTTTCTTCATAATGTTCTGCTTTCTACAACTGAACTACTGTGAAAGAGGGAAGGTGAGAAAGCTTCAACATAGCCTTAATTTTGACCTGAAGACCTTTATCTAAGATCTCAGGTTTTACATACAAGTTAGAAATCTTTCCCTCTTTTTTATGTATACCTTTTATTCTCTCAGACACTAAGTATCACTATTCCATTTCTCCCCACAATGCAGAATGAGGCTTAGCAGACCAAACCTGGATTTTCCTAAGAAACTAGAACAAAGTCTTAAAACTGAATCAATCCAATATTCTCCCCTAAGTTTCCTTCAGGACTGTGTGGGTTAAGTCTACTGGTCTTAAAATTTAACATCTTGAAGACCCAGGGAGAAAAACACCCTCTCCTTAGCCTACACAAGGAGCAGTCTCCAAGACTTCAACTGTTCTCCTGGCCGTAGGCTCCCCACTACTTCATATCATCTAGGAAAGTGTTCTGTTTTTTTCTGCAAACATGTACATATATATATATATATGTATGTATGTATGTATCTATATCACTGAAACAGGTTTACAAGACGCAGCAGTTATATGGACACACCGAGCAACCCTCTGCAACACAGGCATGAGTACCCATACTCTGACACTTCCTTACCAGTCTACTCCTATTGCCATAGTTACAATGGAAATAAAGTTGGATACAAGCAGCATGAGGCATGCCAATGAATTTTCTGTAGTTGAAAGACCTGACAGCTAGCAATGTCCCCAGCTGCACTGAAACTGTGGGACCCAGATGTGCTTTTGCATGCAAGATCCACACAGCTTCTCACAAAAATGAAGCCTGAATGACTATGTGGGCTGAAAAAGTGCCATCAGATTCCTTAGCTGGCTGGACCAAGAAGACTAAAGCATCCTTGGCAGCTCACAAGTTTGCCATCAGGTTTCACCATAGCTTCAGCAATCAGTACATGCAAGGATTTGTAAAGCATCTTGCCCTCTTTTAGACATAGCTTCAGGTGGAGACTGTGTCAATTTGCAACACTGAGAATGCCCTTCTCCCTCCCCAAGGGATCACTTAGCAAGCAGGTCTGGATTCATCACCTCAGACGTGTTACTGACCACGTTCTTCGCTTACTCAATTCAAACACACACTTGCTTCTCTCCCCAGCTCTGAATGTCCCTCCTCACACCCAAAGTCTTCATTTGCCCATGCTGAAAAACAATACTCGGCCACTTTCCCTTCAAACAAGTTTTTTCTTCCGAAACATCTCCCCAAACACTCCGGAATGGAATCACCCTGCAACCACAAAAGACTTAATGACATGATCGTCAACACCCTGATGGCCTACTGAGATTAGCAGCAGGCAATATTTAAGAATAGCTGCAGTTTTCCCAATTTCTCCCCATTTCCCTTGCACGAGTTGGTATCTTCACATGCATTTTGTTACACATATGTACCCAAAAGGCATTTGCAAGTCTATGATATGGAGCAAATGCCTAACTAGAGGAATACTTTGAACATCTTTGAAAACAAAGCATTGTTCTAGCTAAAATTTCAAGGGAGTGTTGCGCACTAAAATGAAAAGCACTGTTCAAAATATAAATCATCAATCAAAAGCACTTCAGTTACGTCCAAACACTCCCACGAAACCCTACTAAAAAATCTGGTCTTATAAAAAAAGGGAATATAATTCTCTTTTGCCATTCTTAATTGCAAAGCTGTTAGTCTAAATATTACACCTTGTAAAGTAAGCCATTTGCCATTGTACTTTTGCCAGAAAGTGAAGAATCTTGGCAACGGCAATACAGGCTTTTGAAAGCCAAAACAGATACATACTTCAGAAGAAGCACAGAAGAGCTGATGCCATCCCACTTCGAGCCTTGCCAAATAAAATTAAATAAAATATATGCAGTTCAGCATTTTTTGGTTTCCTGAATCGGCCTAAAATTTTGAAAGGGCTCAAGACTCATAGCCCATGAATTCATGTTCACCTCCTGACAGAACAGTTTCACTGACAGCAAAGATAAAGTCCTGGGAGAAAAACAGTATTTAGCTCAACAACACCAACAAAAAATCAACCAACCAACAAAACAAAAAAAAAAAAAAAAAAACCACCACAAAAAAAAAAAAAAAAAAAAAAAACGAACCACCAACCAGAACAAGCCACCAAACAAAATCAAAAAACCGAACAACAAATCCCAAACCTATAACAAACTTTGGAAATACTTACAAAACTCTGCAGTTTACTGTTTTCCTTGATCACTGAAAATCCTCTTCTGTCTCCTAATAGCTTCAAATCCATAGCTTTGAAGCAGGAACTTTGGCAACTAAACAGACTTTTACCCAAGTCTAAGTGAAATGTTAATTAGACAGAAACTGAAATAAAAAACTACATCATATACAGGAGACAAAACCCATCAGCAAGCCATATGCAGAGGTAGAGCAGGTACAAGGATGCATGACTGGGACATGAGATGCACAGGGAGGCAGCCCAAAGTTAACTTCATCTGACAATGCCATGACTAATGGTCTCTAATTTTGCATATACAGTTCCTCACTACATCCTTTGCCTCCAGAGAACTGAAAAAACACTGTCTCTATTCACTGTGTTGTCACTGTCTTGCCTTTCTTCCCCACTCCAATCTAGTCACATTTCTCATAAAACAGAATCCAAAATTTTATAATTTTGGGAAGCAGTCTAAATAATTATTTCCTTGTGTTATTTTAAGCTTTTATTATCCAACCTGAAGACTTAGAGTGAAGTTATACAACAGTCAAGATGATTTAATAGCTTGTTACTGCCAAGAACAGGACAGACATCCCACTCTCTTCATCAGCCCTTGTTCTGCCTTCTTCCCCCACTTCCTCCCAGAAGCTTCATGGCACTCCCTCCTTCTCCCCCTTTTGTGTCATGTATGGTCCTTAATGAGTTCAGCTTGTGTTAATTAACGCATTTGTTTTGCTGGGTTAGTGTTCTGCTAAGGAAGCAAATGCAATAAACTTAGATCTGACAGGCAGTTCAGCTGGCACAATGTGAACGGCAGGAGACCATGAGCAAGAAGGGAAGGAAACAGGATCACCCCTCTCTAGTGGCAGCAAACTATTACATTGGCCAAGGCAACCTGTGAACTTCCATTTTCTTTGTTTACTGCCATTAGGAGCTGGCAAACCTTTCCTACTGCACATCCGTGAGAATTACTGCATTCCAGGCATCTCACAGAAGTTAAACATTTGGATAGATCTCTAAATAAAATATGAAGTTTTTCTCACAGGCACGTTCACCTTGTGGCCCCAACTCAGCTGAAGTCTGCTTTTGTTGCCTACTTACCCAAACATTGCTTTTTGCATTCAACACTCTAATGAGCCTTTGTGTTTCCAACCTGCAACTGGTGTGAATGGTCCTGCCCCCTGCTCTGCAGTGGGATTTGAAAGCCAAGGGCTCTAGACCCCCCAGCCCAGAGACTAAACTACACACAAGACATTTTTCTAAACAATTTGAAGTGAGTTCATCAGCCTCGCACAGTGCTTTTTTTTTAAGAAAGTCAGATCATTACAGATTCTGTCTGAAACCATAGTTTAATCTACATGCCTATCCATAAACATCCATTGGAAAATCTACCAGACTCAACTAGCCTTTACTAAGGTGGTAAGATGGTAGCATGCACTCCTCAGCTCTTACTTTTACAGACTCCTGACAAAAGTTAGGAGAGATAATAGTTGAAATACATATACAATGGTTTGATAGAGAGACTTTTAAATTCATAGAGTAGCAATCTGCAGCAAGGATGCCCTGTTCCCAGGTTATGTTCCCTTATTTCTCTACAACACTCCTTCATTTTGGAGAATATTCCAAAGCAGGCAGAAACCTTTTTTCCTCTCCTGTCTGATGCAAGACATAGATATTGAAAAATAAAAAGAAAAACAAAGAACAAAAGGCAATCTCCGATCACATGACCTACTGATCAGTTTTTCAAGCGTTTTAAGCCTGTTTCATCCAAATGATGCATTCATCAATCATTACAATTCTTCACAGCCTATTCTTCTTTACTTGGATCTTTATGCAGGGGACTCTGTAGCTTGAAGAAGAACTTGCTAGTTTTTGTTGCACCATACTGGCTACAGAGGGCTGACCATAAGGCTGACTTCAAAACCAACACTCACACTTGTGCACAGAAGCTACAAGCACATATTTATCAATACCATTCACATCCCTCCTTAGGGTCTCTCCTGCTCTCCAGGGTTTTCAGGTGGGTTAAAATTCTTTTCCTGGATTTAAAACTTCATTATTGTGGACCAATGACATCAGACATTAGGGTTTTTACTTAGACAATTTACAGGGTTTAATACTGATAGTTAACACAGTAATTGTACATGTATCACTGTTCCCTTGGTACAAGATTTTTTTTTGGAAGAGTTATTAACTAGGATTATCAGAAGCTTTTATTTAGACATCAAGTTCATGTTTTTGAAGAAAATCAATTGACAGAGGCTTCTACAGTTATCTATGATTTATGTTCATGAATAAGCACTGGTTTATTTAAATAGTCTCATCCCATATAAATGGTTGAAGCTAGAAGGCAAGTTTAGACATTTCAATTCAAACTGCAAGCTACTCACTGAGATGGTATCTTTCTGAGATACCATAAGAGGTACACTTAAGTCAGCAGGTTATTCTCAGTATACCTCATTTGTATGGTTGGAACACTCAAAAAAAGACTTTCTGCTCAGCCTCTAAAAAAAAAAATCACATTCTGTGAGCAGAAATGCATTCCCCAGCCATCAACGGCATGTTAATTCACCCTCCAAATAATTTCATGGTAACTATTCCCAAACATGATTTATTCTAAAGAATTCAACTGTTGAAACAATTCTGACAAAGACACCATAGTAAGTAACAGTAGCAAGTAGCAAAAATAAAAAAGCAAGCCCCTTTTAACTCTCATGCACAGCAGGGTAAGGGTTACCACAGAATGACTTTTAAGTGATAACAGAGCCAGGAGAGCCCAGGACTACACCAACCCCAAGCAAGCAGGCAATGACCAACTCTGCTGCTAGTTGCAAAGAGAGCAAGGAGGCAACTCCAACAAATACTGTGCTGGCCCTTGAGATGAACAGAAAGTCCTGTCTCTTCAAGAGGGCTACAATAAAAAAGTGCAAGGGATAACACACAAATTAAAGCAATGCATACACCCTTGATTGACTGGAACATAAAAAAACTGTACCCAGTTTGGAGACTGCACTCATTCACTCCCATGCAATGAAGCAAAGCAGGGCAAAGCTCGCTCAGCTGCAAAAAACCTGCTTTTTAAGATACTGATGTCACAGACACCCCACGTGTACTTTAACGCTGCCTCACTAACGAATCACAGCAATCTCTTCTTAGAGCAAAGAGACCATTTTGTAATCTCAAATGCATTTGCTGGCATTATGCAACACACAAGCTTCAAATCCACGGGTGGCTTATGGTTAGCAGCAGGCAATCAGTGCCAGCTTTCAGAACACAACTAAAATGTTACTGGTGCTCTATTCTTGAATACAGGCTAAGAATTTCTATAAATAAATAAATAAAGGATATCAGCAATGCAAAAGTCTTTCTTACCCTCTTATGTCTTTTAGCCCTTGAAAAACAGTTTCAAGCTGACATCTCAAAAGCAAGTATGCTGACCTACTTGCAAATATACCACCCTGGGACAAACAGGGCATAGCTTTTTCAAATAAGTGTAAACAAAACAGAAAACAAACCTACATAACAGGTTAATATTTTGTAGAAGGGCTAATGTTCAACAAAGCTGAAATCTGGCCAACTGATCACATGTTTCATGTGCATTACTGAACACTTATTTATTGCTATTAACCTGTACCTGCAGAGACGAAGAAAGAGAATACTCTTGCTTTGATTCTGAAGGTCACGAGGTGACCAAAATCCCAACTTAATGAAGGCTGTGGTGAGGTTGCAAGTGTCACAGCTTCCACCAACCCTTTCAAAACGCAGTGTTGGAAAGCACAGGGAAGAAAACTGAAGTAATACCACCCAGGCTTCATAGACTATGTCAACTTAATTAGAATGGTATTTTGGCAGTACCAAAAGATTACATATCGAAGGCTGGGTAGTAGGCCAAATGACTAGAATATTTTGCCAAGCCACCTACATTAAGAGCTACTTCCCTGTACTTGCAGGGTGCCATAAAGGAAATCTGTTGTTTCAGGCCTTATGAGGCTGTTTAACAGAGGTATGAAGTGTTGAATATCCCCAGCACTGAAGGTTAACTAGATATGAGTTAAACAAGGAACATCCCTAGTTAACCTTCAGACTCCGGAGCTACCAAAGGGGAACACTTGTTCTCCAAGGGTGCAGGCTCCAGATGTAGTGCCTTCCCTGTGTACCGATGTGCTTTAACCCACAAAACACTCCAAGCCTGGAACCCACACACAGGTCTCATCTGCATTCTCCCACCTCCAAGGTTGTCCAACTGGTACTAGCAGCAGTGGAAAGGCGGGAGAGAGAGGACAGAGCATAAGTATCCCCAGACACAACATCGTTTTATAGGCCTGGAGTTTGCCCACAGAAGCAAACCAACATCCAGGCTGCGCATGGAGCTGACCACAACACTATTACAGGATATGAAGGCAGTCACACACCCCTGGTGGTGGTATGTGTACAGGAGAAGTGTACACGCCTGCACTGCCACATCAGGGAGGAGAAACAGGCTATCCTTATGTGCAGTCCATCTCATTCCACAGCAGCTATCTGGATGTCAGAGAAAGCTGGGGCTTGCCTGAGCTGAGCTCAAGAAGCCACTTGCACCCTATACAATTCAATGAAGCACACTACTGGAGCACCTGGTTCTTTCCATTGACAACAACAGGAATTTAGAAAACTGGTTCAGATGTAGCCATCCATAATCTGGAGACACAAAACCAGCCAGAGGAGTCCCTCCCCAGTGTACAGCACCTGAACTTCAAACTCTTAGCACCTCTGGAAAAGACTGACAATTATGCCAGACCAGTCACGCACTATCCCCAGACTTTTGGTCTCTGTACTGCAGAAGTCAATCCTGACAAAACTTCAGTTTCTCCCAGTAGCTTTAAGGGTTTAATTTCACTCAGTGTGTGTGTCTTTATAATACATATATTATACACATATATTACACACACACATTTACATGTGAGTGTGAACTCTATAAACAGATGAAGAGATTCTTTAGCAGCAACATAGGATGCAAGATGACCTGGCAGAACTCAGTCAACCTCATGAAAAATGAAAAATAAAGTCTCAGTTCTCTTCCCTGAATTTCTTTTGCTGTTTGAGGCAGAAATTTTGTTCACACTTTGCTCTTCCAAAAAGTTCTCCCCCTTCAAAATACACTGCAGTGTAACAAAACATTTATCAAAGGAGCAGATGAGCTCTCTTGCAAAAGCCTCTGTGAATATCAAAAATTTGAATTTCTAATTGCTGCTGTTAATTGATGAAATAACAATTCAAAAATGGTTTCTTGCTACTTTGTATTTTGATCTATAAAAGCATTTGCTCATCATTAATACAATCAATTTGACAGATGCACCAGAAAAGTCTCGATTTTCATTTCAGCCTCACTAATTAGCAGTTCTATTTTATTAAAAACCAGCTCTGCATGAAGAGATGGCTTCACACAACTGCCTGTTTTACACAAATACCTCCCACAGGCTTTCATGCTACTTTCTATCACTGGAAGAAAGAGAAAATTCCCTTCACCTAATGCTCTGATGCTTACAGATCTCAGCAATCACTAGCGAGTAATATTCCCCATCTCCTTCAAATGGACAGCAGTACCACAGAATTTGCCACCAATGCCCGATATTGCCTCCTCTTTATGGCATTATTGGTCTTAGATAAATTACACTATGGCTTGGAAACTATCACATTTGTTTCCTGCAACATCTTTGCCTACGCATCTTTTCCAGTCAAATAACTCGTATAAGTCAATAGCCCAAAATGAGCAGCACAATTTTCATGAGGACTCTCCCATTTAACTAAATGACAACCTCCTCATTATACAAAACCAAAAAGCTTCTCTCCAAAACACAAGACAGAAACAGAAGTTCATTGAAGCTGGATGCCTCCCAAGAGTCAGGTTTGAGAAGGCTGCTCCATACAGAAGTGCTCTTCTCTCTGTGGCAGGTGATGATAGCCACTGTTCCCAGCTGCAGAACTTCCTAGTGTTGTCTCCTAAGCTACAGGCATACCCTCATACTCTGACCCTGCAGAAGTGCAACAACACATTGCCTAATGCAGCACCCCAGTCAGTGTCAGTGGGACAAGCAAGCCGCAGGAATGACACAGATACAACTTTTCCCATGACAGCAAGTAGCAGCACTTGGTCAGAAAAGATCTTGTAGCTCAAGTAAAGAAATGCAGGATTACAGAAACCCACTACCAATGCATGGGGAGGGAGAAATATTGAGCATACCAGGAAACAAGCACCTGAACTGCTCCCATGATCTAAGGGATAGGAAGATAGGGCTGGTTTTCTACCAGACTGTGATGATAGATCCCTAAGTCTTTATACAGATCTCTGTCTTAGGCAGGTTAAACCTTTTAAGACTTAAATCTCTAATGAGATCCACTTTTAAACACACCAAAAAAGACAACTGGAAAGCGCAGAATCCCTCTGCTTTTGCGCCAAGTCGGAACGCAAACAGCTCCTTCTGTGGAGGCCACATGTGCCAAGAAGGACTAGGCTCCAGCTCCTGGCACTTGAGCAGCACTGAAGTTTTCATTCTCTGGATGGAAAGTACAACACTGCTGATCATTTGCTCTGCAGACAAGTTAAGAAATCACCCCGTACAGTCAGACAAAATTAAGTAATTCGCTACCATTCGCTACCAGAAACCTCCTCCCTGATATCCAGTGACAGATGTGTGGGAATGGTTCACAGCTGAGTCAGGGGAGGCTCAGACTAGATACACAGAAACACTACCAAGAGGGTAGTCAAACACTGGAAGTGGCTTCCTAGAGAGGTGGTCAATGTCCCAAGCCTGTCAGTATTTAAGAAGCCCTTGGACAATGCCCTTAACAACATACTTTGACCTTTGGTCAGCCCTGAAATGGTCAGACAGTTGGACTGAATGATAACTATAGGTACCTTCCAATTGGAATACTCTATTCCACTTATCAGACATTCAATGTTCCATTCAAGGAACATTCTTTTATACCAAAATGGCATTACGTGAGTGAATGGTCTTAACTGAAGTTCAGAAAATTCTCTTTCTTTAATGTGTAATTTTTTTTTTTTCTGATACAAGTCTGAACTGAGGCACTGAGGCAGCACTGCAAATAACCACTCCTAGAAATGTCCTTCTCAGAGCACTCAGGTGCTCTCTTGCCATCAAATTTGAGTTTATGGAAAAAACATCAGTCAGCTGCTAAATGGTAACCCTCCCCTCAACAACCCTATTCTGTCTCAAAGTAAGAGTAAAACCAGTCAGAGTCAAGAGCAGTTTAGGAAAAACAGTTTTATTTGACACTGAAATGGACTGGGAAGTTTAGGGGATCAAGGTAAGGGGCTGACAACATCCCACAGCCATCTCAGGAACCATCTGACCCCCACTGCCACAGTGCCTCACATTTTACACACAATTCCCACTTCTCATCCTGCACCCTCACTTTCAGCATGTGGCTCTTGGCTAAAGTGGGCCAGTTTTCACTGACTGCTGACCAGTGATGCTGGCCATCGAGGGACCAGTTAACAACATGAATTTCACAAGCCCACAATTACAAAACAGATATGAGCAAGTACTCTGTTGGCAATTAGAGCTCCAGCTTTATTTTATTTATTCTAGTATAAGAACAGATGTTGCAGTTATTCAAAGGTTTTCACAACCTTAATTGCTGACCTTAATTGTTGTTAATCTTTCCCATGAAGTGGAGACAGACAGACGCCGCCCGTATTTTGTGAAGAAGATAGTGAGCTGCAGGGTATGAATAATAAAAGACAGTATTGTCTGCCTTCTCCCTCCAGTGTGAAATACAAGGGTACTGGGATTGGCCAGCAGCATGGAAGAAAAAGAATGAACGAATGACTCAGCTGTTTTATTTATTTTTTTGAGGGATGCATCTGCTACAGGGTTGAGCCTTGACACTGACATTTCTTCCCCCTCCCCGGGAACGGGTGAAGCTTCCAAGTGCCAGCTAAGGAAGTGCTGCATTTAGCCTTCACGACGCCTGAAACAGCTGATACACAAAGCACCCCGTCCACCTCATTGAGCATCACTAAAGCTGTAGTATTAAGAAGCAGAGTGTTGAGTTTCATAGGGCAATATTAGGTTTCATAAACAAGCTCTCAGACTGGACAAAAAAGCAGCATTTAATTATGTGCTAGAAACATTGCAAAAGATACATGAGAGCTTCCCAAGTCTTTTCCTCTGCTAGTGGGAAGCTTGCCTGACTTCTTACTCAGGTGTGGAAATTTTATATCCATCTTTTTGCTGCAGAACTTGGAGATTTAAGTTTTCTAACCAAGAAGTACATTCCTCTGACTTTGTTCTGCCAAGTGTACTCGAAGATGTTAACTTGCTGTCCCAGTAATTTGAGACCAGGCAAGGCAGAGGAGGGACACAAGTTCAGAAATGCAACACAGGATGTACTGATGCTGTAACAGGCATGCCCTACAACCTAAGGCAGGAGGCCCAGAAGTCAGGAGAGTGAAGATCAATTTCATGTTTACAGTTGCCTTCAAGTAAATGCCTGGAGTGAACTTGGTGCACAAGATTTAACCCAAAACCAGACTAGAATGGCATCAGCTACCAGCTCTGCTGCAACATACAGGAAATCAAGTCTTTCGCCCACCTCTCACGTCAAAACTCACCTTAACTGCAAACACCTTCAAGGACTCGTGACAGAAAGAAAAGTTAAGGACTGTTTTGGTTTTAGTTCCTTAAGACATACTACATTTATTCATTAAAAAAAGTCAAAATAAAGAAGCCAACCAGGCACCATGTATACTAAATAACCACTCACAGATCACATTTTAAGAGCAGCATTAAAACGTTGTTATAAATTGCACAATGGAAGGAATTCAGTTAAGATTTCTAAAGGAAAACATCAAACTACCAAGCTGTTAATTGCTATACATACCCTGTCATACCTAAAGGGACTTGGACATAGCATGAAAGATGCTAAGTTATGTCAGTTTTTAGAAATGAGTTCAAGGTAAATCCAGGGAACTTAAAAATCAGGAAAAAACTTCTTTTCTGAAAGAACTAGCTAAAACTAGGTAACACAGACATGAATAATCAGTTAGATAGCATGAGCAAGAGTCAGTACACCTTCTGCAGAAGTTATTACTCAAATCTACCCAAGGTTTATTATGACACTGTATAAATGAGACACAATACTCAGTATTAACCCTAGTGACTCTTAAAAGGACCTGAGCTGCTGCACCTTGCAGGAGTGGTTCCCCCCTTAATATCGAGCCAAAGGATAACAGTTAACAGTAGGAAAACATGGAGCTTTTTTCCATACAAGGAGTCTTCAGAATTACCATAGTGGCCATTCTTTTCAACACATCCTTAAGCTCTCTCAAATGTGACAACCAGGGAGGTGACATGAGGTTTGCCAGCAGTATGGTGTGTTCAGTCAGAGCTGGAGCTTCATGCAAAGTACAGCAGAACGATCTCATGATCACAGGCAAATGGGTAGCCAAAAGGGCAACTCTGATTTAATTTTCACAAACTCAAGCCAATGTGCTAGAAAAATAACCCTGCCTGTGTGTACCACTGAAGTAAGTGTCAGGAGTCTGAAGTCTTGTTTGAAGTATCATCTTGGAGGAGAAAGGGAGGGGAGGAAAAGAAAACAGACAATACCTCACAAGGAAATACAGTATTAAGAATCAAGGAACTGCCACAAGCAAAGCAGAATCATGACAAGTCATTAAATCCAGGGCACACCCACTTCTTGAAAACTGTGGGCTGTTATGACATTGAAAGGGTAAAACAGAATTAGAAAGAGTACAGAGAAGAGGAATTCCTAGAGCAAAAACTAACAGTCCTGGATCATTTGGCACAGAAAAGAGACAGCTGAGGGAAAAGAAGGCAGACATCAAGTCAGTTATAGAGGATATGGAAAAAGTGCCCAGAGAATAAGCATTCCCCCTCAAAAGAAAAATTCAGAAAATCTGAAATCAATAGGAAACATGAAAATCTTTTCCGAGGGGTGACTGGATTAATGAAGGTGTTAAAATAATAATAATATAGGCAAGCACTGGAGACAGCTCGTAAGGGATAGCAATGATAGTAATAGATGTGCACGCTCCAGATAACTGCAGCACAGCTCACCATGAAGCAGAAGGGTCTAAAAGCAGAGAAAAACTCCTTGCGGTCTTTCTACCTAAGCAACTGCAATTCAAACCAACATTTTTCTTTTTTAATTAATATTCCTGGCTGAGAACTGTGGGCACTAGACATTAACCTAATGGGGATGGTGGTGAAGGAGAGCTGGAGGAACAGCCACATCACCGCGGTGCCGAAGCACCACCTCAGCACTGCCACACTGCATCCTCCAGAAAACACTGCACCAATCTAACAGATTTGCACCTTCAACTATTTGGCACAGACCTAAAAACTACAGTTGCTAGGCATCCTCCATGTAACATTTACTTTAAACAGCAAGTCCTGCAGGCTGCTGCAGTATGCAGAAGGTAGAATACATGTAGCCCACAAGTTGACAAGCACATGCCTAAATGCTGGCTCTACGCAACACACAACGTGATCCGCTTTGCCAAAGTGCCTTTCCCACTATTTCCCTGGGAGTCTACTACATCCATGATGCAATACGTTTTAGCACTGAATACAAAGGTGCTGTTTTCATAATGGGCATCTAGGAAGACCCCTCCTTTTCATTTCAGGCCAGGACAAGAGCAAATTGAAATCTAAGGTTTTAAAGTACATGATTTCTGCATGATTAAGGAAACCTGATTAAGTCCTCCCAAAATCACAACTTAAGGCCAACACCATATTGAAAGCTGCTAAGAGACCACAGCTGAAAAAAGCCTTGAACACCTCTTATCAGCTTTTTATTTTGAAAAAAAATGTAGAGCTACTTTCAAAACAGCATGAGAGTCACAACACCAGAAAGATCCTGGCTTTTTCATGTTCTCAAAATAGCATGCTAGAAAGACATCTACAAAAACAGAAATTTTAGGTGCATTTTGCTTTCATCTCGAGCATCAGCTCAAGTCTATCCAACGCAGCGTTTGCGTAAGGCTCCATAAAGCATTCCCTCATCCACAACCCCACTCTGAGCAGTGGCAGAAAACTGTGATCAGATGCAGCCAATCACTTGAAAGCCCTCCAAGACCAGGGGATTTGGATGCTGGAGCATGCTTGTCCCTTCCCCATCGCCCCACACACACTGTACACTGAGACATTCAGATTCCTCTAACTTGCTTCACTGAAATCCAAGCGGTCTAATAGAAGGTGGCAGCCAGCAGCATCACCAAAAATAAAACCATCAGAGAGAAACTAGTGAAGTGTAAAGTAATGCTTTGTTTCAGGAGGTTAAATGTGCAAGTCATTTTCACTGTATTTCTTGACACAGAAAACTAAGTAGCAGCAGCAACAAATTTCGGGAACCATACTCCCTGCTTCTCCATTCCCAGAAGGCAAACCAAGGGAAAAGCAACTGTGTTCAAAGAGCCCCTCTGCTCCTTGACTGCCCAGATTCACCCTTGCTGCCCTTCTGTGGGGCAGAGTGAAGCTCACTCGCTGTGTCAGGGAGAGCACCGCTCCTCACCTCCCGCTCCCTGCCTTCTAGGAATTTCGCACACCAACACTGGCGGATTAGGAGCTGTAATGCTATTAAACACTGCAATATCAAAATGTGAACTAAAGCACATAAAGTCTGCCTTAAGAGGAAGGGTATTTGGGGGTTTTTTGAGGGTTTTTTTAACCTCTGGAAAAGCATCTAAGGAAAACAGCGAGGAAGCAGTGTCAAAACTGGCAACTCCACAAGCAAAACAGCCAAGTTTACGTGCGCATTGCAGCCTGCCTGCTACTTCAGATTACTGATTGCAGAGCAACAAGTTATTCTCTCCCTAATTGGGTCCCAGTCTAAAATAGTCCTGTTATTTTTAGTACAGTACTTAAGTGTCTGAACTGTGCCCTGTACTGCCAAAGCTGGCAAGCATCCCTGGCCATACCACAAATTCCGATATTAAACAAGAACACACATGCCACATACCCAGGACGACGTTTGTTCTTCTGCCTTGTCTTTAGTGGGCAACTTTAAAGAATTTAAACATTAACAGCCAGCCAAAAATGGCACAGGCTTATATGCTAATTCTGCATTTAAAGCCTTTCTCCCAGCTACTGTGCAACAAGAGAATAAACCCAGCAAAGGAAGACTGAGGGTTGCAATACCACTGATTAGTTAGAGACAGTCAGTTTGCTTTTAGGGCACAGACAGAAGATAAGAATGGGATTATTAAATCTCCATTTTGCTTGGTTTGAGTCCGTACAAGTTCTGGGCTACTGGAGGAGAGGATAAATCCAAAATGCATTCTAACTCACCCCTCTTCTGTCCCCTTCCACACCGTACATACACTATTAAATTTAAACTAGTCAAGAAACAAAAGGCCTGTGTTAAATATGTTTACACACACCACAGAAGGAGGATTATGTAAGCTCTGTCTCACAAACAATATGCTTCTTCTGCAGAAGAAATTGATCAAAGCAAGACCTGTGCATGCTCCCAAGTCAGTCTTCCCACCTTCCATCACAGGGGTGACAACCGTCCTGCAGCATGCTAATTCTGAAGTGCAGGGAGCAGAACAAAATCCAAAATATCCATAGGCTGCTTCAACAAAGCCTACCTGTCACCGTGAGCTGACTGTCCCTCACCTTGTGTTTCCACTGTAATCTCGTTTTTGTTAGACCAGGAAGAACAAGTTCCCAGGAGGAATTTACTCTGTCCTTTTATCAAGTACTTTGCAGCAAGGAAGTCAACTCTATGAAAGAGCTTTAAAGACAAAATCCTAACCTGAAAGACGGCTGCCAGCCAACAAAAATTTGTTAGTCTCTATTACCACTAGACCATCTGTTCTTGAAACTGTACGTTCCTTTTCAGAAGGGTTCTTATTTTGTGAACAGCATTAGCATTGTTCACTCTCTCCACTCTGTCAACATCCCCTTATCCAACACGCTTCTAGATCTGGTGGTGACACAAGACTAAGCCTGTAGTTTATCATATCATTATCTAGTCATTTTGGGTTCATCAGTATATTTCAGTACTTTCTATTTTCAATTATTCTAATCTCAGACAGTAGCAGAAGCAACATATATAAAACGTTTCATGGCTTCTGAATTATGGCTGGGCTGACCAGGAGCACAAACTAAATGTTGTTCTCAAACCCAAGTCTGACAAAAAAGCTGAGGCAAAAATTCAGCCTGTTGGCATTTGCCCTTTAACCATTTCAGTATATTCATTCTGGATGAAAGAATTTGCTTTGTATTTGAAGAGAGCCTTCTGCCACTGAGTGTTCATTCTCTCTCATCTCCAGATTTTAGTTAATCCTCAGACCCAAGATATTTAAGTTTTACGGTTGCCCACACAAGACAAAAAGCAAGCAACAGTTAGTCTGTCTGCCTCGTTAGGTAGAGAGGTCAAGCAAAGTCCATCCATCTGCACTCCACTAAAAGAGCAACAGCCTGCAGATAATTATTGCAATATCAAAATAAGTGAAAGTGAAACAAGACACATCAAAAACTCATTCTGCAATTCCACAGCAATAAAATAATAATTAAGGGAAAGGTCAGCTAACTCAACACCTTCTCAAAAAAGCTACAGGTAACAAGACCAAAACAAAAACCAAAACAAAAAACATCCCCCCCCCCAAAAAAAAAAAAAAAAAAAAACCTCAAAAAAAGACCCAAAACAAAAGAAAAAAACCCAAAAAACCCAAAAAAAACCAACCAACCAAAAAAAAAACCCACTAAAAAACAAAAGAACCACAACAAGAAAAAGCCCCCAACAACAACAAACTCAAACTATTACTAGTGATGATAGGAGAGAGAAGAAAAAATAAAGAGATGAATCAGCTTTCTCTCAAATTAGCTGGTTTTCATGAAACTCAGTAATGAATTGAACAGTTTGGATTTTGTTTTTTTAATGCTTCACATCATTAGCAGTCATTTTTGAAAGTTCATAGTGGATTGAGAAGGTAGCAGAGGCTGCAGAATGGCAAACAGTGATTTCCTACAGAAGTGGGAGGGGAAAGGAGTGGAAAGAAAAACATTAAGAATGATACTTGTTGCTTAATTCACACGTTTGCCATTAAACCCATTTCTAGGGCCAAAAAGAAAATAAAAGATTAAACTCAACAAAAACTGGTTGTTCATGTATAAGCCAAGTCAAACCAACTCAACATCCTGCTGCGTCAGAATAATGTATTTTAGGAACACAGAAGCAGCAGACACTGAATCTGAATCTTGACATTAGTGAAACCACATCAAAAGATTCAAACTGCATTCTTACCAAAAGATAAGAAAACTTTGTCATACTGTTATCAATGCAAACAGTCATCTTACGGCAGATTTGAAAGTGACTGGGCAACTGCACTGACTTGTATCTGCTCAGAACGTCAAAAAAACCTGAAATACTCAAAAAATAGCCTGACATACTGAATAACCTTTGCAGAAATCTGCCCTGGTCCCACACTATTCTAACTCTAATGATCTAGATAATGAAGGAGAAAATGACACTCATTAAACTTGGGGAAGCTGCTAACTTTAAGCAGTCAGCTTGCTGGAAGATTTAATTCAAAGCAAGTTTTAGAAACTAGAAGATTCTTTGTTGAGAAAGAGGCAAATACCATAGAGGAATGTATAGAGGAACATATGTGAGAATCATGAAGCAACAGTTCTGCTCTACTTGTGGCTGATAAAGCTTCCAGCACAAAGCTGCACCCGATCTTCAGCAAATTTCGGAAAAGATCAACTGGAAAGAATCCAAGCAAAAGCAATAGGAACATCACAGAATTAGAAAAACATGACATCTGGGAGGAAAAAAGAAAAAACAGAATTAACTGGAGCTCAGCCAAAAGAAGCAAAAGTAAGGGTCATGATGAAATCTTTCAAATCTATGAAAGCGTGCTGCAAAGAAAAGAGGGAATACTATGTTCTCCATGCCCACAACTTTGAGAAGAAACAGAAAGGTTTAAAAAGCAAAGATTTAGGAAAACATTACTGTACTGGGTGGAGTGAGGGCATAGGGAAAAGATAAAAGAGAAGCACCAAGTCAAAACTGATAAAGGGGCAAAAAAACCCCAGAGAGTCGACAGCCAAGATCTGTGAGGAATAAGCAGTTTTCCCAACCGCTGCCACCAAGCTGCCGTCAGAAACACACCTACAACTCCAGCTTTTCCTTGACTAGCTGACCTGTGTAAAGTCTCCTTTCCAGATCCAGCACTGTGCTACAAGAAAAATAAGCTTAACAGACGCATTGTCTCCTCTCTTTCTTCAAAGCACAGTACCCAAAATGAGAATACCAACAAGCTGCATACCCACTGTAACCTTCAGGGCTCAAATGACCCAAAAAAAAAAAGAAAAAAAAGAAAATCCCAACCAAGTTAAAACCTTAGGTGTTAAAGTATCTTTTAAAGTCTAACACAGGCACTTGCCTCTGTTGATACACGGATCCAGCTATGTCCTAACACTACAAACAAACCAGAACCTGACAGGAGAGAGGCACGTGGGCCATACCCTCAAGCCCTACGAATTTTACTGTTCAGTCTTATTCTGGAGGACAAATAGCAGAAACACCACTTTGACTGTAATGTCTATGTGCATTTTTTAATGCTTAGCCTCAATCTACAAGCTGTGGATCAAAATCTTATGGTTCCACTGCCCATCAGGTTTTTGAAGAATACATGGAACAGAGAAATTTCTTCTTGCAGAAGAGGGTGGAAGATAATAATGTATACATGGCTACCCCAGGACAGCTAACTCAGTCAGTACTGAAAGATGCAATCCTATCACTCTGCAGCTTGGCACTAACACTTACTCAGTAGCAAGCATATCTGGAAGTTTGGGGGTGGCAAGGGTAACCAACAAAACCTCAATCCCTTCAATTTTTTTTTTTTTAGCTCATGGACTGTGAGCACCAGTGTATTCCAAACTGCATTTGCATTTGTTCTCACTATGCAAAACCTCTGGGAATATCTACAGGAAATGAACTCTGATTAGACATAACTGCAAGCACTATCATCTTATTCAGCCAATTTTCTCTCTCCAGCCCCTCTCCACATACACCACTTCGACCTCCACCATTTGCATCAATGGAAGTAGCTGGGGATAGGCATTTCACAAATCTCCCAAATGCAGCACTCCTGGGTACAAGACCTATTTCAGCCTTTAACCATGCAACTGGAAGATATTTAAGCATGCCACAGAGGCTTAAGGGAGGCTTTGAAATTGCATTTGCTTTATACTGTGCATGTCAAAAAGACAGTCATTTGTCATCTTTTCTTGAGTATCCCTGAGTAAGATGCTGATGCAGAGATAAATATTCATAAGGCTAGCTCATGCAGTTTTCCTCAAATCTGACTAGATCCAACTCCCTCTCGTTTTAAGAAGAAGGAATTATACGTAAATATCACAGCAAAGGAAGATGTAGGAGTTAAGATCAGGTTTCTGTGCATGGGAGGGACCCACTGTGGATTTACAGGATTAGTGGCAGTGCCCATCCCTCTCCATCAGGAATGACCCTCTGCTCTCCACTTTGCACATTTACAACTGCAGATACTGGGATCTTGGAGCATGAGGCTGACAGTCCACAAAGGCAAAGCACAAGTCACTCCTAAAGAGTGACAGGGCTGGAAAATAGAAGAAGGAAAAATAAAATTATTTTAAAAAATAAAATCAATCGGTGTAAACACTTTAAGTCAAGAAAGGTAAGCACACACTGCCATTTCATGGAGTTCCACTGTGCCACTGTTTGCATTCAGCAGAAGCACTTTTGCTCAGGTGCCTCACCATGTGGTTATCCCTGGAATCCCTGGCTGTCCAAACGGCCACCAGGCCACAAGACACCCAGCACATAAACATCCACTCAAAAGTAACACTTGTGGTTTAGACCAGGACAGAAGCCAGGCCAAGTTTTAGACATGACTTAGCTACCTGTATCACAAGCAGGATGTTTACTATGCACTGTGGTATAAATACTCCTTCTCTCCCCATTTTTTTCCTAACACTTCCTCCACCTTTGGAGAAGCCATCATCTCTGAGAGAATTTAACTTCCACGAGCTGGGACGTGGGAGCAAACACAGAGTGATACAACCATCACACAGGCAAAACACATCCACCAAAAACTGCAGGCTTCTCTCATACAGATGCCTCACAGCAGCTCCAAGAAAGTGTTAGCATTACTCCAAAAAGACAATCATATCAGTAATCTTTTTCAGAGCCATGATTTAGCCATGCTGTGAGTTAAGACATTCCCCCACCCATCACATCATCTTCACCAGAGGAGGGTGGGGGTGCAGCCTACTTTGCCTTTTCTCCATATCACACTAGAAAGACACATGTGACTGTGGAAGTCAATTTGATTCCTTCTCCTCTCACACTGCTAAGAAGTGGATGCACTATGAGAAGGGAAACTCCAAAAGATCAAGAAGATGAAAAAGTTGAGTTGTATCAATACTGCCCTTCTTTGTGCCTCCTCTTCTAGGTTCTCAGCATGGCTCCTAAACTCTCTCCTTTAAGGCAGCTTTCCCTCTCCCCTCCCAATGCTACAAAACACACATATGAGCAGAGAGGTCACTTAGAAACTGTTAATCAAATGCTGAAAACCAGACTGAAATGGTTTCTAATATTTCTTTTTTGGTATGTATCACAATAAAAAAAAAAGATCCAACCATTTTTAGTTGGCCTTCATTTATATTCTTAGATAAATTTCACATCTCTAGTCTGTATTCAGCTTTTCCTCCCTAATAATGAGATGGCTCAGATTCTTTCTTACAGGATGCAAAAGGGCAGGAGATCTTGTGGTGTTTCCCAGTGGAAGATGACATGATAATTCAAAGCTTTATAGGTTAGGTCAGTGTTAGGATACAGCTACTTCAGGATAAAGCTACTCTGCTTTAGTTTTTACAAATGCTGTTACTTCTTCATTGACCAGGCAAATCTTTAGGAAGATTACTGCCATGCTACAAAATCATCTCCATTGATAAAATAAAACATTCACGATCCAGGCTGCACTTAAAGCAACAAGCTTGTAAAGAGACTCATCTAATAAAAGTGGCAGAAACTCATAAAAATTAATTTAAGCTACCCAGAATATTTGGTTAATTTTAAACTGCTAATGGATTTCAGAGACAGCACCTTGGGTGAAAATCACTTTTATTAAAACCTTGCAGTCCCTTGGTTTTCTAGGGACCTCACTTGAGGCTAAGGTATCAGGTATCCTGAGTTACCCCGTTACAGCACTACTTCTAAAAGGATCCCAGAAGACTATACAAAGACTTAACCTGAAGCTCCCTGCTCCAAGCCTCTCAGCTCCACACACAGCCACAGCCCTGCAAAGCTTCCACACTACCACCAAGCCCAGCAGCCCCCAGCCCCACTCAGAAGTTCAACACAAGCCAGCCCTGCATACACCACGTTAACCCGAAGCTCCCTGCTCCAAGCCTCTCAGCTCCACACACAGCCACAGCCCTGCAAAGCTTCCACACTACCACCAAGCCCAGCAGCCCCCAGCCCCACTCAGAAGTTCAACACAAACCAGCCCTGCATACACCACGTTGCTGAAACGCTTCATCCTAACGTCCCAAGGATTCCAAAGAAGTGTTGGATGTAGCATGCATTGAACTGCAAAGGAGATACACCTCTCTCAGAAACTAAAAAAGGGCTATACATATATGTGTTCCACCTCAGAAACCTCCAGGCTTTCAAAATGGTAAGTCAGAATTTAAAGAGCTCTTGAGCTCCTCACACAATACACACACTTCCTTGCTTGGTTTCACAGTTACAGCTGCAGAAGTAGAGGATATTGGCAGGAAGAGGTGACTAAGACCAGGTACTGGAAGATCATTGCCCATACAACGCAACAATTTATGGCTCTAACACAGGCTTAGGCAAAAATTCACTCTGACCACACCGCTTGATCTGTAGTCAAACACTGACTTTAGACAAGCCGCAGTTGCACACAGGAAGAAAGCTTCAGTCCCCACACACTTTAAAAAAAAATAAATAAAACAATTAATTTTAAAAAGTACTCATCCCATGAATGCTTCTCTGGCTGGATGAGTCTTCTCTGAACCACTGCCAAAGTCAGTACAGATGTGACATGGCTGAAGGAAAGCATACAAGTTGGCCAGATATCCTGAGAAGAGGAACAAACTTGCTATTTGTATGCAACCACATTAGTGTGCCCATGAAATTACTGCTCGTTCATTACTTCCTTCACCTCAACAGCCCCAAAATCTAACACAGCTACGCAAAGCAACTGAAGCTTTATGAGTAGCATTTGTTATAAAACCTGAAGTTCATTCAGCAGCTGATAGAGAATGCTCAAAGTAAAACACAGGGCATGGGGAGAACATTTAATACACATTTTGTCATTCTCCAAATGACCTTGCAAGAGACAGAAACTGTTTCTAGATGAGGCAAGCCCCTGTAATAAAGGCTGAGAAAAGATCCCTTCCTCCATCCATCTAAGAGTCCACAATATAATGGAATTGGTATCCAGCCAGAAAGACTAAGCTAGTCAAAACTCAATCATTTTTGTGCTAAAATTATGGAAAACACTACTCAGAAATGTTTCTGAAGAGAAACCCCAGCCACTGCTGTGCAATCCTGAACCCAAGAACCTGAACTCCAGGCCTTCCCAAACTCTGGTAAAATGAAGAAAATCCATGACATGTCACCTTGCTCCCAAAATCATTCCACATTTACCACAGACAAGAATAATAATTACTGAAGAACTTATTTTGGTTTTCAGTCTGCAGGGTTGTTGGTTGGTTGGTTGGTTTTTTTTGAGGCTAAAGCAGGCCAGCCTTAGCAGGGATGAGAAATTGCAGCTCTAAGGCAGCCCCTCAAGAGTCACAGGAGTTCACGGGCAAGATCTGCCCCACAGCCATCAAGACCACTTCCTATCAGACTCCAGAGCACTCACCTCAAATGCCTTTATTTGACTTTGGCTACAGAAATCCTTCTTGATCAGAGCAGAACGGCTAAACCAGCTCACAGGCAGTTCTAGGATTCTGAGACTGGGAACAGATGAGACATTCCAGGAAAAAAAAACATTTCAGCTGGTAACTGGTCTGAAACAAGTATGTTTTACCACTACGTTTCAGAGCAAGTCAACCAAATCTCTGGTGTTTGAACAGCTATTATGCTTGCTATTTCTCGTAATATGAATAATGATGGATTTATTACCAGTTACTTCCTCAGTTGCTCTGTTTTATGACGATCATATAATAAGATACAGCTACACATACCTTACATAATCTTCTGAAACTGTGAAGGTGATATTTTTATCTTCTTTAAATGTACAACAGCAATAGTAACATTTTTGTTACGGCTGAGTTGCTCAATAAAAAACCCCACCTAGCACTGACATATTTCATATTCATTTTAAGAAAACAGCCCAGCAACACAGGTCCATTTTATCAAAAAAATAAGTTAAATTAAGGCGAACATCGCTTTCATCCACATTCCAGGGCAGCAAAGAGATCAAACACAAGGTTAACCCCCACACATTGCAGAAAACTCCCTTCAACAGGTAAAGCTTGCAAACACAAGCAGGCTCTGGAAACCCTCTACAAAGCCAGGTCTAGTCTTTAGCTTGCTTGCTTGTGTAGCACCATAAGATCTGTTGAAATGCACAAAGAAAAAAAAAAAATTTGCTGGGTTGCCAAGCTGGCCCAGCAGTTTGCTGCCACTGAAAAGAGATGGGACCTATTCTTCTCTTTCTTGTTCCTCTTCCTTTCCCTGGAAGGGCACCTCACCTCAGCTGCCCCACCACATGCTTCCAAGAACTGATCCTATCCTTTAACCCAGAAGAAAACCAACCTCAGGAAAAACAAGTACACAGTATAGCTTTTCTACCCGGTTAGAGTGTCAGCCATGCACACACGTAGCAAACCACCAAGCTGGCCCAAGGTAAGACACCCAAACACTCCAACAAAAACATCATCATCTTTTGGTAACAGTGAGCTCTTAACATGGCCCACATCCCTTGAGAAATGAAGATCTGCCTCTCTTCTAGGGGAGAAGTTTCTTCACCTCTTCAAATTGTAGACACACACAAAAAATTAGTATTTCAACACTCAAAGAGGTAAAAGTGATCTGCCTCTCTGACAGCTGCAGGTGTGCTGTCTCCCTGAAACTCTACCACAGTTGAGCACTGTCAAATTGAGCTGGAAGGCAACTTCACATCACCCATAGATATGTCACCTTAGCTCACATGAACTTAAATGAGACCCCTGGGGAATAAATCTTGTTAAGGAAGAGCTGGACTGTTGGACATGAGGGACCCAAGAAGTTCTCAGAGATGAACACATGCAAAACGAAGTCAGGCTGTTACAGCACAGAACTCTTTCACTGAATTTTTTAAAATAATCCATTTTCCAAACACCTGTGAGAACTACTTCTGCTCCTGGGAAGAAGAGTTGAACCATTAACAAGTAAATGAAGACAAATTACACATTTACCAAAATTAGTTAAGATTAGCAAGACATCTTGCAATGCCATTCTTCTACTGAAGGCTGGTATCAATACTGTTTTTCAAAGACCACTGAGGAGGAAAGTTTTCCAACAACTCAACCAGGTGTTACAACTGTTACCACACACTTAAACTGCAGCAGCTGCAGCAGCCTTTGCAATGCTCCTCTGACTTCCCGTGTGTTAACAGTGTAATCCACCTCTGCTAGCAAGGAGCTCCACAGAGATTTTTCCTGACCTTTTTTAGCATCAGCTCTAGAACAAAAAAATGCATGCCGAATGTGAAATAAGTCTGAGTACACATTAGAGATGTCAGTAACTTGAACAGCATTTGCTCTCCACTCCTACAGCTCATCTCAGTCTCGCTGCTCAGTTCTCCTGAAGCCTTTTGGAAAGTAAACCCAATGCCTCTTGGAAACCCTTTCAACTGCTAAATGTGATGACTATGTGTAATGTTATAATAGCCTACCAGTAAAGTGCATCAAAAGAATCAGTTCATGAAAGTCAGTATAGACTGTGACATTCCAGTCTAGTCATTTCTAGAGCATCGTAAAGGGCTATTTTGATTGCTTTCCCCTCACAGGGCTGTCCTGGTTTCAACTGAGGTACAATTATTTTCTTTCTAGAAGCTGGTACAGCACTGTGTTTTGGATTTAGGATGAGAATAATACTGATAACACACTGATGTTGTAGTCATTGCTGTGCAGTGCTCGCACCAAGTCAACAGCTCTTCAGCTTCTCACCCCACCAGTGAGGAGGCTTGGGGTGAACAACAGGCTGGGAAGGGATACAGCCGGGACAGCTGACCCAAACTGGCCAAAGGAATATTCCATACTATATGGCATCATGCTGAACAAAAAAACCGGGGAGAGTTGGCTGGGAGGCAGTGGCCTGTTGCTTGGAGACTGGGTGGGCATCAATCAGCAGGTGCTGAGCGATTACACTGTTCACCACTTGCTTGTATACTCTTTTTTAGTTATTATTTTACCTTCCTTTTCTGTTCTACTACACTGTCTTTATCTCAAGCCACTAGTTTTGCCTTCTTTCCAATTCTCCTCACTGTCCCAGTGATGTGGAGGAAAGTGAGTGAACAACTGTGCAGCATTTAGCTGCCTGGCAGGTTAAACCACAAGGGCCTTCATTATAATCATCATTTAAAAACTAAAACTAGGTGCCCAACAGCCAGGGAGGGAAAAAAAGCAAACCAACAAAAAACAACAAACCAACCAACAGACCGGGGGGAAAAAAAGCCTCCACCACAAAACCCACCCCCTTTTGGCCTCAACTTTTCGGACTTCAGAATTCCTGGAATGACAAACAAAATAATACAACAAATAACAGAACAAAACAAAAGATGACAATGTTACAGCTGGTAAGCTTTTTCATAAAGTGTTAAAAATGCATGCGTTCTGCATGTAGATTATGGCAAATCTGCCTCTAGCATAAGATGCAGAGGCAAGAAGCATTTTGTCCTCACAATCATGCTGCACAGATACGCTTCTCTTGGATATTGTTTACTACACCTCTTGCTGTGACCATGTACAGTAACTGGAACATCACAGTTAGAGATGGACAGGATAAACAAAAGCAACCTGAGCCATCAAGAAAGCATCTGCCAGCACTTGAGCCATTGTTCTGCACAATATCAAGGCTTGAATTCTGACATAATCCCCTGACATCTCGGGTGATGTCAGCAGGAGTAGCTATTAGAATGAAGAATGATCCCCCACAAGACATTAATTCAGAAAGAATCGATAGCCTTGCAATACATATTTCTCCCTGAACATTCTCCTAAATGGACTTTAATACATTCGAGCCAGAAGGGGAAGCAGGCCTTTTAAGAAAGCTTGTGATATTTCTGTCTTGTGCCTTCTGAATTTTTAGCTTTTCCAACTCCTTGAAGTTTAATTCCACACTTGTGCTTTGATATAATAAAAGCTCCTCATTCCTTTCCAAGGATGCTCAGAGCTTTAACAGTACACTAAGCAAGACCAACCTACAGATTTTACCTTCCCCCAGTCCTTCTCACCCCCTCTCTCAATTCCCATTTAAGGAGAGAGAACATTCTCCTATCTGAATCCATACCTAGTAGTTTGACAGAGATGAACATCACGGAAAAGAAGAAAAGAAGAAAGCAGGGAGGAAAAAAATAAAATCACCACCCCATTTTTATTTCAGACTTGAAAACTCCTGCTCTAATCCTTTCTAATATACAACTTTCTTGTCCTACTATCCTCCATTAGAATCAGTATCTGGGAAAATTTTTCTAGCAGTTTTTTCTCTAGTAAAGGATTCAAATCCTTGCTGCCAGTTAGTTTTGATATCTACAAATATATGAAGCATGCACACAGAGCCCAGTTGCAACTCCCCGACCAAAACTACATATAAGTGTCAAATCAGAATCACAGAACCACAGATCATTCACTAACAGCAACATCAACAGTGAAAGATCTGAGTGACATTTTACGGATTCCCTTCCTCATAGTTTCAAAATTTAAATTAACACCTGAAGATGACCTAGAAATAAAGTCAAGCAAAGTAAAAAAAGTAACTTATGAAAACTTAGTTCATGCTACAAACTAACAACGTAAGTTTGGACAGAGCTATAGCCACTCAATCAAGTCATCAATAAGGCAGAATTTGGACGCTGAGCACTGAAAGAAGTTTCTAAGTGTTCATCACATGCTAATCTCTACCACGAAAAGAGTCTACAGACTTACAGATTCTCCCTGCTTATTGATTTTCTCACCAGGGATGCATAATGGAAGAATGATACTGGTCTCGTGGAGTATTATCCACCCTTTCTTAGCTGCCTTCAGCAACCATAGGCTCAGCTTGAATGCGGACGCTCAGTTTCTCAGATTTCTCTGCTGACACAAAATTCTGCAGCAAGAGCATCAAGGGAGTGCAAGGACCACACTCTGATGTTTACTGTGTGAACAAATGTAGAAATCCCCACTCCTGCTCAGCAGGAGAGCTCCTTCCTACTGGGCTATAGGCTTATTCCAACATGATGGTATGGCATTTCCTCTATGGTTTGTCTGCCAGGAAAGTAATTTCCTATTTTTGTCCTGTTGTGAGCTAGTAGAAGCTGGCATTGATGGAGGCTGGGAAGAATGAGAGGTTGATTTGCTTGTGGTTTAACCAAACATATGTTTACAATTACCCCATTCATCATGCCCTGTCTGTGCAAAACTGTCTTTTTTGGAACGTCCCCATGGTCCTTGGGTTTGGCCTCCAAAAAAGCTAAAACAGACTCACTAAGAAATGCATTGTTTGAATATTACAGCTAGAGCAACAAAACCGTCCAATGGTTAATATTGCAACCATTAATGCAATTGTTGAGCACTAAGATAAACATAGCTGCTCAACTTGTTGCTGTTGGCCTAAGGATGACAGCTCAACAGCAGGAGGGTAAGATAATGGGAAAACCTCTTGCAGTCTTCCCCTGGAGTCCAGCAAAAGAATACAACAGAAATAGGGCACCGTATTTCTTTCCCAAATATTCTACAGCATCTGCGCACAAGAAGAGAATGCAGAGATGGTAGTGGTGCTCCCGGTAAGTTTGTCTGGGGCACTCACCACCTCCACATCCAAGGACTGTGACTATCCCCATCGTCCCAAAGCTTTTTCATAAATACACTGCACAGTATAATTAAGACTTGCAACCCCCCTCACCCTCTCCCCAGTTATTACTTAAGGGAAGAATAAACAGTCTGTTCCATCATCATGTGGTAAAGGGGGAGTTTCTCACTGCTGATCCTTTCTCCAACAGGTCAAACTATTCCAGCAAATATGCCTTATCCCATCATACCTGAAACAGCATAAACTCAAAGACAGCAGTCTTGAAAGCTGCAAAGATTTCCAGGAAAGACACATTTCACCTCTCTCAGTGTCAATCAGGTAGACTTTCATGCCATGCACCTAGATTATTCTAGATCTAGTTTGGCAATCTACAAGCTTGATATAACCTGTAATTTTACTTCATATCATATGTCAGAGAACTACACATTTTCCTCAACCATTTTACTCTCTCCAAAGTTATCATTTGATACCCAGGGATATAACAACTTACCAAAGATTTCTGAAAGGATTCAGGAAGAAGGTCCCTCACACTAATTTACAGCAGTACTTACATGTTGTATAATCCATGATACTGAAGAAGGTGTCCTACTCTGCTAAAAAGATCATCCACTTTAAAACAACTGATCTTCATGACAGACAGCTTTTGCTGCACCCATTCAGGAGTGGTAATCTGCATTCCCCATGGGTTAACTAACTGGGATGCAATTAGCAGATTTCATTAAAAGCTCTCTTGACTTGTAAACGAGCATTAGTGTTGGGCTTTGAAGAACACATCCTTAATTCGTCCTGACTATATCTTTTGTTCAATCTACACCTGAGTCTCTGGTCAATGCCACTACAGGTTGCTTGCCTGTAAAAACCCAAGCAGCAGCCATAAAGCTGTTGCCACCTTCTAACAGAAGGTGACTCACCCAGCGCTCAAAATCTCCTACTTTTGTGAGTGACTCCTCACCATCAATCAGAAATCTCTGGTCTTTTCTGTTACAGAGACCAGGAAAAACAGAACTGTTCACAAGGGCACAACTCTAAAGCAGGGGATGAACTTGCAATGCCTTGAGTCCTGAGACCCACGTCCATCTGCTCTGCATGAACTGGTCCATCTACGACTTATGAAGGACCCTAGGAAGGCAAGGAGGGAAAGAAGTTTTCAGTCAATGGATGCATATTAGTGTGAATGTGAACATCTCTTTTTTAAAGAGTTTCAGGATACCTTGGCACTGATTCAGTGCTCCTATGTACATCTGAAGTCCAAAAGCTGCTAGAAACCATAAACACCACCATTTTCAGATGAATGTACCTGTACGAAAAATGTAGTGTCTGTCTCTCTACACCAGGTACCTGCTGACAAGATGGTATCCAGGGGAATAAAGCATGTAAGAAAAGGGAATGTCAAATACATCCAACCAAATCTTATAAAGTCAGGCTATTTCGGTTGTTTCATCTCTGAAGACATTAAGAGACTGTTTGTAGACAGGATGCCTCATACTGATCAACAGTTTTCTTTAATGATGCACCCATAGTGGAATCTGGCTTTCTAGGATAGTACTCTCCAAATCCACAATGAGACAGAGGAGCCATATTGAGCTAAAGGGAGAACTGCTGTCCAATTCAACAGATGGCATGAGAATAGGAAAGACCTGGCACAGCACTAGTTCAGAAGTGCACAGTTCAACATGTATAAAGAAAGAGAAGTCAGTGAGGTGACATCTGTTTACTTCATAACATTATGTTTCAAAACAACCACTGGTTTGGGAGAAAAAGGGAATCAAGACTACTTTGCCACATCCAAGTTTAGACTGCAACATGCTCTCCTGACCAGCAGGCAGTGCAAGGACAGCAGACCTGTAAATAAAGCTCAATGACAATAAAGGGTTCCTTGGTAACCTCGTTCCTTGTAATTCCTAAAAAAGATTGTGGGGTTTCAACTTTTTGGTAAAGGATCTCCATTCCTAGATTTCCCTGGGTGAACAGTTGCAACTGGTGTATTTTGGACATGGCCAGGAGCAGGTCCAGTTTCCAAGAAAAACAATCCCAACTTCTTAGCCTGCTTTCCTACAGAAGGAGGCTTATGCAATCACACTGTAGCCAAGCCAGTTGGCAAGCTGCATGCAAGCCTGACAGAGGCAGAGGTCTCAGGAGTTATCTTCCTTGTTTGTGAAAACACTGGGCCAGGTGGGCACACTTAAGAAACACTGCACTATGAACTGGCATCAACGTTCTCATAGCTGAGATAAATCCAAAGAAAAGCAGGCTTCCTTAGTCTTAGTTTGGACAAAAATGTTGGCTTAAAGCGAAGAAAAGCTTTTCCCCTGACCCCATTAATAAAGTTCACTCAGAGGTTTAGAATAAAAAGGCCAGCAGAAAATAGTAGTGGGTTTCACCACAGTGTTTTCTGCAACCAGTGGAATTTTTAATTGAGCAAATACTTAAATGCATCCTAAAAATGCATACCACTGGACATCAAAAGGTGCCCCTCCAGCTACTACCCCACCCCCCATTTCAGTGGTCTGAAGAAGCACCTGAGTGCATTTCACACACAAACATACACACACACTTCCCAAGACAGATCTGAGCTGGTCTAAGCAGAAGTTATACCTAGAAATCTGGCCTCATATAGCACGGTCACCTCCCTAACCACACGTAGAGAGGCACAGCAAAAGGGAGCGACAGCAGGTTCCCACCCAGAGTGACACTACCCGGGAGCCCCTCAGTTTGCCTGCTGCCACTGCTACGCACGCCCAGGGAAGCTGACAGTGCCTCATAGTCTAGAGGGACATCTGCTAGTTTGGGGCTGTCAGAAAACAAATTCCCAGCGCAACACTCTGGTGCTGCTGGCAGAAGCAGTGCATGACCCAGCTATGCCTCTCCTCTGCCAGCTGGGAACTCCCTGCCTTGGAAGGATACCTTTGCCAGAAAGATCCAGATACTTTTTGCCCATTTACATCCCAAGCACAGA
The DNA here is from genome assembly GCF_000691975.1 of Corvus brachyrhynchos. Classification (NCBI taxonomy): domain Eukaryota; kingdom Metazoa; phylum Chordata; class Aves; order Passeriformes; family Corvidae; genus Corvus; species Corvus brachyrhynchos. Next base: position 13,055,678 of record NW_008238983.1, read on the forward strand.
TGAGAACATGACCAAAGACTTCTAAAAAATCTTTGTGACAATTCTTGCTGGAGTCATTTAAGCTCTCGCAAGACAGAGGGCTGCAAACACTTGTTTTATTCACAGAGTGCACACTATACACTTCAGCAGAACTGAGATGCAGAGATCCATTTTGCATTTAGGCAATACTTTTGGACTACGTAGTAAAAAACACAGGAATGAGCTACTGAAATCCAGGTGTGGCTGTATGTGAGGATAAAAGCCAACTCACACAGTGTTAGGAGAGGGGATAGTTTGATTAACAAAACAAAGGAAAACCATGGAAGCACCACAAGATCTTTAATATGTAGCCAGGGCAAACAAGACCTACTTTAAAAACAAATAACCTCCAAGTGAAGAAAATAGATCAGACTATAACATGGTAAAATGATCACCGGAGGCAAGCGTCAGGGTCTGCTGCTCTATCCGTTTACTGTTCGCAGTAAGGCTACCAAAGAGCACTCTTCAGGCTCTGCTGTTTGCTCTACACTGTGCAGGATTCTAACAAGAGTCCGGTGTTGGAGAAAGAAAACCCAAGCAGCTCTGATATTAACATATACCCGTACAAAGGTAGCCAGAGGAATATGGCTCTGGAGTAGCTCTCCTTCTTATGCTGCACTGAGAGGTTAAGCCCTGCAGGAAGACTAACAGCATGGGAAGAGCATCCTGCTTACCTCCTGCACCCTGCCTCAGCCCCAAAACAATCGTCAAGCACAGAGCTCTCATTTAAAGTTTCAAGTGTATTTCCCCTTTTCCAAGTAGGTGTTCTAATCTCCATGTGTTTGTGGTGGTTTTTTTTTAACCTGTCCTCATAACTCACTCCCTTTAATCCCAGGATTAGCCTTGTTGCCCTTCTCTGTACCTTTTCTAGAGCTGTAAGTACAACTACTAGCCTCAAAACACAGGAATAGATGGAGCTGGAGTATTAATGCATCCTTGCTACGCATCCCGCAACATCTCCGTTAAAACACATAAGCACCTTTACAAGGCAAAACAATTTCAGCTGTCCCTTAGAAGCACAACTTAAGGTGGCAGACGCTCACATCCCTTCTATCCTGCCCTCTCTTGCTTCACCCCAAACCCAAATTCATTCTGCCTTAGTGAAGGGAAAAGCAAACCACCTTCTTTGGGTCTGTTTTAGAAAACCTGATCAATGCTGCTTTGACATACCAGCAACACATGTTCCCATTTCAACAAATGGGAGCATTTCAGGCAGACCACCACTTCAGATGGAGTGGGGCTCCTGGCTGCTGAATCAGCACTTTCCATCCTGCTGGCAATACAGAGTTATGTGACGCTTCAAAGGAAAGCGGGGAAAAGGGGGAAACGGGTGGGAGGGGGCGCTGGCACTTAAGCAACAGAAGCGGGCAAGAGGATTGTGCAGGAGTTCATCTGCCAAACCAATTAACTGCAAACTGTTCTTATAAAGATGCCACGGTTTCAGCCCCGGTTTGCAGTACCACAGTTATACAATGAGAGCCATGCGTGCGCGGCTCTCCCCGGCGGGGAGCTGGGGCAGGAGAAGCCCCTCTCTTCCCCC
>NW_008238983.1:13058691-13061577 GCF_000691975.1 Corvus brachyrhynchos
CCTGCCCTCTAACAAAAGTTCACCCGCAGGTAGCACCGGCGCGTGCTTGTCTTGGGAAGGGCTGTTTTTTCTTTAAAATAAAACCAACAGAGCATCTGCACACGCGAGGCATTTGTCCTTGGATTTTTTTCTTTAACCTTATCGGTCCTGTTTTCACATTTTTCCCCGCGAAACTGCGCAGGGAAAGTGCCCTAGCTCCCTTTCCTGCTCTCCAGACAGCACGGAGCAGGCTCCCGGCGTGGGCCAACAGTGGGCTGTTCAGAGCTCCTCCGTACTGCCAAGCGCCCTGCTCTCCCGGGATCCTCAGGCTGCCACTAGCACTCCTACAGACGGCTGCTGCGAACTTGTGTGCATTGGGACCTTTGGTATCTCACCCCGGTAGCTCCGAGCCATCCTATCTGCAAGTACCTTGCAAATAACTCGGACTGTGGACAAGCTCTTTTAAGGGAAGCGAAGCTGCACGCTTCCCTAAGAGCTACTGTTTAAAGCTTACAGACTTCCAACAAGAGCTGTCACACTCCGTGAAGAGAGGAAAATTCACTTCGCTAGACGCAAAAACACTTCTCATAAGAAAGTGGTCAGCCCTGGAAAAGGAAATTGAGCCCAAAGAGAAGTGAGAGAAATCTCTGGGCTTCTCCTCCTAAGACAGATGCATGTACACTAATGGGTGTATTGTGGCTAAGCGGCCGAGCTGAATATATTTTGAAATGTAACAGGATACCTTCTCTGCTCTTGCTCTTTCTTTTTCCGTGGCTCTTCTTTACTGTATTTAAAGGAATGTTTTTCTTATCAGCCCGCCCCTCCTGTCCCCGTGTTTCCAGCCATGCTCTGGTCTCTCTCTGTTCTCACCACTCGCTCTCCCTGTACAAGTCCTCAAATAATCTCTCCAGCTTCCTTGTGTGTGTCACCTCAGCCTCTTGAACACACATGCCACTCTGCTGCCTGCTCGCTGCTCACCCTGCTCTCGCCACCAGCCCCCCGGCCTCTTCTCGGCACTGCGCTTCCCTCGGCCGTCTCCACTTGATGCAGTGGCTGAGCGCTGCTCTTCAGTCTGTCAGCACCGCTGCCGCCCGTCCTGTCCTGTCCTGACCCAGTCCATAGGGACCTTGCTTTGTGGGCCGTCGCTTCTCAGCCCCGTTCAGCCCTCTCTTCCTACCCCCGGGCTGGTCTGCCCTGACTTGCTGTGAGCCGCTATCCACCCTGACCTTGCGTTTTGTGGGTCCAGCCTCAGAGTGCTGGTGCCTTACCAAAGGAGAACCTGTCTCCTGTCCAGATTATTTAGTGAAAAAGCGAATGCAGGTGGTACCAGATTCCTGCTTGGGATTACTCCAGAGGCAAGGAGGCACCTACTCCCTGCTAGACCCCAGGTGGATGGACTAGCATTGCTGGCATCACAGTCCCACATGCTTATCTAAGAAACTTTCTGCACATGAAGATCCAGCCCAGATTGGAAGGGAACTCCAAAAATCACCTGGTCCAGCTTTTTATGGGAAAGGGATGAGGTTGTCACCCTGTCCAATCAGATCTTGAATCCCTCCAGTTGTGGGGACTCCACCCCATCCCTGGGGATGATTTTCCAGTGGGTAATTGTTCTAACTGTAAAACAATTTCTTTTTTTTCAGTGAATCAAAATTAAGATGAAACCTCTCTTTGTGCAACTTGTACCTGTTGCTGCTTGCCTGCTCCCTATGTCTCCCTGTGAAGAGAGAATCTCCATCTTTTTTGCAGCCGTACATGTACCTGTATGATTTGACCAGGGTTTGGGCAATAGGTGTCCAATTCTTGCTGCTTTCGCAGAATCCGCTGCTGTGGGTACGGCCAAGGACTTTGACACACGCCTCTTCTACACACTGTTGAATGTTATTTGCCCCCGGCACATTCCTTAGCTGCACAATGCAACAGTTATACTTTGTCATCTGTAGTATTTCCACCCTAGAATATCAATTTACAGCCCTGCATTACAGCCTGTCCTCAAAAAGCAAGAAGTGAAAGGAGAGAAGTTATATAACTGGTCTGGTGCTGCAGAGCCAGCCAGCCACCAGCAGGATTGCATTGCAGGGATTCCCGCCTTCCAAAACATCCCCTTCTTCCCCAAAAGTCCTGCTACCTCAACCTCTAAGGCAATTTACACGCTTCGTCTTAAAACCAGACCACCTTTATGACTGTGGTGCTCTGCATCCACCACTGGAGGGAAACTGGAGGGATAAAGCTCAGGTATTTTGGAAGCATCACGCAGGCAGCCACCTGGCTGCCTTCCAGTTTGCTCTTCCTTTGAGTGTGCTCACTGTTTCTCATATATAAGACTGCTGATCCATCAGTTAATCATATTGAGTAAGTACCTAAAATTAACTTTTAAATTATTAATGCATGAGAACATATCCGTTTGCCATGTACATTATTTTAAAGGATTACAGTGTGTACACTGAGTGCCATTAACATTACATTTTGAAGCCAGTAAATTGACTTGTATGGAAATCAGAAGAGTTGATGGATTCCTCTAAAGATGCCTTTGACAATGATAAAATGTTCAATTGAATTATTACTAAGCATGTGTCTATACTTAAATTTCCTTCTAATACATACAAAAATAAATGGCTGCTCAAGTCTTATTAGTATAATATTTTTCATTTTGTGGTGGGTTAAAAAAAATAGATACACATGAGTATTGAAAATACTCATCTGACAAAAACACCAGGAAAGATATGTTTAGTTTCCTAGACTACAGCTGTATCGTTCAAGACAAAACTGTACTGTCATAAGGTTTTTTATCCAAAATAGCACCACTAAAATGGTTAAGTGGAGAAGTAGCAATGCATCTTTTCAGTGGCAGTGAAGTACATGCTTATCTTTTCCCTTAAATAACTTTTCTCTGGTAACACCCTACAC
>NW_008238983.1:13061718-13080221 GCF_000691975.1 Corvus brachyrhynchos
TGTACCATGAAAATAACAACCTAAAATGCTGATATTTTCTCTAAGAATAAAAGATTGTCATTTTCTGCAAGAAAAAGCACACAAGAAATAATGTTGGCAATAATGTACTCTGACTATGTAAACATTATTCCTGCTCAAGGACAGTCTAAAAAGTAAAGGCAAACATTGGTGCAAAAGCCTTGATGCCTTCAGGACTTTGTGCCCAGGAGAAGTTTGTCCCAGCTCCCTGTTTTCTTCTTCTTTGTAGTGGTTAAGGTTTGGGCTAGAGAAGATAAATTCCTCTGACCCATGACGGAAGAAGAAGATGGAAGAACTAATGAGACTGCCTGGCTGTGCTCAAGGGTATCCAGGCCACTGGGGGTGAAGAGGACAGAACATGCAGTCCCCTCCTAGATGGAGAGGGTCTTGCTGCTCTGCAGCTTCCAAGCTCAGAGCCTGTGGTACACTTGGACTTAGGGTATCAGTTTATTCTCTAATGTACTTCCTCAAGATATCCAGAAAGCCCAGAAAATACTCTTTTTTGCCATTTGTACTCCTCAGAGACTTGCATTAACGTAAGTGTCTCATGTGTTAAGGGTTCAAAACCAGGTCCAAAATATAAGCAGAATATAGGCATTCTCTGCCTATTTAGCACTACATTTAAGACTCAATAACTAATAATAAATGGCTGTTGGAGTTCGAATACTGTGGACGTGGTTTTCTTTCTGCAAAGACTTGAACTCTGCAGGGTGACTTTTCATTTTGGAACTTAGCCAAAGGACACTAAGCTCTACAATTCAGTTAGTTCCAAGAGAGAAAAAGGTCATTTAAAAGTTTTATTAAATAGACTAATGAAAACTGTCTAGTAGATATGAAGTTTTCTTTAGAAACATTATTATATTTCATATATATACTGAGAACAGGCATAATTTTCTTTTCTATTACGTTGATTTAGGAAATGAAAATCCAGTAGCAGAAGATCTGAAGAGGAGAGATCAGAATCTGGCCACTGCTTTCACTCTCAAAGGAAGTTTCATGAAAGCATTATATGAAAGTCGGCATTAAGCATGATCTTTAACTAGTAGAATGCACTGATAAAAGAATCCAGCGATCTAAAAAGGGTCAACTTGGTCATTATTGCCTAGTAGGTATATAGGCAAAAGTGCTGACCAACCTTTGAAATGATAATAAGTTTCTTTTGTCATGGACAAAGCTTTTCACCTTAAATAGACAGGAAGTCTTCTAACACAGTAGAATTTTAATAAAGCTTAATCTGGAACAAAACCAACTCAAAATTATTTCTGTTTCTTTTACTATAAATGAAGCAAAGGCTTAAAATATTTTTAAAAGCTGTCCAGAAAAAAAATAAGTCTTTTTAACATCAAGATGGAAGGGGGGAAAACATTTTCCTTCCTTTCTGTCTACATACTTCTTTTCCATTGTGTTTATTCTATCACTCAATATATGGTGGAGATTGTAAGCTGAAAGGGGAAATGAAAGCACTAAGAAAAAAACCTAACGTTTGTAAAAAGACTCACTAAATATAGCTCTATGAGCTAAAGGATACAAATTGATTTTCAGTATTCACCAAAAGACTGAAAAGACTGAAATTTTCAAAACTTTACATGTTTTCTACCAAGTATTCACTCGATTCTGGTTTTTAACTGATTCAGCAAGAACTTCATCAAATACATTAGTTTTAGATGTTTAGAGACTTCATCTTCTGCCCAGTTGTTATCAAGAGGATTTCCTAATATCAGTTGAGTATAGAAAAGACTTTTTCTGTAGTCTATGTCTAAAGACTAGCGACAGAAAAAGAAAAGCTATGGCATGACCATAACTGAATAAACTCACTGTGTTCATAGACCACATTGTGGAGATCTACTTTTTGTTGCTAGGTAAGTTATATCTCTATTTACAGCTTTTTCCAAAGGCTGAATAGTCAGAGACATTTTGTAATTTGAGATGGAGTCCTAAGCTCCAGTGAGAGAGATGTGCTCTTCCTGGACTGTACAAAATAGAGCAGTTACACAAGGTGGTGTAGAGGAGAGGGGAATTTTAAGCGATACTGATCATTCAAACAGAAACTACATTAAAAAGATGAATACATTCAGCCCACCCTTCTACAAAAACACATCTGTTCCCACTGCTAGCTCCACAATTAACACATAGACTGATTCAACACTAAGAATTATAAATTGCTGTATTCTCTCAGTTCCAATGAAGTGATGAAGAAAATAGGTACTTTTGGACATCAAAGGTGTTAAATGAAATGACACCTTAAAAGAATTTACTTTCCCCAAATCAAAGTCAGCTACTTTCCTGATGCATAATAAGTTTTCAACTAGGATGCCAAATAACACTAGAAGAAAAATTCAAAATTATACTGCAATAGGAGGAGATTCAGTTCAAACTATACTTTATATTCTCATTTATGACATGAGAAATCAGGATTTATTCAAAATGTAGTGCTCATTCACAGCTTTGCCACAGATAAGGAGAGAAGGCAACAAGAATTGTGACTCAAAATGAAATCCAGCCACACTGCAGTCAGTGGCAAAACTCTTAGGGAGCTTAGCGTGACTGTGATTTTGTCTCAAGTATTTTCTTGGTTCCTGAGGGAGGGGTAATTAAAATAATAAAGACAACGAGAAAATCTTCAATGCCATAACTTGCCTGCAGGCTGTAGCTTTTAGAGCATATTTTCACAACAGCTGAAGCAGGATCATCAGGCTACTGCCATCTGAAAACCAGAAATATTTAAATGGTGTAAACAAAAATAGATTACATAGAAGTAGGTTTTACCAAGCTGAGAGAAGAGGCACAGCAGTCCAGCTGTACTGGAAACAAAACAGATCTTTGCTCAGTGAGTGCACTGAGCTGTGTGCAGATCCCAGCACCCTCTAAATTAAAACGCACCTCTGTACAACACAGCCTTGCAAGGAGTCTGTGCCTTTTGTTGGCTTTCAGGGTATGGATGCAGAGCTGAGATGTGTTTCAGGCAGGTTCTCCCCATGTGCTGTAGGCACCAACACTCTCCATAGCAGCCAGGTCATGTCTCAAGCCATTCTCCAGAGCAGCTGGTATGGAGTTTTGAGAGCATTCCCATCCTGTGACTTTAAATAAGCAAAATGCAGATGTCTAATAGTCAGTTCAAGTCTGAACTACATGCTTTGTGTTTAAACTGCTGTTTTCAAAGGAAGTCATATTTTGCTTTCTTGGTGCAAGAACCACTAAAAAAATTGCCAAACCAAAACCAATGTACACTGCATTATAATTGAAATTAATCCCTTGTCACAAAGTTTTAATCTCTCACTAACTCTTCTTACCCAATTAAGCCAAAACTTTCTCAGAAACTATCTGGTAGGAGAAGATTCCCTTGCTCCATCCACAGCAAGCAGTGGATTGGCTGCTTAAAGAGAGTGTTGAGAACTTGTGTTAAAATAGAAGTTGTGTCCGCAGTGATTTAAAAGTCTATTTTTTACAAGTCTTGTCTATTTATTCAGCTATACTAAAGGAGTAAGGAGTCGTTCTCTGGTTTAAATTATTTCCTTTTGTTTGGAAAAATAGTCATCCAAGGAGACTGATGGGACTTGCACTTCATACTGTCTGGCCAGAAGTAGGCACTTAGCATATCTTTATTAAAGGGAAAAACTTGGAGGACAAATTATATGATATACACAAAGTGATATACATCCTTTGATAAGAGAGCAGTCTTTCAACAGAAAGGACTGCCCTGTGATTGCTATTCTGACAAAATGAAGATTTCTTGGTGGTCATTCCAACGTTGATTCTATGATTCCTCGCCTCTCAAAACTGTGATGGCTGTTCTTTATCAAAGGACCTCTTTTCCATGATTGTCAGATGTATACAAATAGTCTGCATATATTCTTAGAGCAATTTGTAACTTTCTTGAGAAGGAAATTTTTGAGGATTCTTCATTTTGCTATCAAATTGTGTAATTAAAGTTACTAAGGTCAAATTACCCTGACTGTTTTCCTCTGATGCTTTAGCAGATGTGAAATAGGAAAACAAAGATGTGGTACAACACAGTAGTCCAGACACTTCATCTTCAGCAGCACTCTACATCCACAGGCAGTGAGAAGTCTCAGGGAGTCTCTACAGCAGCTGAGAGGAAATCCACTAGTGCTCCTCAGGAAGTTCTCACCACCTCTAGCTGGAAGTTTGGGACAAACAAGCTTGTCACCAATAGCCTAAGGTTTAGCTCTGATTTATTCTGTTTTTCTAAACTTACTCATGTAAAGGTGCACATCTGTCTAATCTCATATGCTAATTGGACCTCAAAATGTTTAGTGAAAGTGAACAGAGAATATCTTTGCAGAAAAGACTTTCAGAACAGTTGCACTCACCACATAAGATCAGTTCTTTCTCCTTGACCAAGAGCCTTTTTAACACACACTAACTACTCCGTGAAGATTTAGCCAGGCTGCTGCATGGCAAAAAGGCCTCAGCTGGACTGGGACTCCAGCACTGAGGCTCCCTTGAAGCAGGAAGGTGGCTCCTCTGTGACCATGTGCCCACCTCAAGGGCGTGGGTTCTGTTCCAAACAGCCCTTGTTCTAAGATGACAGATGACATTTCTGGTCTTACATTGATTGCTTTGTAGGTTCTCCCTCCTCCTCCCAAAGATTTGATGATCATCTTATCCTAGTTATTGTCTGGCAAGTGTTTGAGCAGACCATTATTTCATCCATGCCTCAGGGATGAGATAATGTAGAAAATGCCATATTAAGAAACAACCAAACAAACTTCATTCTGTGAACCACAATGGAGTGACGATAGAGCTAGGATATTTACAGCAAATCAATGAATCTGCCTAATTACTATGCTCTAATTTAGATCATTTGCTTCTACAGTGGGAGGCAGACTGCTGGTGGATTGTTCCTCCCTCTTTAAGACCTAGAGCTACATATGTCATATTGTGAAAATGTGATACAAAATTGATTCTAAAAAATTGCCTTCATTTTACTCACTAGGAAGCAATTGGAGTCAGGCCAGGAGCAGATGGCAGCTCAAAAGGCAATCCTCTTCCTCCTCGAGAAGCACTATTACTTTGTACTTCAATGGCAGTATTGATCTCAGATACCTGATGCCTTTTACAAACAGTAATGAACGTAATTTTATAGTGCCCTGGTAGCAGAGTTAGTAGGATTTTTCTGCTTTAGCACATGGGGAAACTGATGCAGGCCAGGTTTGCAGCATTCCCATGCCCACAGTTTTCCAAGAGATTCCATTCTCCATCTGAAGAAGAATCAGCATCTCTAAAACCCCAGCATTCTGCCACAAGCGTGGCACCCAAACATCAAGCACATGAAATTAAGGGATGCTAATTAGAGGCAGAGACAAAGCCATTGGAAAAAGGAGACTTTCCCAAGCCCCACAGGAAAGCAGGTAACAGGACCAGGACTCAGAGCAGCTCAGTTCTGGGCTGTGCTTTGTAGACTCTCCCTGTGAGCCCATGGGGAGTATTCAGCTACTCCTGAAACAACTTGCCCACAAAAAGCATCTCTTGTACAAATTAAGCACTTGTTTAAAGTGGAACTGAATTTTTGAATGTGAATACCTGCTAGTTGTTATACCTTGCAGCACAGCTGGATCCAGGGAACCTGCTGAGATGGTGAAACTCTCCATAAATAGGCATCAGTATGTTTCCCTAGTCAGGGCTGAGCAAACCTGGATAATGACAGAGACATTTTTTAAATGGAAGAAGCAGAAAGATTTTCCTACTTCTTGCACTGATATAGTAACCAATACAGTAATGATATTGAAATGTGAAGAATTTCAGCCCAAATGTTGGGGGATGGTATAAATAAGTTATCTTGAGAGAGGGAGAAAGCTTGCATACTTCTCAGAACTTATTCTAATATGCAGTGAGGTCAAAAACAAAACCCTCAAGCACGAACAACATTGGGCACACAGCAAACAACTTGGCTGTAAATTACAGTACGTATCCCCAACAGCAGATCTTTACTGGGTCTAAACTCTCTATGCAAGTGAAGCTAGAAAAACTTGTATCAGCCAAACATTATCTTCAGATGTACGTTGAATGATTGTGGAATACATGGCACGGTTTGCAAAGTTTTCAGTAACACTTAGGTAGATGTGAAACTTTGGCATGATTTGAAGTGGGGTTTCTCCTCATAAGGCTTTTATTTCATGCTTATGGAAGGGTGGTTTCTCATGGGTACTCAAAAGTAGACTTTTTCATAACATAGATACTTTATAATGATCTTCACCATGTAAGTTAGCAAAGGAGCAAAAGAACCAGTGGCAAACTACATAGGAGACAAAAAATACAAATTTCAGAAGAGTCAGATTCCATTTTTCTACTAGCAGTTTAGAAAATTTTGTAGTGTTGCAAAGAGCAAGCTACTTTTATAAAAAGGTGTTTTGCTTTATAGAATTTAATTAATGTATTGCTCTGGGTGTATTTCAGTGCTGACACTCACACCCTGCCAGGCTACTTTTCAAGAAAGCAGGCTGCATTATAAACTAGGATCCAGTTCTGGTTCCAGTGAGGTCAAAGTGCGAGTTGGAGTCAGACTTGATTTCTTCATCTCTAAACTTTGCAGCATGTTGTATAGTTAAAAGTCACTTTTTCTTTTGATTGCTTACACACTAATATTTTAATTTGTCTTTATTTCTGGGATACTGAAGGGAGGTATGTTGAGGTCTGTATATTTTTTTGTCAACTCACCTTCCCATACTTTGAGGCAATGAGGTAGGGCATCATTCTATTGTCATGTGAGGATAGACCAAATGTTAAGAAACAGCAGGAAATAGAAGTATTTCTCCAGGACAGTGAAACACTACCTGATGGTAAGTTTTCAGAAAGCAAGCAGCAACTGACCCTAAGGTTCAGGTTGGACATTAGGAGGAATTTCTTCATAGAAAGGGTGATTAGACATTAGAAGGAACTTCCCAGGGAGGTGGTGGAGTCACTGTCCCTGGAGGTATTTAAGGAAAGACTGGATGTGGCATTTGGTATCATGGTCTAGTTGACACAGTGGTGTTAGGCCATAGGTTGGACTCGATGATCTCAGAGCTCTTTTCCAACTTAGCTCATTCTGGGGTTCTGTACAATACCCGTACTGAACCTTGTGGTCAGATAGCCTTTGTATCTGCAGTGGAAGGGTCCTTTCACTCAGGTGCACAGGAGAACGTGGCCCTCATTATAGCAAAATGCAGGCACCCAGTATCACATGAGAATCATACATGGCTATATAATTTCAACATCATGTCATATGAACTCCTGCTGCCTAACTAAGCATGAATATCTCTGGGAAACACCAGTGCCTGTATCATATGATAGGACAGAGACCAAAGGGCATGCAGGAAAGGGAACAAGAGGGAGAAGACTGTGCCCTTTATACAAATGGTAAAAAGACTTGATGTGGCCAATATGTTATGGCATGTGTATCCATGCTCTAGAGACTGATTAAAAGAACAATATTTTTGAGTCATAATGTGTCACAGCAAAGCAAGGATCACATTTAAAGATAAGTCTGCTGGTGCAGAACAGAGCTGATGTGGAACTGGAAGGCACAGTTAAATCCATGCTGTGACAGACAAAGGACTCTTTTCATTTAGTAGATAGCATTCACATACAGACATCCTTCCAGTCTATGTTATTTGCTGCACCAGCATATTCAGTGCTATTTACACAAAGGAAGTAAGTAAATTGTCTTCCATGAATAGCAAAAATCCCAGTCTCCCTTTCTCCTTGAGAAATACAGAAGCCAGTAAAGGTAAGCCAACACCATAAATCCCATTATTTGTATTACAAGAGTTCCCAGGAACTCTGATTGCATGACAGAAAGTCAGTGCACTGGTCAAACATTGGAAAACATTTAATTAGCTTATAGAGCTATTAGTTGATCTCCATTTTACTAGGTGCACCCCATCATGGAATACCCCATAACTGAACTTGTCCTTGAATACAATCATAGGAAGTCAAGGTGTTCTCACTTTCTCTAACAGGAGGATTTTGCAACAGACACAGCAACACAGCTTCACACTCACAGTGTGAACACTAGAGTCTGTATTGCACAGAACCTTGACTGTATGATGACACTGGCATAGTTGTATCTGTCCAATCTGTCCCTGCTGCATATGAGTCCTAAGGACTACTGGTAACAACAGGACTGGCTGGGATGACTTGGGTAAGCAGGCCACTAACCCTCTAATTGCAGGTAGTCATGGCAGGCGAAGACTCTGAGTACTTGAGGATTTCTATCATCAAATTCAGTCTTAAGAAATTCTCCTAGTTGGTGTACAATCCCTTTCATGAGCTTACGAAGCTAAATGATAAAGCAATTTTAGTTACTTCTCTTAGCTCAGTTCTTCCTAATTAGAAAACTATATCAGAATTGCATTCCTCAGGTAGTCTGCAGCCATCTTCTAATTTCCAACCTAAATATATTCACAGCCAATCTTATTTCCTTCCTGACACCATTTGTCTGTCTGGCCTATTTGTGACTCAGTCCTTATTTATGACTCACTGGTGTGAAAGATAAGATTTGTGGCTTAGTGAGTGGCCTAATTGCCCAAGCAATGATTATATTAGAAATACACTAAGGGAACATGCAAGTGCCCTCTTAAAGTCCAATTAAGGAAATATATTTACATCTAAAGAGCTGTAAATAAAAATTTTTAAATATATTTGATGTGGAATTTTCTGGATAAATATTTATGCTGTGTTTGCTAATCACCGCAGCAATTTTCTTCCTGAGCCTCTTGTTTAACATGTGTACAAGGAAAAAGGCAAGGTGGCATGGATTATATGATGATTCTACCTTTCTCTGTTTCATTAGTGTCCAGTTGTGGGAGTGACCAGCTTTCATGATGTCTGTGCTAGGTTGTGGTTCATGTGAGCTTGGTTGAGCTGACGGTATGTGGGCGTCTTGGCAGAATAGCTGGAACAAATGGCAAAAGTTAACTTGGTCACCCATCTGAGGGAGCATGTTCTGGCTTTAGTTCATCAGCTCTGCCCCATAAAGATCTGGCTGGAATTTCAGCTGCTTATGGGTGTTGGGACAACAGCAGTGGACAGCAACATTTTTCAAAATGTGCTTAGATCTCAGTTCTGCAACACACTAATGGTGGTTGGATTGAAGATTTTGCAAGAGCAAAATTAAAAGTTCATATAGGCTGCCCAGAGAAGGCCCAGGAGCAGTTATCCTTTACTAGTAATTGTTCATTTTATTATTCTTGAAGTACGATCTACAGACTTTAGCAACAGACAAGATCTTCATTGTCCTCAGCACCATAAAAAGCCAGAACAAATGGCCAATTTTTTTCTGTATTTGGTGGAGTATTAGCAAACATTTTCTTGGAGGAGGCTGTTTTTTTCTGATGGCAGTCTATCAAATCCCAGTTTCAGCTCTGCTACCCACCGTCTATTCCATGAGTGTTATTACAGAGTCCATCCTCAGGTAGCACAGATCAAATACGCTGCTGTGTCAGTCACCCAAACCATGCTGATTTATGCTCGCTGCAGCACTTCAGCAAGGACAGTGACATTACACCAACTGACACCAGCACAGGATCTGGCCCTCGGATGCTGTCAATGCCGTTTAGTACCACTCTTCTCTTTCTGCTTCTTCCTCAGTGCAAGGAGATTATTCTGGCTGACTGCAACCAGGAGGCAGGCGCAACTCAGCTCCCTTCCTGCACCCAGCCTCCCCAGCTCATTAGATCCCAGAGGAACAGGGGGTGTGGGAGGGGAGAAGATCCGGCCCTTTAGAGGTGGTTCCATTTATAAATATTGACTTTAATGCTAATTTCATGTAGTTGCTTGTAAAAGTCTTTTAGGCTGAAGCAGAAGGCACACTGCAGATGGCAAGGATATTTTTCACAGTTTTTATGGTGGATAACAATATACTTGACATTTTGCTCATTAAATGTGAGCCTTGGTATGTGAGTAAACATGCTAAGCATCTGCGCTCTAAAATTACCAGTGTGAAAAGCAACAACTCAAATGTTTCAGTCAATAAATGTACAGCACAGAAGCAACATTCAGCAACTTTCGGAATGCTGCGTGCAAGGCGAGGACTGAGTTTGCAGTATTACATGGAACACTCTAGAACCAACAAGGAAGAAATAACATATTGCTTTACAGTCCATATTTTTGAGGGAGAGAATTACATCCAAAAATCTCTAAAGTCAACGTAAACACGTGGTAGACCATACCCATCAATTTGTGTTTCTAGGGGAAATAACATGTGCCTTGTCAAGCCGCAAAACTACATCAGAAAAAAAAGGAATGGAGCCAGAATGAGCTGGAAAGGTGGAAGAGATGGTCTGTGGAGAAGAAGGCATTCTGCCATTGGGAAAAACAGTAGACTGGGACAAGAAGGGGCTGAAGGACAGATGTGTGGTGCAGTGTGAGCAGTTGTGATGAGTGACCAGCCATGAGGAGATCAAACAGAAGAGGTGCCACAGAACTACCACAGGCACTTTTCTGCTGCCCTTCTTTGGGTTTTCACACATTCATAAAGAAATGAACAAGAGAAAGGATGTGAACTCAGGTGGAAAGAAAAGCTCAAAGGGTAAGATAGCTATAGGATATCGATCTAGTATACATGCTTTCTGCTTGTCTTTTAAACATTTTGGAGATACTACCTTGAGATAGCTGCAATTCTGAGTGAAATAAAACACACCTGAGGAAAACAGAATTTAGCTTAGTACATCTTGTGATGTTCACGACTCCAGGCTCTTCCAGAAACCAATACCATGTAGGCAACTACAGCAAGGTTAAAATTTAAAAACTAAAGGATATCTAGATTGAAGTAAGCAGAAGACTGGTGTCTCATAGTTTTACTCATGGATTTAGCATGTTCTTTGGCACATTTCAAGACAAACAATTTGTTAAATCTCTGTGATGGAAACGGGTATGAAGAAAGTGAGACTCGCCATATGAAATGATGATTTATTTAAGAAAAGACCAGGAGGATTAAGGTAATGCTGACTTCTTCATTATCCTCCGTCTCTCACAGCAGTGTTGGCCTATAAACATATTTTTTTGTTTCATAATATACACAGATGCCCTCTCCCTTTTCTCATGCCTTCCTCTTCCCTCATGTCTCCCAATTAAATCTACCTTCATCCCAGAGTTAAATTCCTATTTTCTTTGACAGCTACTCTTCAAGTCGTGTCTCATTTCTCCCTCCAAATAAAACTCCTTGAAGCTTTCATTACCTGCAGGGAGTCAGGTCTTTGGTATATCACATCATGATGTTAGAGACACTATTAAAAAGAAAAGATTTCAAGATCAACTTGAAATGGGAACTCTGATACGATCTTGGCTACAGTACTTCTTACTGCAGTAGAGGATTCTGCCAACTGAAGCAGTGGATAAAACTCCAGTTAGTGTAAGTGGAAATGAGGTTAGATCTATAATTGACCAAATTTAAAGAGATTGGATGGATTTTATGCAAAAAGAAGGTAAGTATTCAAAATCTTTTCACCTTTAGACCCATCTAGTCACTCAATCTAACAATCCTCATGCTGAAACCACATTCCAGCACTTTTTTTCCAATAGTTACAGAGGAGCAAAACTTGAATGAGAACAAAAACAAACCAAATTCTGAATTTGTTACAGAAGAATTTAAGTGGCAGTCTCACACTTCACACTTAGCAAGATCAGAAGAATTACTGAAATCCCAGAATGGGGTAAATTAATTTGTATAACAAACTGTACATTAGGACATCTTCCTGACACTTGAGAGTTTATCTGTAAAATATCTTCATCTGTCTTCTTAAGTACTTCATTCTCAGAGGTAGGCCCCAATTCTTTTATATACAGCATCAAAGCTCACCGGGTTAGCTGTAGTTATGAAGTTTCCAGAAATTACTGTGACAGCTAGGTGTATAATTTATAGTGGAGAAATTAAATATTTAGCAAGGTAAGTCTGGTCAGATTATTTCTGAAGGTTTAATGTCAGGTCTGATTGAGCAATGACCACCTTACCAGGTTAGCCAGCTGTATAGATGTCTACATCAAGTTGAATAAGGTCCTAGAACCTGATATCATCTTCTTGAAAGGGTATGTGACAAACAGTAATAAATAGGAAAAAAAAGGATGAGGGGAGCAAATACGTAGTTAAATTAAACAGGCCTCAACATTGAACTGACGCCCACTAATTAAGCATGTTAACTCAGGCATACATTTTTCTTAGGAGTCTGATGTTTCTTCATGAAGTAGTGTGAATTTACAAGTAGTGTGAAGTGAATCTCTGACAATCCCACTGAAATCAATCACATATAATCCATCAAAAGAAAATGGTTTTCCTTCCTTGTCCTCATTTGCTTCAGGAACTACCAGGTAGGTCCCCCAGAAATCCTAAAGCACCATCTCATAGTTCAGTTATCACACAATTTTGAACCAGGACTAATATGTCCTCTGTTTTGTGTTATGTGTCCAGTTCAGGCAGCTGAAGCAAGAGAATTTGGGGAATGGAAGAAACACATCATTGGTCTCCTATTTGTAAATACCCTACTGCTGTTTCACTGAGGAATCCTGCTCTTGGAGTAGCTCTGGAAAGCAGGAGGTGTTTGCTGAGGTAGGATTTGATGTGAGGAAGGGTGACAGAATCTAGAATTTGCATATGCTGTTATATTTTCCTAGAAATGCTTATAATCAGTTTGTTGTGATGATTGATCTGTTCCACTGCTAAATGGTCTCAGGCTGTAAGTCCTCATTCAGCAGGGAATTAGTAAGATCCCATGCTCAATATTAATATACCCGTTAGCTGACACCAGGGCACTCAGAGAAGGAGACATTTATTCCAGACAGATAGCAGTGAAATGTTTCCGATAATTCCTGACAAGGAGACTTGACATCATGACATATATTCTATGATTTAGAAGAAACTGTGATTATTAAACTGTGGCGTCTGCTCCGTATTTCTTAAAAAGAAATCCTAGATACTTGGAAGGCAGAACTGTGAAGCTTTTCCCATCTATTGAAAAATGGACATGTTACTAACATGGCTTTCAAATGGTAAATATTACTCACTCGTACCTAAGATCCTGAGAAGCCTCAACAGCAAAATGTCAGTATTGCGGTGTGGTGTGCTGTGACATAAGAGCTTATCCAAATCAAGACCTCCTTTGGTGATAAAGCATTTATATCTGAGAGCCCAGCATCTTGCTCAAGTTGCCACATATAATATACCACCAAATCTCAGCTGTTACAGGACTACCAGTTACCAGCTTGTAACAAACCCATGGTACTGCAGATACCCCCACAAGAAAACAGACACATATTCTGGGTCAGGATTTCTGGTGTCAGTTGAAATAATGTTGGAAGAAAGATAATGTGGCATCAGAAGTAAACAGTGCAGTCATTCAGGGGTTGGCATCCATTCCTGAACATGGCATGTGTATGTTCTTTGTCCACAGCACCACCGCCCTTCTAAATTGCTAAGGGGGAAAAGATGTCTCTGGAGTTTTGCCACACAAAACACATTCAGCGCTGGTTTTCAAAAATGCCTTCTTTTTCTCACCTGAGGTGCATTTCCATGGCTGCAGTCAGGTGAGGAATATCAGCACACAGTGAGACCAGAGGATGTGAAGAAAGAATGACTGATGTATCTCTCTGGGACTGGTGGAATATCCATCTTACCATTGACTCAGGTATGAAGGCTAGATATGCATCAGCTAGATGAATTTTTAGAGATACGAGCAGTCAGTATCTGTCAGGGGCATTGATTTTCCTCTACTTGGAAGGAAAATATCTTCAGAATTCCCGGACAGAGTATCTGGAATTACCAATTCTTTGGTAGCATTTGGTCTTGATAGAAAGTTGATCTAGCCTATTATTTTCAAAGTTCTTGAAGAGAGCGGTGCTTCAGAACTGGTGGCACTCAGCTCCTGACCAGTTGGGCCTGTGAACATAACAGTGGTGGTACTGGGTCAGACCAAGGTCACCAGCCCGGTGCCCTGCCTGGAGGGATGGCCAATACGTAGATGCACGTGGGAGAATATAGCAGCATATCAAACACAAAGTGGTATTTCCTTCAGTAGTTCCCTGTTCTTAATGTTTTGTGCCTCAGGGATTCCCTGCATGAGAGCTATCTTCTTTTAATTTAATGTATTTGCCAATCAGATTTTGCACCCATACAATTTTTAAGTCTTCACAAAATCCTGTGATTAAACTGAGGAGCTACTTGCTATAAGTTGCATAATGTGGTATCTCTGTCTATTTTAAACCTGTTGCCTGCTGTTCTTTTTTGATATCCTCTGATTATTATATCATAAAAGAAATCAAGCACTATTCCCTGTCCACCTGTCTTCTGCTTTGTTACTCATCTCTTGGAAAGAAGGTGGCCTTCATGGGGTGGATGTTAGCTCTGTTCATCCCTGCTTCATTCAGGCCTTCCTGCACTGCGGAAACATTTTGCACCAGGCTGCCTGTGATGAGAGGAACCTCTTATCTATCTCCACTTTTTCCTCACAGCTACTTCTTAATTTCACATGCTGTGAGAAGATAATCTTTCTAACGAGACAGAGCCGGAGCAAGCATCCTGGGAAAAAAGAAGAGGATAAGAAGGAAGAAAATTTCAGAAATCATGCCAGAAATGGGAAAATCTTAGCACAGAATTCCTCTTAGGGGCTTTCTATATGGCAAAGGGAAGATGGAGCAAATGTAGCAGCTCCTTTTCTCTGAGACCCACAGCTGTAGAAAGAGGCATTTCAAAACCATCAGAGTTTATCAGGTCCTGACACAGACTCCAACTGCTGCTGTACTAAAGAGGGAGTCTGGAATAGGTGTCCAGGGAAAACACCACAAGATCTGTGCCATGCAGAGAAACAGAGGATGAAAACACGGGCAAGAGCATCCACACAGATTCACCTTGAGGTCTGCACTGCGCAAGGACTTAGAAATTAAAGAAGGATGTGGGTTAAGGCATATCTCTGGATGAATTTGCTGTCTTTATGGAAGTGCCCATCACTCAGAGCAGAAAGGAGCCTTTCACTGCAAGACCTGCTGGGTCTACACTAACCCACCTGCATGCCAAAGCAAACATTATTCCCGCAGGCCCCTCTGTGCTACGTGAGGAGTACAGTTTCAAACCTCCCCTGCTCCATCCACTTTGGGCACTAAATGCAAAACTGTAGACCAGCTTCTCAGCTGGTTTAGACTGGCTCAGCTCCTTCAAAATCAGTGGAGTTCCACTGCCACCATCTAAGTGGGGTTTTGGCCCAATATTCAGCTTTCAGTTCTTTAAGAAGGCAAGTTGTGAATGTTTTTTAACCCATTGCAGATGTTCCTTTTTTTTGCCCTTTTCTCCCCCTTTCCTTTTCCCTTTCCCTTTCCCTTTCCCTGCTGCAGCCATCTCTCCCTATCTCCTCAGCTACCAGAGCTCACATAGAGGACATTGTTAGTTACACTTTACAGGGGGTGGAAAGCACTAAATCATGGGTTAGGAAAATAAAGTTCTTACCCTGCAGCAATCAGAGGCAAGCAATACTTCACCACCGAAACATGGCATGTGCAATGGTGCATTTTAACTGGATTCCAGGGCACAGAAATATTTGCAGCTCTCGATACTAAATTATACTCACATCCAATATCTCGGATTTTCATATTACTCAAACATAAAACTGTCACCATGTACATTTGGGGCTTAAATTATGTAGAGATGATATTTTATTGCATAGAATTTGTTTGCATCTCTGTGGAAACCTGGAAGCTATCCCACTGCTGAAGTCCAAAGGGGCAGTGACAATTTAGGAAAAAGCTGAGAAACAATCCAAGAAAACAAGCTACATATGCTTAGTTATCCAATTGCTTTTTTTTTTTTTTTTAATATTGGAAGGAAAAAATCGTGGAAGAAAGCAAAATTAAATAAAAGCTGACCTTGAGTAATTTGAACGAATGACCAAGCAGCAGCATAGGATATTTTCACAGGAATTGACCTTCACCCTGTTTAGGTTCCTGTTTGGGGTAGAGTTAACTCATCTACTGGATTGCACAAGCTACCTGTAAGTGGTAGAACTTCAGCCTGGGGGAAATAAACCTAGTTGTCACTCCTCTGCAGCCATGGAACGGGTAAAGACAGGTACGTGTGATGCCCTGGGATTTTGGTACGCAGGAAAAGGGCTGCAGAAGGCTTAGGATTTCTCCTCCTATGCACTGAGGAAGTGTGTGTTCCTGGATGTGCAGTCGTGATATCTCCTTAGCCCACTTGGTTTGGAAGGAGTGGTGCTGACACCAAGAGATAAGGTGAAAGATGGTGGAAACAGGACCTTTCTGACCACTCCAGGTGGCACAGCAACTGCCAAAAGAAGATGTGAGCTCAAACACCTTTCCCTTGGAATAAAGGACGGGTAGGGAATAATGAATTTTAACCCCCAAATGTGACCTCACCTCACCTCCATGAGCAGCACAGCTATTCTCTCATACATTGCAGAATCCAACTGGTGAAGATGTTCTCCAGCCATCCACGGGGCAAGCTTGCTGCCTGTGCCTGGGAGATGTGTGCTGGGACCATGTGGCTTTCACTTCTGAATTCTATCTGAGCTGGCATATCATGCCCAGTGTGAAATTTGATGGGAAATGACTCTGCATGAAGGGTCTTGTGTTTTGCTTGTTCAGGTGTGTCTCTGTGTGTCTTAAGCTCTGGGAGGGGGAAAAAAATTAAATAATGCATTGATTTTTAAAAAATGAAAATAATCAGGCATTTAATTATGACTGGACCTTGATAAAGTAAAAAAAAAAAAAAAGAGAAAAATAATGTATAAACAGCTCTCAACAACATTTCCTCCAGAGTAATAGAAAATTTTGTTAGCTGATGTTAATTTTCATGCTTCTGTGGGAGAAGTGAAAAAGGCATGCTGAAAGTGATATTTTTGAGATACCACTAATAAAAATGCAGCATTAAAGTAGCACCTTAATTCTGTGTTCCTGCTGGAGAGTACACTTTTTTGGCTCAGGTTTTTTCCTGTCTCTGCACTCTGTGCACATAGCTATCACCAAATCTGCACTCCAAATGATGATAACAGCACAGCCATCCTTCATCAAGACCAGTTCATTTCCCAAACTACACTTCGTGCAACCAAGTTACTCTAACAGGTATCCAGTTTCTTTTTCTTGCCCTCACTTTTAGTTTTGGGTGGATCACAGATAAGGAACTGCCCTGCTGGCATCCTCATGGGCCGCAAATAGAAAGGGTACCAGACAGACCAGATGTTGCAACCTGCCTGGAAATTTTGCATGCGCTGGTCTGGAGCTGTTTCTGACTGGGACACCCATTAGTCTTCCCTGGGTGAGGTTGTGTGAAATGAAAGCCCATCCCAGACAACTATCCCCCTACCCCCCATCCTGTGCATTTGGGACAAGCCATTAAGACAGGGCACTGCCTGCCAGCAGTTTTCCATGTCTTGTGTGGTGCTTATCTCAGTCAGTTCCTATTTCTGCACCTGCTGTGTCTGGAAAAGGGTAGGCAAGAAAGCACAACCCTGGGCAGCTAGAGGAAAGCACAAGGAAGGTAGCCTGTGTTAATGAATGTCTCCAAAATACAGGTGGAGTATTTTAAGCAGGTACTTACTGAGCCTGCTTCATACTCTCTCTGTGTAAGTAGTTCTCTCCCAGGGCAACTGCAGGCATTTCTCTCCTATGTGCTGCCCATACTTCTGCATTCAGCCATAGTCTCCTCAGATGCCACCATTCTGAAGAACTCTTCCTCCTCCCACTGACTTCCCACCAACTTCCCACCCTTACATGCATTCATGCTTAGCATGTCCTTGCTCCCCACAATTTCTATTTTGAGAATGGAAGGCTCCCTGCTCACCCTGCCCCACCCCCATCTTCATGCTGGGGTTTTGAGGGGACAAGAGGGTACCTGAGCTTCCTTCCCTCTCTGCTGCAGCCTGTAAGAACAGCGTTGGGCACAGCGAATCCACCTGTCCCTGGTATTAAGCCACACCTTCTCCCTGGTGGAAAACCCTACTCTCGTTGAAGAATAAGAGCGTTTCCATGTCTGCTGCTCTGCACTTCCCATGCTTCTCCCCAGAACTAGTGCAACTGTGGGGGAGGGAGGCACAGAAAAAGCACTCCCTTCTACACAGAGGATTTGCAGGCATTTCATGCTTTTGTTATATAAAATTTTACAAGTGGATTTGCAAATATTGAGCACAGATATCATAGTTGTCCATGTCTTCTCTGGAAGAAGGGCCCTGGGCCAGACATATATCAGGGCAAGAGAGGAAGGGGGAAGGAACATATGTAAATCTGCTAACCTGTGTTATCTTTCATTGAAATTTTTATGTAGAGCACATATATTTGTGAAGTGTAAAACCCCTGTAAAGAAATGGTCTCAGAAAGATGTCTCCAGATGCATATTTATTTTTTTAAAGAGAGTACATTGCTATAAAACTCTCCAGCCAATTTTTTATTATTATTTTGTTAGACTGCCTGAGCATTCCTTTGCAAAATGAGCTAATAAAGCTAGGAAAACTGATGACACTTGTGCTTGGACAGCTATCAGAGGAAAAGAA
>NW_008238983.1:13080234-13140291 GCF_000691975.1 Corvus brachyrhynchos
TGTAGGGAGAGAACTGAAACATTTCCAGAACTCCATTAACAGAATGAGAAGTGTTTTCAGAGAAGATGAGCTTCTATATTAGGAAAGCTTTACTTATTTCCTCTGAGATTCTGCCAGTCCCATGGGAGAAAGAAAAGGCAGTGGTGGGGGTAGGAAGAGAATAGCAGCAAATAGACAGGAATTGAGAGGATTATGTGGAGAAAAATACTTTGCCACTTTTTATGCAGGATAAAAAGGGTATCCTGTCTGAGCATGAGAAGAGCTTTCTTTAAGCAGCACCTGCCATACAGTTTTCCTGCAGCTTCCCAGGACTGGGACCAGATGGGAGAGAACACTTTTCAGTCTTTGAATTGGTGGTACACACTGAGCACAGAGGGATTACAGCGCCAACCTCCACACACCGACACTGTAGTGCAAGCATGGCAGTCGGAAAGTGAAGCTGTGAAGAAAGTGCACCCACCCCACACACACACACACACACACACACACACAGAGGGCAGGATAGCAGAGCAAAAAGAGGTTAGAGGAGAAGTGTCCTTTTGTACAACTGAGCTGTAGCAGCAGGAACTGCTAGAAGCTAAAGTGACAGCAGCAATTAAAAACAAGAACCAACATCTGTTGATAAGATGTGCTGCTGCAAGTGAGATGTGTTTACAATAGCTGAAAGAGATTAGAAGAAAATTTCTACTCCTCCCCACTTACTCAATGTGTTTGACAGCTCTCTTGATATTTTAAGTTTTAGTGTCTTTACTTGTTAGCTAGACAGTTCTCCTTGTTTGTGCAGGTCCTGCATGACAGTGTGTAAAGGAAAAAACTTTAGTAAGAGAGGAAAATCATCTGGTTGTAACCCCCTTTCCCCCCCAGAATGGGTGGGCTGTCTGTCTCTTCTCTTTGAAGAGAAAAGGGAATTTAATTTCTAGTTGATGGCTTTTATGTGAGAAAGTGGATCCGTGGCAAAGAAAAACCTCAACAAAAATAAAAGAACCATGGTGGGAGAGGTGGAAACTATTTGCTATAGTAATATAGAAATCCTAATTTGCTGTTCAATCAAAGCCTGACATCCTAAGTGACACTTTTCCAACACTGGTTCCTGTATGCTCTTTCAGGCTCCTTCACTGGTTTCCTCAGTCTTGGTTACCCAGGCTCATCAATGTGTTCATCAGACGTGGCTAAATTTATGGCAGCCCTGTTTGCTGGGAATTTACACCTTACGTACACGGACGCAAGCCAGGAAATCTACAATGGCAACTTTGCAATCACCACTTCGGTGAATGGGGCAGGGGCAGAAAAGAAGTGAGATGCAATCAGTTGGCTGGAAATTTACACCTTACGTACACGGACGCAAGCCAGGAAATCTACAATGGCAACTTTGCAATCACCACTTCGGTGAATGGGGCAGGGGCAGAAAAGAAGTGAGATGCAATCAAAATACAGTATGAAGGGTAGCAGCTTGGCATACAAAAAATATTCCCTTATGCTGCAAAACAGCACAGGCTCCTGCAAACCCACAATAGAGAATCACTCTGTCGTCAGCCATGAGGGACCAGACATCCAGTGGGGAATCCCTACAGTGGATGCAACAGCAGGACCCGAAGATAAAACCATTGTTGCCCGAAACCTATGAGGTCCCAGACTTCTGATGGAGTGGCATTTCCCACCCAGACCCTACAATACCTCTGCTAAGTACTTGTCACGCTCCTGCTTTTCAGCTACACTTTCCTACCTCCCAATAATAAGAGTATTAATTAATTAGCTCTCCCACCTCCCTAGGAAAGGCAACAAAGAAGAAAGAGGGAGAAATGCAAATGCAACAGTAAAAGAATTAGCAGAAGGAAAGTGGAATTTGATATGTGGATTTAAATCTGTCCTTGTTAAAGATAACAATGAGAAATGTATGCTACAGAAGTGTAAAGGAGCCTATCAGAGTACAGGCAGAACTACACATCAGACAGAGCTGTAAATGGGAAATTCTGACTGAGCTTTTGCTTGAATTGATGCTTGAATACAATGCACATTTTTCAGTCTTGCTTTGGTACAGATGGACTTGATTTGACATCCTCTGGAAAGAATCCACGTTTCTTCCTCAATTACGCAACTCCTGGGTGGCTATGAAGCTCCGGTCTGATGTGGCCTCTGTGTTGCTCATCACTATATATCCTCATAATTTCTGAAATACTTTACAGATGTCAACAACTCTAATGTCTTCCAGCCATCAGTGAGTTGCCCCACAATGAAATGCTTCATTCTCCACCCAAATCCAGAGCTGGACACCATGACTTTAAATATGAGAGATGGAAGAGTCCCAGCTTTCCCAGACTTGTTCACAGTTCAGTGACAGACGACCCATAAAAGCTAAACAGGGAAAACAAAAAACTGTTTCTTCCTTGTGTGATGATTAGTTCTTAGACCTTGCAGTCTTTACATATTTGTGTTGTGGCTAAGTCCTCAAACAACCTCAGAAGTTAGTCATCTAGATTCTGTTGCAATTTTTAGGATCTTCCTGCTAGAGGCCTTTAAGGTGGAAGGGCTTTCCCTCAAAAGCCTCTTCCATTTGTATCTGCTGGAGAACTCTCCCTAACCTCCCCTATTAATTTTATATAAAAGAACAGATTTTCTTCCTTCCTATCTTTATAGGAGTTAGAAAGGGGAGAAAATTAGAGGGCTTTTTTCACATGTTGCATAGGAGAGAACAGGTCCAGGATATTCTGGTTCCAAAGAGACATAATTGTAGAGGCTTTCTTTCGATAGCTATTTATTTTTATCCCTTGCTCACAATTAGCTAAAAGGAGTTTATGTGCAAACTGACAGTACAGCAGAGACACCAGTCAGATCTAGGAGAATTTCCTCCCCTACTAAGTGGCAGTTCAAATCTACTTGAACAGCAAAGAAAATGTTCACAATTTGAGATTCAAGATCATACTATGAGCATAAATCCTTACCAGTCCCTCTATACAGCTAAAGAAAAGTAATTTCCTTTTATTCCTGATAACATACATTTGTATCAGATAATGTGTCTCCACTGGATCATGGTCTTGGCAGTAGGATAGTCAAAGCTAAATGACAGGCAGTGGAAGGATAGTTCAGGCAAACCCAAACAGGTCCGTATTTTAGTCCTTCATTTACCACTACACAAATAAACACTGCATACACTTAAGAGTAATTTTATCATTCAGCTCAAATAGCAAGTCCCTCTGCTTCATATATCCTTGTGCTTTGTAAAGCTTCTGACCCTATCTTGATAAAAGTGCACAAGGAATTTTCCTTCGCTTTCACTTTAAGGAAGGCCAAACCCCCTGCAATTTAGAGAAATAAATCTAGGCTCCCTCGTGTTCAAGCATGAACGTTTCTGAGTAGATAGCTGACCTCATTTCCCTAGGCAGTTTTCTGACAGATAGGGAGCAATGTACCTGCAAGTTCCTCAAGCTTCTTTTTGTTTTCATGTCTAGCAGGTTAATATTACCTGCTGTGGGTTCACTGGGAACGAAAGTGCAACCAACACATAGGTGAGCTCTGTCCTATCGCATAACACAGGTTGTAATGAATCACACATTTATGACCTAGTAAAACCTTCTCACTGTCTATTTTCAAGCTCGGGTTTGAGGCATGTATGCTTTGCATTGTCCTTTAGGAGGAGTAAAAATTGATTGCTCTTTTTATTGCCCTTGCAAAGGTGCTGTGGCACCTGTTCCTGGACAAGGACGGGCCAAGCAGCACTTGGCATGGCTGGGAGGCAGTGGTACAGGGATAACTTCGAAGCCTATTTTCCTTCTATCTTGGGGCCATTTCACAGAGGTTTCCCAGTAATGCTGTGGTGACTTACATCAGCAATTATCAGGTCCAATGAATGGTGCGTTTCAGACTTATGAGTATTGTCAGGACATAGCCAAAATTTGTGGTGCCCCAGACACGCAGCAAGCTGAATCATCCTCGTGTAGTTATCTCACTGCTGTTTGGTCTTTCTTCTTTTAGAAGTAAATTAGGTCTCACTTTGATCAAGGTACAGTACATGCATCTGTTGCTACACATGCAAAAGTGCATAAGATGTTGTCTGAAAGGACTGACAAGACAAAGTATCCTACTGATTTATAATGGAAACCTTTTCACACAGATGAATAGAGATGTGGGAGAGAAGAGGTGAAATGATGAAGAGACAAGCCAAAGGAAAAGTAAATCAGCTCATGACATGTGATCTGAAAGACTGATACTTCTTTTTATTTCAGGAACCATAAAATGGTCGAAAGCAGACTTCTTTGGTTACTCATAACACAAGGCATTGTATTAAATATTTGTAAGGCTTCTTCAGTTTAATTTCTTAGTTGTTTTTCTTGAAGGTTGTTTTGAATTTCAGGAGAGAAACAATTTTTCAAAACATGGACAGTAAAATACTCAGGGCAAATAAGGAGGTTTTAGACAAATTCCCTGAAGAATGAGTATTTGAATACTTTTTTCTTTCTCAATACGTTGCTTAAAAGAGGCATACAGCTCATGGAGGTGAGGTGATTATGAGTACCAAATCATCTCCATTGAGTTCAACTGAATTAGACATCCTGCTGGCTGTATTTCTGTGCTTAGACATTTACAGATTTGGGCTGTTGCCTAGGGAATTGGCCTCATTAGGAAACTGTATTGTATATAACTGTGACTATGAAGTAATTTATACAAACCATGACTGGCTATTCTTTCTACATCACAGAACAGGAGAAATCCCACTTGTGTCAATTCTGATTTAACGTTGGTGTTAGAAAGCAGATGGACAACAGAGAACGGATATGTCACATCAGTTACAACCATATCAGTGATAAGGAATTGTTAAACATTCTGTATTCACAGAGGAAAGCACTTCAGTCTAGAAATACTAGGATTATATTAGTGTCTCCGATAGCACTTCTCTTCATTTTATTCAGTGAAAGTGTCTCTAAGCAGATAAAGACATCTAATAAAAGCATTAGCTATGTCAACAGAAGTAGAATATATCTATATATATGTGTGTATATAAACCTATATATGTATATACACACACACATATATATCATTTTTTAAAATTTAGCATTAACTTAAAATGCCTAGAGACATTTTCATTTATTTAAAAAAAACCCAAAACAAAGAGCAGACCTTCATCTGCGTCCAAGAATGGAAATTGTGCAGCAATCCAATTTCTGTCCAAGTCAGAAGCTGGATGGTGTTGTTTTCTGTAGAATTTTTATTCATGCATGCATCCAAAGTTTTATATAAACACATGTTTTTCGAAAGAATCTATTTAAACTATGTTAATCTAAATCACTTATAAACCAAATGACATTTTTAAAAATCAATGTAAGAACAACTTTGTTGTGTAGGCAAGCCCTTAAGAAGTGTCAAATGTGGGAAGCAGAGATTGTAGATGTATTTATCTGATAGTGTTAGCAGGGAGGTCTTCAACACTGCTATTAGTTTAGAGCAGTAATTTGTCAGCACGTCTAATTTTTGGAAGGGATAATGCTCTACTCAATGTTAGTGATCCTCTGACTTGCCATCAGGCGTTATGCATTTTTAAACTTCTTAAGATTCCCTTAGCCTAGTATGTCTGCATCGATAAATAGGCTTAACTAGCAGATGCCTACCTTATTGCCTGGCCTTTGCATCCACCAAAACTGTATGTACCTGTTGCCTCAAAGAGCATAACAGTATCATTTAAATCTGCGATTGCCGGGTGCCAGCCTCACTGCCAACTGCCGGGTGGGAAAGCCGGTTAGTGAAAGCAGCACCAATACATAAATATTATGTAAATGCATCTGTAATATAAATACCACAATACTGACAGCAGACTGGCAAATGAACATGGAGACATTCCTCTGTCAACATTGTAAAACAGGATTGCTGAATGAAAGACCGCCGTGTGTATGCCTTGTTTTGCCAGCTGTGCTGAAGCACGTGCTTCTGGGGTTGGATGGCTCATGTAGAATAGTATGGGGCTTCTGGGAAGGGACTGAATGTAGCCTGGTGTATCATAGTTCCTGGGCAGGCCTAACTGTGAAGGAAACATGGGCATTAGTGTAATTGAGATTCTTCTCATGGTCATTCAGTGTTGAGCCGTCAGAGGAGTTTTTGACGCAGTAGGTGATGAGATAAAAGACTTTCTCTTGTAGGACATCTGCTCAGTGGGATTGCCAGTCGGTGGCTTTCTCTCCTCCATGCACAGTCATATTGTGGTCAGCCAGGGGATGGACTTCTGGCGTTTACTCTCTGCAGTGTCCAAAATCCTGCAGCATTACTCTCTTTGATACTTAGCATACCCTGACTTCCTCTGGGATGTCTTCCATATGTGATAGAAGTATTTTTCCCCTCCCTAGGTAGGAACTTCCCACTTTGATTTTTCTTTTACACATTGTTTCATTAGTTGTGTTCTGCTGAAGGAAAGCCAGGCATGATACTGAGGCCTTTGCTTTGGGGCAAAGACATTTTAGAGAGCAGCACATGGAAAGTGTTCACATCAAGAGAAAGCTGCAATGGGGATCTAGATTCCCAGAGAAAGAAAGTGAGAATATTTTAATTCCACCTATTAAAAAAGGAGAAAGTCCATTACACGTGGACTAAACAGATTAAAGGTCTGGGGAGCTTTGCAGGGGAGATAAGGTGATGAGCAGTAGCTTTATAAAGTAAAATGGAATCTAGAAATGAAGAAAGATCAAAATGTAGTGGCACCAGCAAAAAGCAAAGTGGTTTTTTTTAAGGGTTGAATGAGCTATGAAGAGCTGATCTTAAAAAAACCCTTATTTTGTGATTTAGGTCTAATTCATAGCATTAACATATATTGAACAAAAATAAATCCCAAATTATGCAGCTGTTTATTTTTAATAAGATTATAATGGTAAATTTATATTATGATATGAATAAAACTAGTATGGCCAATTACAATGTCAGCACTTCCACCATCTTGTTTCATCTTGTTTAACATGAAGAGGAGGAAGAAATCTCTGAGCTTCTGGTTAGTTTTTTGTGCACATCCTGACCATGTCTTAGATGCATCTTATGCATACTGGAACTGATTGGCCTGATCTTCTCTGCCTATTTCCATGTAACTGTCTCCTTGGAACAGGCCCTCTTGGAAAGAAAACAAAAAGAGGAAAAACAAAACCCAGAAGCACAGTACTTGGACTGCCCTCTTGCTTTTTTTCCACCCTTCCAGTCAGGCATGATTTTAACAGGTTCTATCTTGAGAAGTACTAAATCCAGAAGCCAGTATTTTATGCCATCTGGAAGCTTGATATCCTTGTTTTTCAAATGGCTTACAAAATATATCTAATTCTAAATACTCACAAATTACGGGTGGCTAAAATCCAATTCAGAGCAGAATAAAAGCTAACTGAGCGAGGTAAACAGAGACCTAATGTATTGCAATGCACCAGGCAAGTGGCGGAATCAACACAAAAGAAAGAGATGTCTGAGACCTGCTAATGGACTGGGAAGGAGAAGAAGTTTTCCAGACAGAAACACAAAATGAAAATGTAGAAATGCTTGTATAGCAGCTGGAAAGAGTAAGGAGAGCTGTGCAGGGTGTAAGACTTGGGGCAGGCAGGGAGGGTGTATAGCAGCAGCACTCAGGAGCAGACGGGTGCCTATCAGAGTGGGGCAGCAGCAAAGAGGCTCAAGGTGGGAGATGGTAGCAGTTTTATTGCAAAATGCTGAGGAAATATAAATAGGAGAAGAGAAGTGAGCCATGGAGGCTGAAAAGAGAGGCTTGGTAATATTACCAGAGGATGAAAAGCAGACAGATGAAGCAGGCTTTTGGCCGCCCTTCCGTCCACTCCAGAGAGACGCAAGTGAAGAGGCTGCAAGGATGCTGCTGCTCTGCAGACAAGGGTAGAGTCCTTTGCCTTGGGTGCTAGGAAAGACTGCAGTGCAAAAACCAGCTTCTCAAGATTGGCTTTGGGTTTAAAGCTTCAGTGAATGTTTATCTTTAGTGTGTAAATAAAACTGTAGATATATGTACACATACACACACATTTTGGTTTCTTTCTTTTCAGAGCTGCAGTGAAAATAATCAACAGCATTGCCAGGTAGCCTTGAGCTTATTGCCTCCTCAAAGATATGAACCACTGGTTCCACAGCATATCCACAACAACTACAGAGGGTGAAAGAAAGGCAAAAGAATATGCACAATAGAAATAAAGAAAAATAAAATTCAAATAAAGGAATGACTCATCTTTTCTACCTTGTAATTCTTGGGTATAATATGAAATCAAACTTCTGTTCCTGAAAAAAAATATTTGCAGTACAACTTCTGAAGAATAAATGAAAATGAAGGCTGTTAATGGCTACATAATAGGCAAGGAAAAAACCCAAACAACTCTGGCTGCGATTGTGAGGAGTTTTGAAAACTTGGTGAGAGAAGGGAGTTTTCCACTGTCTGAAATCTTAGAGAGTCATTGTGGAAGTGTATGAGAACTGGGTTCAGAACATCTCTTGGTACTGCAACCAATTATGACTTCTAGTGAACGTAATCCAAAGGCAGTGATATGCAGCCCCTTGGCAAAGTTTAAATCTGCTATACTAATTAAGTCTTTTCAAAGAGATATGTTAGACACATGCAGATTGAGGGAAAGGACCCTGACTTCTATGAATAGGCTAATCTTGTGCCCTGTGAAGGAAAGGGATTTTTCCCACTGCTTCATCAGGAAGGACAAATCTCCACTCTTACAGTGGCAGCAGACTTTCCAAACCTAACCAAATATTATTTTAAAAAATGAATCATTGACCCTTAAATGCATCCCCAGATGTTCATATTGAATTTGCAGTATTTAGCATACTGAGCTTAATCGTCCATTCAAATCACCCTAACTGAGGAGTGCTCTGCTTAAGGGAGTCACCATATGCCAATATAAAACCTGTGTTAAGTGACTGGAGAATCAAGCCTACGCTGTTTTACTTTACATCACTATGCATTGCTCTAATCCGAGGGAGAAATAATTGCAAATGTTTTAACTGTGAAAGAATAGGGAGTCATCAAACCTTCAATCATATTTTAATATGCAGTCACACTCCACTTTCATAAATAGGAATTGGAATAATTATAAAGACATCATTTTTAATTGTCACTCATCATTTATTCAACTCCTTAAGTAGAACACACATTTAATTAATGCCTTAGGTTTTAGCGTCAATTACCACATTAGATGTTCTCCCATATTCATTCCATCTGCTACAAGTAAATACTTTACCACTGCAGAGTTATACACCCATATAAGATCATGATCACAAATTTTCCTGTCTCCTCATGACCTATTGTACAGCAAGTGAAAAATTTTGCAAAACATAGGCACAAAAAATAAGTTTTGGCTTGAAATTAGAGATGTTTTCTTACAAGCATAAGGAATTTGCTCAGCTCGCAGGTATTAGTTTAGCTAAGAATGATATGTTGCTCATAATGAAGATATAGAGCATGTTTAGCCTCTGAGATGCCAATATGAACATCTTTGGATTACCCAACACTCAGGGCATGGGACATCATTTTGTTGTGTTATGGTTTCAAGTCTTTTTCATCTGTCTTGTACTTTTTCATAGCTAGTTTGATTTAAAGGCTTCAGGTGATTTAGGTTTGACCATGTTCTGCAGTAAATTGTGCTAACAATTGCTTACATTCACTGTTAAGTGGTTAGATCAGCATCCTTATGTCATTTACTATAAGGCAAAGCCTTCCAGCCTTTCTTTTTGCCCTTTTTTGACCTTTTCCAACTTTTCGCACCCTTTTTCTAGTGTAAGTCTTCCATCTTTCAGCTGAAGTCTTTGTATTGCCTCAGGCAGCCACAGGAGTCTCCCTTCTCAGTGCCCCCCCAGCTTGTTCGTCCCCTTATTGACTCTCACGTGCCTTCTCCACACTTGGAGACCCACTTAGGGTAGCTGTGTGCCACTACTCCTGGGTTTCATTCAGGTCACTATGCTCCTGAGCACTGCCTCCATGCCATCTGCCTGCTTTATTCCCATGATCTACATGAGTAATCCCTCAGCAGTGGGGGCAGACCCTGCTATCCTGGTTGCCTTACCCAGTGAGGAGCCTGTTGCAGGGTGAAGGCTAAGACTAAGGCAGCCCCCAGTGTGTTCCCCTGCATAAATGCACCTTGCCCTGACCCCATTCGCAATGGTCATTGTGCTGCTGCCAGGAAAACCTCATGGCAGCTCAAATGGGCTGAAAAAATAAGACAAAGGAAGGAAAGGAGAACACACAGGTGCCCCTAATTTGGTCTGGTCCAAGACAGAAGGAAGGGGAAGAGAGAAACATCTCAGGTGGAGGAAGATGGTCTGAATGTGCTGATATTGCTCAACAAAACCAGCTCCCTGAGGAGCATGTCAATAGGGTACGCTGACCTCTCTTGCACTGGGGCCCTACTTCATGAGAAAGATCATTTTTACCGACTGGTCTTTCCGTGGCAGAACTTGGAGGCCTTTCACTTCTAATTCCTCCTTTCTCACACCCTGCCGGGAGCCCCGTGCTGACCTTTGAGAATGGCCAGCACAGACAGGACGGTACCGAAAGTGTTCAGCTCCCGGGAATGTGCCTGAAGCTGGCTTGCCAAACTGCTTGCAAGCATTTTCTGGGCCATTTACTGCTGCTCTGAAGTTTTTCAAGTGTCCACAGGCTTTAGGTGCAACTGGCAGTACCTCCTGGGAGCACTTCTGCAGGGAACAGGTAATGATGGTCTTTACCCCAGTGATCACAGGGTGTTAGGAGAGAAAGGAATGTGAGCCCGAATGGCTCCCTGAAGGTGCCAGAGGCACATGGCAATTATCTCCCCAAACACCAAATTCTTGTGTTCACTGTAGTTAGCTTTTCCTCTTGAAAGCAGTTATTTCCTCTAGCAGAGTCCAGACAAGTGAAAATCTCACACTACCCCACGGTCCTCTGCTGAAGTGGCATCCCCAAACTGGTAATCTCTATTATGACTTCCCCAGCATCTGCCCATTGGGTGGAATGACCTGAAAATCAGTAAGAACAATGAATCCCAGGATTCCAGTCAGCACTGGCACTCCTAATTGCTGCCCTGCACAATGGGTTGCTGTGTTACCCCTGCTAGGGGCTTCCCTGGGAACACTGTCATCTTTTGAGTAGTCATTTCAGTCTTTTAAAGTCACCTTAAATAACTAACTAGTGTGACCTTAGCATTTGCTCATCACCCAGCAATTTCCTAGGCTTAGACAGGCTGCATGTGTTGCAGAGACATCCAGTTCTTTAGAACAGGGCTGTATCTTACGTAAGTGGTCATATAATTTTAAAACTATAGCACAAATCTGGACATTCATTTAAAAAGTGGATGTGCTAAACATTAAAAATAAATACCCAGCAAGTTTATATTTTATAGTAATGATGCATTTATAAATTTTATAGGGTTAAAAGAATGTTACAGGCTTGACATGATGGTCCTATAAATGTGCGGTATAAGTACTTTATGAGAGAATGCTAAAATTGGTCATGAACTGTGGGAATAAGCAACATACTGACTTGATGAACTTTGTAACAATTGATTAAGTATTAATAAACCTTCACAAATAACAAGTTCAGCCTTATTTGAAAATGCAATTTTACTTAGAAGATTTTTATGAGTAACTGAATACCACAGACCACAATGTAAAATGAAAATCTATGAAAATGAATGTCTCTTCAGGAATTCTGAAAGACCAGTCCTCCTGAATATTTAGTTTAATCATTTGATGTTGACTTGTTCAAGTGCCAAAACCCATTCAGTGAGGTTCAATAGACTGCCTCCCAAACTCCTGTATTTCTAATAGCCACAAACCTCAGATTTTGGAGTCAATTTGATCACATTTCACATTCCATCCAAGCAAGGCCTGTGAACTAACCTGCCTCAGCAATGTTACCCTTTTCTATTAAGTAATAGTGAAAAATATCCATTTCATTCAGATTTTCCATATCCTTCATCACAAATCTAAGCAACCCCCTGACCCCTAAACCCCAAGAATTTATAATAGAGTTCATTTGCAGAGGTCCCAGTTCTGGCCACCCATACCTTACCAGATGAAATTATATTTATGTTTTGTTGTTCCTATGTCATCAGTTCTTTCAGTTACTGAATGAACCAGATCTTCTGTTCTTAGTACGTACAAATAACAAACATAAAGATCTTGTGCGAAATAGGGGACAGAAGCGCAGTAAGAAGGAAGCATACATTGAATATTATGCCCAGCTACTGACTGATCTTGGCGAGAGAAAGATCTGCTGAAGAATGAGGGGAGCTGATCCTTAGAGCTAATACTGCATTTTAGTACACTGTCACTGATCACATCCACATACATTCCCTGTTGGGACAGACTAGCACCTAATGTGTCTCCATTTAAATATTTCTAGCTTGATAAAAACGGAACAAAAGCCTCAAGCAGACAGTCTGAAGTACAGGTACTGACAGAGGTGATGTTTCCTTATTTGCACATGTGTGAGTTTGAAAGAGGATTTGTTCTGATGTTCACTTTTCCTGTTCCCACATCCATCATTGCCTTTTTTTCCCAAATGAAGGCTGCATTGTGACCAAGCTCTGTGTGCTCATCAAACTCCTTCTAGCAATTCTAGTAATGGGCTGAGCAGAAATGGCACAGGAACAAAAGACAGAGTCAAAAAGCAGGAGATACTACCCAAAAGCCAGGAGTTGGGCATTTCTCTACTGTTTCTGTGACTCATTATTCTTTCTGTACACTACATTTATTGCCATGGTGTTTAGGAATTTCAGCCTTGGATTCCCATAATGAGCTATTTCTATGAAGTGCTGTATAGAGGCAGAACAAAGAGATGGTACTTCCTTTAAGATCTTACCGTGGACAACAGCAGATGGTGATGAGCAGACAGAGGGGGAGTACAGGAAAACAACAAGACAACTGTGAAACTAATTAGGATTGTAAAACTCTGGACAAGTCTGGTCACAATAGAAATATTAGTGGGTTTGGAGGGTACATTATTTCAGCTTTACAATCAAAGAAGCAGCAACCAGAATAAATCTACAGGCAATATTTTATATGTCCTTGCTTCTGAGAAGGGAAAATCTAGTAGAAAACATCTCGAGTCAGTATGGATGCACGCAAAATATGGATGCAACCTTTGTATAAAATGAGACCTTTTATTTCCCTCTTTTTGTTACCCTTGCATTATTGCAGACAAGCCAAGATACAACCCTGTTTTATTCTACACTTAAGGACAGTTAACTATCCTTTTCATGAGTTCAGATATTCTGCAAGGGACAAAGGAATGCCCCGATTTTTCCTTTTCTGCTATGTGTTAGTTGTGCTCTTTTTGTAGGGACGCTGCTCACATATAACACCAATTTTTACCATTCCCAGGAGAGTATTTTCTTCTTAAAATCTGCAATGTCCCTA
Source organism: Corvus brachyrhynchos (assembly GCF_000691975.1). Taxonomy (NCBI): domain Eukaryota; kingdom Metazoa; phylum Chordata; class Aves; order Passeriformes; family Corvidae; genus Corvus; species Corvus brachyrhynchos. Next base: position 13,093,588 of record NW_008238983.1, read on the forward strand.
TGATAATGATTCTTAATTAAAAAAAAAGGAAACAGACACTACTATTTTTCAGTTTAGAAATTACAAACACTGCTTCCCTTCCCAGCACCATTTTATTTCTCCCTGAGACATCCACATACTGTCATTGTCTCCATATTAGTCACGTCTCAGAGATGGCAGAATCAGCTGAGAATTTATAAACTGCCTTTATATCTTTGACTGTTTGAGCTCCAGATTCCTCCCTGGTTCTCCTATGTTGCATATTTTGCTGGTGCTATCTGTCACTCGTGCTCCTTGCTGTTATCTTTGACAGAGAACTTTTCATTAGAAACATCCTTTCCTACAGCTTTCTTTGCATTCCTAACTTGGTTCAGGATATTAGTCTATATAAAGCAATGCAGTGCTTTTCTGTGATTTATCTCAGCAGACCTTGGAACCATGCTAATCGCCAAGTTATGACTGTCTGTGTGTCGGGCAAAGGAATGTGTGGGTAGCATTTGTCTCTGTGAGGAGGGAGTCCAAGAGCCAGCCACTAGGATATGATTAACTTTGTGTCTTAGGTTGAAATATTAACATGTCTCTTCAGTGCACTGAAAAACGTGCCTGAGGATTTTGCCTAATATTCCAGTCTCCAACAGCAAAAATACCCCACAACCCAGGTTCCAGCTTGATTCTACAGTGCCCAAAGCAATCACTGACATGACAAAGCCACCATGACGTGAAAATGTTTCTGAGGTAAAATATTCACAGAGCACATCACGACAAGAGTGTTTACTCCCAGATGCTCTTCCCCTTGGAGCTGATGTCCCAGCCATGGTGAGCAGAAGTCTGTGTAACAGAGGTTAAAGTGCCACCTTCCCCACACTGGGGAGTGGGAGACAGTGACTGCCCTGCCTGGGAAACATGCTTAAGATCTCTGCAGCCCTTTGCAAAGCCAGTTAGCACCAGTTACCCTTTATTTCTTCTTTTAATTCTAGTTACCAGGGAACTTTCTTCAGATCAAAAGAAGAGTCAGGAAAAAAAATGTGGAACGCCATTAAATGTGTGTTAAAAGTTTTGCCAGGTATGTTGTATTTGCAGCAATAAGCTACAGGGAAAATGGCCTGTTATATGGATTTCAGTAAATGCTGAAACATATGTATATAAGATTTATACAATACAAGTTTGTTAATACTTACGTAATATGAGACATTATATATATATATGTATATATAAATAAAACCACTAGAAATATATATGTATACCCACACACACACATATATATATATTTATACATATATACATATGCATATACCAGCTTTGGCCACCCAAACATTAGGCATCTAATTCAAAATTATTGCCTAAATTGCCTCTATAGTCGATGAGCCTGGGTGACCTCCCCAATAGACTAGACAGGAATAGATTACTTTTAGACAGCATGGTGCATGTTCAAGTAGCACTATTTGATAAGCTCAAACAAAATGTATAAAATAGAAGATTCCAGAGGAATTCATAGGTTAATGTACCTTCTCACATAGGGTCCTAAAATTTTTATACAGGACCAGATCTTTTCAGGTCAGCTGCACTGATCCACATTGTACTGTACATCCTCACCAAAATTAGTGATACGTGTAAATGGATTAAGGTGCTGCCTGGCATTGGTCCACAGTGTTGGCACAGAATAAAGCCCCATACTGAGGGTTTGAGCACTTGCTGTAACTTCTGTAATATATATTGTGATCCTGGCATCCTCCAGTCCTGTTGGGTATCTTTGTACACAGTCAGCGTGAGAAAGTCTGGCAGCACACTCTCCAGGTGTCATATTTACAGCAAGGACTGAAAGAGCTTTCTTAAGCAAAGGAACATGCGAGAAACACTTTGTGTTATCATCTGTTGTAAAAAGTTGTAAAAAGAGAAGATGCTCTGGGCAGAGCCAGATGCCTTTCACTGGACCTGAATATCATCGCTTCAGTGGAATGAATCAGATGGCTGTTCATGAATCCTCACGTTGACCACCTTTGAGTTCTTCAAAATCCAGTCCGCATTTCTGTCAGAAAAGATCAAACCCAAATTAGATAACTGTTCAAAGCTCCACCAGGGAACATTCAGTCTGGACATCAGGAAACATTTCTTTACTGAGAGAGTAGTCAAACACTGGAACAGGCTTCCTAGAGAGGTGGTTGATGTTCAAAGCCTGTCAGTGTTTTAGAATTGTTTGGACAGGGCCCTTAACAATGAGCTTTAACTTGGTCAGCCCTGAATTGGTCAGGCAATTGGACTGGATGGGTGCTGCAGATCCCTTCCGAATAGTCTGTTCTATTCTATTCTATTCTATTCTATTCTATAAAATCTTAGCTTAAGAGGGATGCCATTCACCCTGCCATTTCCTCCAGTACTCTCTGTTTCCTGAAGAATGAGTCAGCCTGCTCAGTATTTCTGAAAATGTGCCTCCTGCGTGAGGCTTGGTTGGGAAGGAAATATTTTTTTCATGAGTGAGCATATACTGGGGACTTTTATCCCACCTGCCTGTAGAAATATATTATTTTGTAGTCAAAAACCTGAACAAAAGTTGTCTGCAATGGAACTTACAGGAAACTATTGGGAATTTCATCTTGTAATATCTTTAAAACTACCTTTGGATACACCAGGTGGGGTAGTAAATACAGCCTGGTGTGCAACTGCCTTCCTTTTACATGGATATTTTTCATGTATATTTGCAACAGTCAGTTGCAAATTTTCAATAAACAGTAATGCTGTGGATTACTTCCTGAATATTTTGGTAAATGATTTTCTGGCCTTGAAGAACCTGAAGGGGAAATGTTTTTAGTGGTGACTAAAAGGAAGTACTGTGCTCCCATTTTTTCTTTTCAGGGGAGGGGGATTTTCCCCACTCTTTTTACAAGATACTGTTTTTATGGGTAATTACTTGCCTTAGTGCTGCATATAACACTACTGTATACAAAGCATTACTGTCTGACCTCCTCGTTAATTATGCTAAGCAGTACAGCTGCTTTCCTCTAACTGATGAAATACAACAAAATGGCTTGCCTGCCTGAGGATATTGGCTTTCTGAGTCAAGAAAAAGGCAGAAGCACAGTTTGACCTTTAATCTAAAGTTTAGATGCGTGCTGAGGGTTGCTGAAGACAGGGCTTCCACACATGCTCTGGCACTGCTGTCTCCAGCATCAGTGTGGCTGCACAGCACATCAGTAGCCAGGGCTGAAGTCCTCCTTTCTCCTTCACCAAAATAGAAAGTGCATGTGATGTTAGGAAGTGAAAATATGGCTTGAGCATTAATGACAGCTCCCAATAAGATTGATAAGCTGCTTTATTCTGAACGCTGCTTCCAAGGCACTTGAGGAATTTGCGGAGGGAACATAAATTTATAGGTGATGCCCTATGGAAAAAAATTTCATCACAGCCTGAAATAAGCATTTTTGAAGAATGGATAAGTAAAGCTAAAAAAGGCAGCTCCTTTGATACCATCTGGTGCTGCCCATTAATCAGACAACTATTCTCTTTTAATTAAGGACTAGCCCTGGTACGCCTTGTTATATCAGTATCACCACAGGCACAGATACAGAGAGCTCTCTATGTTCTTAATTTCCACTTTGTCCTCTGCTACACAATAATTTTAAAAAGAATTAGTTTTCCACCAGAGGTGTTAAGTGATTTCAAACCTTTGTTGTTTTTATCCTTATCCCAGGTAGACTTCAGTAAAATAAAATGCTTCTCTGTAGCAGTAAGCTTGACACTGGACATTATAGCTACAAGGACACATTACAAATGAGTGTGCAGATTTACTTTCTCTGTTTACAAGTGATGGACCTGAGATGCAGAGGAGTTGTGCTCCCTAAATTCATAATGATTGGAAAATGTTGGAAAATGAGTACCTCGAGTTTTGCTTTTTCATCTCTGAAAATGTGTTGTTGGACAACATACCTGACTCTGGTGGGAAATGGGGACAAGTCTTTCTTTCCCTCATAGCTTAAAAAAGAAAAAAATCCATCTAGAACCAAAATCCTTGTGGTCCTGATGATTACCTAGGAGTATTCCATCACCTAGAAACAATAACACCTCTCTTATTTTGTGGGCTTTTCTTTGTCGTTGTGGTGTCAGAGAACTTCCAGCAGACTGAGGGAAAGACCCTCTCTGGGTCCATTTTCCAGATGACTCTCAGATGAAGAAGATGATTTTCCTTCTTGGCCCTTTGCCACTCTGTTAGCTGGGCTGCAGTGAGCCATGTTTATAGTTCACATGGCTGAAGATAATCCCAACAATACACACAGTATGAGGAGAGTACAGCTGGACTGCTGGGAAAATAAAACATCGGAGGATGAAAAAGCAGAGGAGGTGGGGGTTTGGGAGCTTCAAGCTTTTTCCCCTGCAGCCAGGGTAATCAACACAGTCATAAATTAAAAATTTATTCCAAGACAACACATAAGTTACTCAGAAGTCATCACCATCACAGGGCTCTTGTTCACAGAGTCCACATAGATTTGGAGAGGAAAAAGAGAGTCTGCAAAGGGAATTGTTATTTTTATCAGTAGTTAGTCATTATTTGTGGTCTTTCCAGATAAGAAGGCAGAACATATTACAGTACTTATCACCAACATTATCTGCCATTAGACACAACTGAGCTGTATTATTGCTTCTATTTTTCTATTTGTTTACATTTTTCAGTCTCAGAGCCGTTACACAGAACTCAGCTCCATAGCCTCCCTTTTTTGTCTTTCTAACTATGTATAAATAATTTTCTAAGCAACAGCTTTTTCAGAAATTAAAGTTCATTTTTGACAAGTGTGTGAGGTCTTTGTGGCATTAAATGTAACACTGGTCTTGTATAGAAAGAAAATCCTTTAAAATTTGTTTATTCCAGTATAAAATAGTATTGATACATGCTCTTTATTAATCCAGAATTGAACTTTATGATCTAAAACACTGTTGTATCCATTAATAATATTTTTTAGTGACAGAATATAAATTCGATAGAGGTAAAGAATGTACTTGATGGGTTCTTGTTCTACTTTAAAACCAAGTTCAATAAATAGTGTATAAATAACATACATTGGAAGAAAAGTATCATTGAAGATCACTGAAGCCAGCATTGCATACATTTCTGTGACATTCTGTCTTTTCTCTGGACTGCTCACCAGTCATGAAATCCTTCCTACTTTTGCCTGTAAATATCATTTGTTGAAAAAATTTGCTGGCTGGTTTGGGTAAGTGGTATGTCTGCCTGTAGTTATTTTGCAAGTTGTTTGCTCTGGCTTTTTATCATGCTGTGCTATACTGCATAACTGTAGCACCTGGACTAGATGGCTGAAAATGTTTAACAGAATAACGTTGAAGAGCAGTTAGGAAAAAAAAAAGAGGAAACAAAAGCCAGCAAACCAACCACCTCTTGCAATTTCAGATCAGATAGATATTTTAAAGGAACAAATACCGTGACGCTACAAACAGCTCAGATAACAAAAACTGTTGCACTATAAGCAGCTGTAAGGTTATTTATTCACACTTACATTTGTAAATCTTCTTGTCATCATTCACCTGGCTCCTGGGATAGTCCAAAGCAGTGTTTATCAGGTCCCTATAATTGTAATAATCCCTGAGAGTCTGTCCTGGAACTGAGTCAAACAAGTCCCTGATCAGCTTCAGACACCAAGTCTTGTTAACTTCCCCCTCCAAATCTCTACAAAACTGGTACAAAACTTCCAACAGTGGAAGTCCCTCTTTCCCGTCTATTCCCACAAACTGTCTGGGACCACACCCAGGTATAAATTTAATCAAGGCAAAAATTAGACACTAGACAGGTACATGTTCTTTCTCATATTCCTTCAATTTAAGGATTGTTAGAATGTATGGAAAACCTACTGCAGCTTTTGTCTATTCAGAACTTACCCACCACAATTTTTCTTGGCTGTCTCAAGGCCTGTATGGTAGATGTATGATATGGCAAAGTCTGAATTTATCACAGACTAATTCATTCATGTGACAAATATAACTTATATAAAATATACATTTCTGAATTATTTCTAAAAATAAGCTCGCTCGCTCCTTCCTTCCTTCCTTCCTTCCTTCCTTCCTTCCTTCCTTCCTTCCTTCCTTCCCTCCTTCCCTCCTTCCTTCCTTCCTTCCTTCCTTCCCTCCTTCCTTCCTTCCTTCCTTTTTTTTTCAAAATAACACTCAGAGAATGTGTGGAGGTACTGTATAGCTAAGATTCTATTGCTAATAATTGGCCTAATTCGTAATTTTTTTCTGGCTTATGACCTTACAAATTTTAATCAAAATCTCAGTTTCCCAGCTCCATCTTTACTATGTTCCAGGCCACATCATTTGGATACCACTGGTGAGAACAAAGCACATTAAGGATGATTTAATCTGAAAACTTTGCTTTTGGGAATTTTGGAAAACATGAAGAAACATCAAAAATGAGTCTTCATTGGTTTTCTGCCTTTCATGTCTACAGCACTAGTTACCGATTTGGGTCCCCAAAAGTATGATAAACCATTTATTTGCTTGAGTGTTTTAAATAAATTGCTGTACAAAGGACTAAACCTGGGCAAAAAGGCAGTGGCTGGCTTTTGAGCATGAAGTGGCTGAGTCTCAGAACAGGCCCACGAGCTAGAAAAGCACAGGAGTTGTGATGGGAGTCAAATCTGACCTTTTTACTCGTTCCAGGAAAATCTTATGCATCTGCAACACCGAAAATGTTCCCTGTGCCACTTTTGTTTCAGCAGGGCTGGGAAGCACGAATACAGCAGCGGCAGGACAAAAGCCATTCTTGCAGATTTCCCAGCTCAGCTAAACCTGGGACGAACATGAATGCCCCCAAGAAAGCCTGGAGACTCCCAGCACAACCCGGAGGCTTCAGGACGCTTGTCCACAGGGAACAGGAATGGGAAGTCAGGCTTGGAAAGCAGCAGGAACAGCCTTTGGTGTGGTATTTCTGTACTGCAGCTTCCTGCCTGGGCTGAAGCGGGGAAGAGTGAAGTACGTGACTTTTTTAAGCAGGGTTCTCAGAGCCCTGGTTTGGTGTACTCTGCCCACAAAGGTCAGGAGCCAGGCAGCAGAGCTAAGGAGATTGTGTGGGATGTAAGTTGCTGGTAAACATGGCAGACTGTCCCTTATATAGCAAGCACCGCTAAGTGGATAAGAGAGGGTGCCAGGGAGCAGCATCAGGGTGCCGGCCCTGTTTCTGCAGTGCGTGTCTTGCAGCTCATGCAACTGGCTCCAGGTGGTTGTACCTGGCTTTCCTCTGCTACAGAAGCACCCTGCAAAGGCCATTTGCAGTCCCAAGCAAAGGCTTTGCTATCTACTGATAACAAAGATACTTCACAAGTGATAAGCATTACCAGTTCTATAGTGCAGCACTGAAGGATGAAGAAGTACTCGGTACTGTTACCTGTGCCAAAAGGATGCTGTGGTGTCTAAATCACATCAATCTGCATTTTTTCATATATTTTTCTTACTTTCTTGCTGTTTGTTGACATCCACAGTACACTTTAATAAGATTTACCCAGAGCATTACTATAATAACACTATTACCGTTCATTTCTATAGTGCTGCTGTTAATATTTAACGGAAAATGAGACAGGTGCCCCATTTTATGAGGCAATAATATGTTTCCTGACTGGATAAACGATGAATGCTGAAGGACTGAATAGTTTTGCCCCTACGTGGGAAGGAGATTATTGCTAAGGGAAATAGAATGTCTACTGTATTCTCCTATTCTCCAGTGTTGTCCCAGTTTAAGAACGGACAACATCTCCCAAGCTGCCTGCCAATCCAGTTTGCTGTGATCAGCTACCATCTTCTGTGTCTCAGAAACTATCTATGGGACTTCAGCTGCTTAGCAAATAAGCAAAGGGTGGCTAGCAGATCTAGAGCGAGAATGAAATAGTGTTATTTACTTTTTCCCACTTCAAAATTTATCTTTCCTAAAAGTACACCAGGGAGAAAAAAAAGGTTGTGTGCAGTTTTGTTCAGTGTGAAGGAGGCTGCTGCACTGCAGGGTCAGAGCATCATCTGCATCTGACACAAGTCAGTAGAGCTCTAGTGCTGGGATATGTTGGGTAAGAGTTTGCCTAATTGCATGGTGCACTCAAAGCCTCCTGAAATGAAGCCAAAAGGAGCATCTGTGCTAGAAATTCAACCCCATGATCAGGGTCTTCTTTGTTCTGCCTCTTGCAGAATATGAGCTTTCATTTTAGGTTTTAACCCAAAGGTTTTTGCCTTTTTTCTAGGATTTTGCAGATGGTCTAAGAGAAAATGAATAATCTTCGGGCATTTTGGAGCTGAACATCTATGACATACAAATGCAGAGAAACTCAATTACCCTTGTTGTCCTGGGTACTCATATCTATATCTGTCAGAGCTATAAAAAAAAAAGCCATCATAGTTTATGGTGATATGATCTTGTGTCACATGTAAACATAAGACTCACAGCATGCCCTCCCTATTGTGTGCATTTCAGCCCAGATGGAACGTCATACACTCACCATGGGACCCTCTTGTTTCTGCCTCCGTGTCAGACAGAGCTGTTCAGCCTGACTTGTTTCCCTCAGGTGCTAAGATGCGTAAGTGAATGAGTCCCTCACGGAGAAACCTCATTACAAGCCCTGTTTGTGAGATCAGCAGGAGAAGCTGTGCATCCTCCAAGCAAACCCAGAGGTACAAGAGGCCAGCCTTTTTTTGTGGTCATCCTTTCTTTCACCAAGTAGGTTTCTATCTTCCTGTTATGATGATGGTCATGATAAGTCTAAGACTCTTAACATTCCAACAAAAACCCAAATGAGTAGCCAGACTTCAGCAAGTTCACTTGGTTCTATCTGAAATGAGGCCTGCAGAAAAAGACAAACTATGGATGTGGAGACTGACTTAGTCACACTAGTACAGGCAACATGGCTGAGCACCAACCAGTCCTTTATCAGGGGATGGTAAAATGACAATGGCTCTGCCAGAACTTTCCTTCTCAGGGTAATTTTCTTATTATTTTGAGGAATCCTTGAGGATGATTGTCTCGGTGGAGAAGGCAGCCAGGTCTCAGCACCCTCTGCTGTTATTTTGAATGGCTCAATTTTTCCTGGTCTAAATTTGATTCCCAAATATATCAGCAAGTCTGAACATTACATCTTAAGTGACACAGGTCTTTGGTACATGGAATACTAGGATGTGTAGCTTCCCACTTGAAAATATTTTAAACTTTACTTCTGCAGTTAAAAGTCATGTTTTAAACGATGGGATCAAATAGATGCAGTGAACTTAAATTCTTCTCTCAGGATCCCCAGTTATGCTTAATTGTTTTTATGCCATTTGAAAATGCAGGTTTGTGTTATCTTCTCAGGAAGTTTTTACTGATTGCTCATTATTCAGGCTAGGTATGGGGGGAAAAAACAACCACATACTCTGTGTGGTTTGATAATGGGCTTGGGAGAAGTCAGACAAAAGGACACATGTGAAAGGGGGCACATCAACAGGCACTGCCTTTAGATTTCAGGAAATTCGTAATCTGACTAATTACGCCTTCGATGTTCTCTATCCAACATTTTGACCATGTCTTTTTTTTTATGAGCAGCAAGTTACTGCCTGTGTCAGCATTTTGAAGTCTGTCCTGTGATTTTCTTTACTTTATAGGGAGATGGAGTTTCCTGTGGTCTTGTCTGTGTAACTCTCCCAGCTCTGAAAGGTGAATGCTGAGTATTGTGGAGCTATTAATTATTTCATGACTGATAGGAAGAGGGAAGTTGCTGTGTGATGTCTTCTCTTAAATATCCTGGCCTCATTTCTTTCCTGTTTCCTCTCAAAACAGAGCTGTCTTCCACCCAAAATGAAAATTAAAAAGAATAGCCACAAACTGCAGCTCCAAAAATCACAGTAGCAATGATAGAAGAATGAGCAGCATCAGTTTATAATTAAACCATTTGTCTTTCACAAAAGGTGTCTAGGCTATTCTTGTAGGATAAAATTTTTTTTATACACTTTATTTTTTTCAGGTTTCTTTTCTGTTGGAGAACCGAGAATTTAAACACAGTCAACAGCATCAAATAATCTCCTTTTACTATCACTTTTAGCTGATGCATTTGGGACTTTGGCAGACTGCACCGTTCTTTCAGCTAATGGTTAAAATCGTCACTGCATGCAAACGCTCCTCATAAATAGCTCCAGGATCTGTCTCTGCAAGGTGCTCAGCAGCCTCACCCCTTACCAGCATAAAATGGGAGTCTGGCAATCATCTCATCTCTTGGGATCAAAGGGCAGAAAAGGCTGAATGCTGAGCTTTGGGCAAGATTTATTTTTCCTGCAGTTGAAGTATTCTTCAAGTTACAAATCAGTTCATAGTTTGAGTGGTGTCAATCTGACATTGCTGTTCATCAGGTCTTAATTTTTCCTAAGATCCAGTGACTCAGCAATCAAAGTTCACCATATTAGAGGTGATGGGACCCTCCAGTGAGGATCTTATCTGGCCCTTTGCCTGGCTTCAGCAGGGTGCCACTCTCCCATTCTTCTCTCGGCTCTCATAAGGACTAAGAAATTATCACACATAAGCTCTCTTTCCACCTGACCCCATGGGTCAGAGCTTCTGAGTGGTGTACTTCAGCATAGTCCCGTCAAAGCCACCCAGAGAAGACACGGGCAATGGCTTTGAGATAAATCAATGCGTCAGTGCTTTCTGCCCTCCAAAGCCATTTCATTCTGTCCACCTCAGACCTTGCCCTGTCTTAGCTTTGTATCTCTTGTCTCTCTGGCTCCTCACAAGTTATGAAAAGCGTTTTGTCATGTTCTCTTACCTTCTATAGCCAGCACTTCCTAATCATCCAAGTGCCTTCCATTTTCCACAGCTGGCCTCTAGGACAGTTGCAGCCTCAGGCGTAGGGCTGGGTATATCGGCTATGGTCATGATTTATTTTTGGGATGCAGGAGTATGCCCACATCTCAGCAGCTGTGAATGCTGGCATGTGCTGGGGACAGGAAAGGTTTACATTGCCTGGATTCCAGGCGACTGATTTAGAGCGACTCATTTTGAGGCAGTTGGCCAGATAAAAGCCATGCCGACGCCCCCTGGAAAGCTACCATCTAAAACCAATATGGTCTTATCTTCAGCTCTTGGGCAGTGCCCTCAAGAAAACCAGGCTTCTTTTTGGTTCTTCTTTCCATTGCACCCCCACTCCCTGGTGGGCAGAGGACAATGGGCATATGCAGGGATTGTGTGTTTATCTTTTGTGTATGTCTAAGTTGTGTATGTCTTTTCTTAGAAATGCCGGGGTGCCAAGTCCACCTCTCCCACCGGCATATGGGGAATCAGAGCTGTACAGTTCAGCAGCCACCTCTGTTGAGGGAAAGGTGATTTGGGGTTTGTTTTCCTTTGAGTCAGCATCCCTGGACCACAATGAGACAGCAGGTGATTAATTTCTGTCACTTTTTGGAACAGTGACCAGCCTGTAAAACATTTTGCCCTAACACAAACAAGATATGATGCAATGACTAAGAGAACAATTAAAACTCTGAAAAACTTCTATTTAACAACCATAGTAATGACAGTAATGGCAGGACAGTTCACCCTCTTTGAGCAGGCATTCCTTAGCAACGCAATACATTTCAAGCTTTAAAGCACCCCTGTGTGTGTGATAAATGAAATGATTCAATAAATTAAACATGGTTCAGAGAGAGAGAGAGTTGGTGAGTGCTGGATGATACTTGTCATGTAAAAAAAAAGCCAGCAATCCTGAAGCTTTGCTTTGTGCAAAGCTCTGCTTCTGGTTAGGCTTGCTCATGTGCAGTGTGAGGTGCTATAACCTGTTTAAGCTGCCTTGCAGAAATCAGCTCTGTCTCATCTGCTCCTGATTCACTGCATGACAAATGCTATCTCCCTTGCACAGCTGGGAATAGAGACATGTCCTGAGATCACAGCTCATGAAAAATCTGGGTGGGACAGCATATATTTTAGAAATGCCTGATGCAAGTAAATTGCTAAAGCAACCCCTTTTTATATGATGATTTAATTAACAACCATCATATTACTGCATTTAATGTGATTCACAGTGCTTAACAGAAGACTCCTTTCCCGGGGCAGGGACCAATCCTTCCCTTTATGATTTACCAGGTTTTTCCTCACTGGTGTAAGGAGCAGAGAAAGTCCCTTGTCTTTTACCTGAGCTGGCAAACTCCAGCACTCCAAGGTGTGAGAACTGGAAACAAGTGAAATCACAACCAAAATCACTTTTGTCCAGATCTGGAGCCCATCAGCAACAGGCTGAGGATGCCTGAGGATTCTAGACAGAGTGGAAGGGAACCCCGTGTAACACTGCCAGCCACAACAGAGAGCACTTTGAGCAAAACGTGCACAGTCAGCTTGCTACTATTGAAGGAAATTTCTGGAAAATATTGGGATCCTTCACATTTTGAAAGGATGTTTGTGTCCTGAGTTTTTAAACTGTGAGGGAATTGGACCATGCCTCTCTCTCTAGATTGTAAATAATTTGCAGTGAGAGCTGTTTTTATCACTGTGCTTCAAACAACACTCAGCATATTGCTGGAACCAATTATATAAATAAATTATATAATATGTCTTTGGGTAACTTAAATACCATGCTGAGCAGTCAGTAGTTGAAAACTGAAAGATGCCCAAGCCAAATTTGAAAATAATGAGATAAAACATTAGATAATTCAGTCATATTTAGTACAGTTTTTATTATCTGTAGCAGCCTGGTAATATAGAAAGATATTTGCATTAAAATACCAGTGTTCCTTAGAACAGATGTTTTTATATTACTTTCTTTATTGTGTTTAATAACGTATTATAAGACATGCTGTAGTCATAACACATTGTTAAAAATTTTCTGTAGTTACAACATTTACTTTTGATTAAACAAATGTGCGGGGAGTTTAGGGTATCCCAGTGTAATTTAATGTTATTACTCTGCTATTTTGGTGCCATTCATTGAATTGCAGAATGGGCTACTTCAAGAAAATATGAAGAATATCTTTCTTTGTTTCTAAAACTTCAGGTAAAAAAATTTACTCCTGCATGATTTAGTGATGAATATCTCATACTGTTGGAGTTCAAAATAAGTCATATTTCCCTACTTAACCATAGTTTCTTGATAGTGGCAAAATGCTAGTTCTCAAAATACAGATTACAAAGCAAAGACCCAGATGAGCAAAGTCAGCAGATAGCAGATATATTGTGCTGGACAGACCACGAGTATAAACAGATTAAAATCCATGGAGGTGGAGAAATGGAAGGTCAAGCTTTTTAATCCTTTCTTATTCAAAAATTCTCTCATGAACATAAAAGAGAGGTAAGTTTCTCTGTACTAGAAAACTGTGTGTACAAAAAAAATTTAAAAAAAAAAAAAAGAGTAACAGCAAGATCAACTGGTTTCAAAGAAAATGATGCCAGTGAAGGATGAAAGTGGGAGAGCAGCAAACATGAAATTATCATGGGCAAAGAAGGGAAGGCAATAGCTCTCATGACAAAAGGTCATCAGTGGCTGGGAAATGCACCCCTTCCTTCTTACCTTTGATTTTCGAACATGTTGATGCCTCTGTATAGAAGCGATTACAGAGGTTAGTCTCTGCTGCATTTTGTTGGGACACTGACTTTTTATGCACATTCTGGATACTTTGAATCTTGATATCCAGAAGGCATTTGACTGATAGAGCAGTGGGAAATAACCAAGATCGTGCTGCAGGAGATGAGGGAAAAATAGAAATCTCTGGGCAAAACACTGCTTTAAAGTTATTAGTCACCATCACACAAGCACAGCCCTTTGCATCTGCCCACAGTAAAAGGGAAGCTGTCTCTGTTCAGGTTACCAGGTCAAGGTGTCCTTGATGTAGATAACTGGATCATTAGCTTCTTAGCACGAAGTTTGAGCTTTAATATGTATTACTTAGCTGCATATCATACAACTTCAGTGAGTCTGTGTTGCAGACTATCCTTATCTAAATGATTAACATTAGATCATGAGTGGTGGCTAAAAAAAGGTGCAGGAAAGATCAAAACAGTGTTCTAATTAAGCAGCATCCCCTTAAACACATTTACAGTCTCAAGGTGACTCCTCAGTCTGTGCTCCTCAGCCCAGCAACAGGGTTGTTTGCCAAAGCTTAGAGGAGAGCAGTCGAAAGACAGCAATCTGCTCAGCGCCTGATTCCTGGAGCAGGGAAGAGAGGAAATTCTCACTTGCAAAAACTGGCATGCAGAGGAGCTGAGCCTGAAGTGAAACCAGGGTTCAGTTCACCAGAGAAGGGCTGCTTGAATTATGCACCCCCAAAGCACGCATTTAATTTCAGAGGAGGTCCCACAGCATCTAAAGGGCATCGTGCTCAGCTGGCATGAACGTATGGCCTGCAGATTGAAGTAAGGAGACATTAGTTCATTACACCAAGAAAGAAGTGAAGGGACCTGACTACTTCTTGGAAAAGGTGCCCTTAGGGAGCCGGGAGAGGTCTCAGGAGAGGCGAAATAGGTGACAGCTGGGGTCAGGGAATTGTGAACTGCATCTACAGCTCATTCGAGGAACATAAGGTCACATTTATAGTATTTGCTGATGAATGGCAAGGTTTTACTGTACATCCTGGACAGTCTATCCTGTGCTGTTAGGAATCATAAAGTAATTCAATATGTGATAAAGGAGTAGCTTAATACTCATCAAGTATGAAATCTCAGTTTCTGCAAAGAGTCGCGCCCTTCTGCTTCGATGAACTATTGAATAATAAAAGCCTTTGGACTTGGCATCCAATGAAATGTGAAATCGAGGTTAAATGCCAGTTATTCAGTCCAAACACTTGGGGCTGGTTGAGGTGAGGCAATCAGTCAGTGCAAGGACGTAGTGACTCCTCACAGAACCAGCCATGTCTTCCCTATTTTTTGAACCAACTTTAAGGATTTTCAGGCAGACTAAAAGCTAAATGCTCCCACTTGGGTAGAAATTTCTCTCCCCTATTTTGTTTACCTCACTCAAAAACCTTGAATTGCACTTTAAAATAGTTGACAATGTGTAACCTTAGGAAACCACATTCCCAGTGTTCGAACATATTTTGGGACTTTGTTAATATGATATTAATGTGTATGAGACACACTGGCTACCATTTGGTCTGAAGGAAACAACAGATGCCAGGTAAAATAAGAATCCAGTGCTGCCAGTTGCAGGGCTTGGAGGAAATACCAGAGATGTCGATGGAGTAGAGGATGGTGATAATTCTAGGCTATGTCTACACAGCTTGTCAAGCACAAATAGGGAAACTCTGGTGCACCCCCTGACCTCATGCTCTGCATTCGTGCCACCAACTCTACACTATTTCTCAGTCAGCCTGTTGGTATGAACATTGCATAAGAATCTCTGAGCTATAAACTGTGTTTGCTTCTAGGTGAAGCAACATCAGGAACCATGTAAGAAGGATTGCTTAGATGTAATTTTTGTCAGATAGGGTATATGGTAGTTGCCAAGGCAGTAAAATTTCATCTGCCCTGTCTGCACAACAAAACATCTTTCTCACATCTGACTTCACCCACCTGCCTGCATATCCCTCCACTCTTCAAGTCTCACCTGAGCACAAGTGTCAGAAGGTTGTTTGTGCCTGCACTGCTTTTGACAGCACTGTGCTTCTGGAGCACTCTACACAGATGGTATTTGTTCTCAAAAGTACTCTTTCCTGTGAGACTTTGCATGGAGAAACTGAGCCTCAGGTCAGACTTCTCCCCTGGCCCTGCTAGGAAGCAATTTCCAGTGATGTCCTCCATCAGCAGAAGAGCACACACTAGAAAGTTTTACATGTTTTCTCCATCTCCAGGATGCATCTCTGCTGCATTTTAGTTTTTGGTCTCTCCTCTTTAGTTTCCTGCTAGTTATTTCTTGCAGAGGAGGGCTTTTATCTCTTCTTCTCCACACTTTCCTCACTGTGCCTTTTGTAAATTCTTAATTTCAAAGGTGTTCTTCAAAAACCTTTTGTTCCCTCCTGTACCTAGGTGAAGCTTAATTGTCCTCAGATAAAGGTCTTTACTGTTTCACCAGAGGAGAATGAAACAGAAGCTTCTGTGGTCTTAAATGCAAGATACACATGAATACAAAACTATGGATGAACCATTTCAGATGCTAGAACAGGAAGGCTGTTCAGAACTCTGGCTTTATGGAAAAAATAGCCAGAACCAGGGTAGCTATAGCAACGTGCATATAGCCACGTTTGAGGGAAATCTAGCCCTCATAATGAGTAATCCAATGAAGCAAACAAAGCAGATACCTAAGTAAATCTAATAAAACTATTAAAATTAATTTAGGATTAATATAACAATATAAAAATCCTTTGCACAGCATGCAACAGTTTTAACTCTTCAGCCTCAGCAAGCAGTCAGGCTTATCACATCCCCAAACTGTGTTAGAAACAAACTGTTTCTTAGAAACCAACTTCAGTTGTCAATCTGATGCGTTATGCACACGTGTGCACGCACATGCACCCACATTACCTTGGCATTCCATCACAGCTGCTACCTGTATGCAGGGTGCTTGTGTACATGTACGTATTCTGCAATTCTTTTTAAGAGCTGTGCTCTTCCTTGATCTCCACGATAATATCAGCAGTGAAATCCTTGCAGGTCATGCTGGTGCAGAATTCATGCCCTTCTCCTCACGCAGCAAAGGCCCTTGGCCTTGCACTGGAGCCTATCCTTGGCCTGTCAGCAACCTGGGGCCTTGGGCACAACCATAATTCAGCAATGACAAGGCAGCACATGCTGGGGTTGGAGCTGTTTCTTTATGATATCCATCATCTTCCCATCAAAGTCACAACCTCCCCTTCTCCCAGAGCTGGAGACAAGCTTCTCAATGAGTGGAGGATAAGCGTCTCCCTTTGTCTGAAAAGTAGTGAACAATTCCTAAAAGCACAAATTTACATTTTATGGTTTTGGCCCTTTTTCTGCAGTTTCTCATTCTTGGAACTCCTTCCCTCTTTTATGATCCAAGCAGCCGCCCATTTTCATTTAAATCATTCCTTGAAACACACTTTCTCTGCAAAGCCTCTGGCTACAGATGACTGGATATGGCAGAAATAGCATTTGAATTCAGAACAAGGGTTTTGTTTGAGCAAATTGTTTGGGGGATAGCCACTTTTTATGCCACACCTGATATTCCACAGAGTATTAACATGCAAACAAAGATTTTTTTATTCGCTAGTCATTATTTCATTATTCTTCTGTTTAAAAGAGATCCACTCATCTAATCACAGCACCAAGGGAATAGAAACATATCACGTCATTTAGTGTATCAATTACAGGCCTTAAATGAGGATGAGCAAATAGTCATGGTGAGTGGTTTGCCATTTTACCTGGTCTCTAGGGTGAATAATGAGGTTCTGTCTGCAAGCAAACAAACAAGTGAGCATTTTTGGGTAATTTTTTGCAATCAATAGTTGAGGTGAGTCTTTTTTCCAGCAGAACTCCATCATGAAGAAAATCTCATTTTAAAATAGTTCCGGGGGGGGGGAGGGGGGGAAGTTCTTAACTTTATTATTTTGAATCATCTCCTTTACTTGATTTTTGGAGGGTCTTTTTTATCTATGTGTTCTCCAAGTTAGTTTGCAGTGCCATAGAGGAAGGGCTCCTTTTCACAGTGATTGTCAATGTTAATATTCCTAATAACTTTCAGCCAACAGTGCAAAAGGTTTTCTTGAGCTGTAGTGAAATGCAGTGGCAGAGGAGGAAAGAGTCTCCAGGAAGCATTTGGGACAGAACCCCTCTATTCAATCCTTCTCCCATGCGCCTGTGCATGCTTGCACACACAGGCCTGTGTGCACACCATGGTGCCAAGTGCTTTGCCAGTGCCACCAAAAGCTGAGCACCTCAGAGGAGGAGGAGCAGGCCAGGAAAACAACCACCACAAGCCCTTTTGGTCCTGTGAGTTTTGGTCCTGGGATTCCTTGCACAGAATACCAGCAGCAGATTTATGTGCTACACGCAGCAGGCCAGATACAGTCGTGGGAGGAATGCCCAGTTGTCTGTGTGGGTGCAGAGTCTCATCTCGGAGTACCATAAATTCTTTCTTAGCCAAAATTGTATCGATTCAATCCAAGACATCATTAACCTCAATAATTGTCTTGTCCCTTTGGTCTCAAGGCTCTATGGCTTTTCATCTACTTTCTCTCTATCTGGAGGCCCAGAAAATAAGCTGGATCTTGCTGACTTAACTGCTCCATCAAGGACTCAGTGGATGGGAACAGCCGTCCTTCCCTGAGAAGAACCCAGCTGAATAAAGTTAGCAGAACCATTTGACACTAAATAATCAGGTAAATGATGATAAGTGCCCTGTGGTGAGACAGAAATATGACGTAAAACAAACCAAAGGCTCTTTCTAAACATTTGTGTTCACAGGTAAATATCATGGGGCCACAGGCCGTCCATTCATAAGGTGGCACCAGGAGGTTACTGTGCTGAGTGTGGCCATTCCCCTTGGTGTCCCCTTCCCACTGAGACCACAGGGGCAAGCTGCTGACCTTGGCCAGGGCTGTTTTAGGGGAGTACTGTCCCACACTGGCCCCAATCACAAAAAGTTGTTAAAGAATTAACAAAAATATCCCAATTTTTCCAAACGGTAAATATGTGTGTGTATGTGTGTGTGTGTGTGTGTTTGTGTAGGCGAAATAGGACAGGTGTGAAAAATCCTACGGAAAACCTGAAAATCATGTTCTCAGTACAGAGTTAAGATGTAGGCTGCCTTTAGTGCAAATACATCTTTTCTAGTTTCCTTGCCCTCCAGCATGTTGTTCCCTTGCTTCCCTCTGAGGAGATGAATGTTGCCACCGCTTTTGCTTGTGCAGTAGGAGTGATGCCTGTGCTCCATTGAGCATTGCCTTATTAGCACATCCTGCAAAGTGATAACCGTGGTGTAAAGTCCTTGCCTAACATTTATAAACACTTCCTCAGAAGAAACGCCAGGCACTCCATTGCATTTAATTTTAGGGAAGCAGCTGGTCCAAAACAGTGGAGACTGTATTATTAGTCTCTCTCTCTGGGGCAGGACTGATCATGCTTTCCCATGGAGAGAAGGGGCAGACGTGGGTTAGGAGCAGCTTTGGTGTCATCCGGGAGTCTAGTTTTCACTGTACCAACAATGGGACTGCCCAGAGAAGGGGAGATGACCAAACTTGGTTTCAGCCAGCCACATCCTCTGTGACGGCAAACTGAGCTTGAGAAAAGGGTTAGGAGTACTCAGAAGGGTGAGATGTTGCATTTCAGGGGGTGCTGTGGTGAGGGGCGACAGAAAAGTAATGCAGTTGCCTTTTCTTCAAAAATGAAGGCAATTCAATTTTCCTGAATTGTTACAGGGAAAAAACCCTATTAGAATAAAGGACTCTGTCAGTTGAAAGCCCACAGGGATGCCCAGCAGAGCTGAGTGGTACCAGAATATCCACTGGTCTGTACAGACAGACCTAAGCTACAAAACCTCTTACCCAAGCACAAGTTCCTCATCCCAAGGGCAGTGAGGTGGTGCTGCCTGAGCCCTGCTTAATTACTAAGGAAAAAACATATGGAAAACCTCAGGATGGGGAAGCAGCACAAAATGTCTTTGTAGAGTGCCTATGCCAGTAACACTGCCCTTCATCCTGCTAGGAAGCAAGCCAGGGAGCAATGCCTCAGTGAGAGGAGCTCTGAAAGCCTTGATTCAATTTGTACCCAGCTCAGCTCCACGACTGTCTCTTAGCTGCTTCAAATTACTTTCTTTTTGGCAGCTCAGAAATTAAATGTTAACTCAGAGAACTGTATTAATCTCTATTAGGAAGGAGCTGGAGTCTAAATAGCTCGAACCTAGGCTTTCTGGTGTGTCAACTGAAGCAACATGCATTTACCCAATCTATAAGTCAGTTTGTCTGGCAGACCAGCCAAAAGTAGGTGCCACAAAAATACAATAGTCTAAGCAAAATGTTTATCCTGAAATTTTTTTATGACCTCCTTAAAAAAGCCCAAAACAAGTCAGCAAACAAAACTATGACAAAACCTAAGAACTAGTCTGGGAAAGCTAAAAATACTAAAATAATTTAAAATTTATTTATTTTAAGCTCTTTTCCCAACAGTGCAGAATACAATGGCATACTGCAGGTTTTCTGCTGCTATTGTACTGTTTACATAAGGGAAACTCCCTTTTAAGTAATTCTTATTTAAGAGAAGAAGTTGAAATTCTTCAGTATAATACGCTATGCAGAGAAAATGTCCGCTTGCCATCTAAACTCATTTCTCTTGTTGAGGCAGTGGCCAGCACCACACGTTCAGAGAAAAAAAAGGGCAAGAAGTGTTAAAATGAGCAATTACCAAGGAACCTGCCCCTAGCAAAAGTTGCCTTCTAATCACTGGGCAATTTATTGTTATTTAAGATCTAAAGCATGGTGATTTATATCCCTTGTAATTTGTTATTCTACTGAGTGCAACGGTTGGTGTTTTTTATTATTCATGGGCCTTTTTAAATCTTATTTCTATGCTGACCTCAATAATAGCAGCTGGGGCAGTAAGTTTCACAAGTTAATTATTGGTTGTGTATAAAGGCCCTTCCTTAAGAGCATTGTATTTTACTTACTTTTGCCTCCTAATTTGCTTGATCCTCTCCTGTTCCTGCACTCTGACTATGAAAACTTCCTCCATAAGGTTCATTTTTCTGCTTTAAATACATCCTCAAAAAATCATTGCTCATTTCTCTTCTTTGTCAGCTCCAAGCCTGTGCATCCCTTTCTGCACTGACAGAACCTTTGTGTGACCATTCGTATGAATACTTTCTCCATCTGCCATCCTCTGGCAGGTTTTGCCAGAGATCTCCAGGCTTCAGAATTGCTTTGTCCTAGCTAGGTGAACACCAGGATGTTGGTAAACAACAGCAAAAATTCAGGAACTCTTCCTAAATTCTCTTCCTAATTAGGAAGTGAGCCCCTGAGCAGAGCTTTGGACCAGCCACACTTGCACCGTCTGCCAGAGCTGTCACAATGGGGAAATATATTGTCCCTGAACAAATCCTGCCTGCCAGTACAGACTGAAAATAGTGCTTTGCTGGGGCTTGCCTCCTTCCATGACCCTCGCTGGAGTCCCTCCCCTCCCACCACCTCTCCTGGCCTTCCCACTGCCCCCTTGGGCCAGGGCTCCTGTCTGCTTCCCCCTAAGACACAGCTGTCAGGGCCAGAGGGCTGGTGTCACACAGACCCAGTGCCAAAACTGCCTGTCCATTTCCTGCCCTCTCCCTGCATTTCCCCAGGGGAGAAAGGGGAGGTCACTCAGGGCTGAGGCACAATCAGTGACTTCCCAGTCTTGCCCTGTCCCAGTATCACTCTGCTCTTCCTCAGTTCACGTGGCAGTTTAATTTGTTGCTTAACTGTCTTAGGAGGTGAAAAACCTTAGCCCCTGTGCCTGAGCCCAAGCCCTCTCCCACACTGCATGCCCAGCCCCTGCCCACGCCTCCAACCTCCTCCCAGTGCAGAAATGCCTCACCTACCCCAGAGCATCTCCCTCCTTTTTGTGGTCTTGAAGAAGGAGCAGTAGAGCAGAGCTGGGATGCCACAGAGCACTGTGTTTCTTGAGCAGTGACTTCTTCCACTGCTGCTTGTAAACTGTATGGTCCTGCCACGAGGAGTAAGTCTGGGCAGATGCTCCATGTAACAGAACTCCAAAGCAACCACAATTTCTTGTCCCAATGCACAAGCAACAGCACCAAGACCCACCCAAACTGCTTTAGCTGCAAAACGTGGTTGTCTGGATACCAAAGATGTGAGAAGTGCTGGTGAAAGATAATGGGAACAAGATGTCCTGACTCTCATTGTGTTTCCTGGTGCTTTCTCTCTTGGAAGTCAACAAAGAGAAGGATTTCCCATCCTCATCCCCATCCCCAGAACAACAGTATCTCCACCTGCTGTTGCTACTGTCTCTACCTGAGTATGTATTTGTGGTGGTATGCAGTAAATCAAATATCCATTTGGGCAAGTCATGTCTGGTCTTCTAATTATCTTGAAGTATTTGATGTTGACAGCTCAGTATCTCATCACAAGTTTTGCATTATGTTAATTTTCTTTTCCTTTTTCTGTTCTCAGCCTGTTGCCTGGATGTAGTGGTATCGTTTGAAGGCTGATAGTCATTTTTGAAACGAAATAGTAGTTCTGAGCCTTCCCAATTGCACTGAAAGGACTCTAAAATGAGAAAAGAGACAGAGAATCCAAAGTACATGTTTTTACAGAGGTTTAAATTAATCTTATTAACTTGGTAGAAAAAAATCCCCATGTACTTTTTATTTACTTGGGCTGGTGAGATGATGTGTACATCTCAATCTCACTGCAGAAGATCAGGTATTTTCCTGATGAGACTGAATCATGCAAGAAATACGAGTATTCATCCAGCATTACTCACTGGAAACCCTGTTCCAGCAGTCCTGGAGGAAGTGAGATACTAGGAGTCAGGGCACATTGGTGGGATGAGAGGTGACTCAGCCACCAGGGCAGCCATGGGCAGGAGATGTGAGTGGACTCAAGGGCAGACTCCTGTGACAGGCCCTGGAGCCGCTCTGGAGAGGGAAGGACAGTGAGCAGAGGATGGCTGTGCAGGGGCACGAGATGTGTGTTTGCATGCGTGTGTGCGTGTGTGTGTGCATGTGTGTGTGGCAGGAACTGTGACCTTGCATGGGAACATGCCCCTGAGTGCAGGACGACACAGGGAGAAGAACTTTTTCTTCAGTATGGGGGGAAGGAAAAATGGCAAAAGCCCCTTTTATTGCAGCTAAGTGCCAGAGACTCCAGGAAAAAGCCAGGAGATTTTGGTGTCCTTCTTTAATCAGGGAGGTTTTGTTACTCCATGGGGCAGGCATCCCTGGTGGTTTGGGTAGCAGGGGAGGACTGGTGCAGGGTTTTACAGAAGGAGTAGATAGGTTGCTGAGGTGGGAAGGGTGGGAGAGTGGGGGACACTGTCTGAAGGAAGTGGCAGAGAGAGTCAATATACCCAAGGCTAAAGACTGACATGGCTGTAAGAAGTGATGGGGCATCTGAGGGCAGCTTGGAAGGACCAGACAAGAGACACAGAGCCATGCAGCTCTTCCCTCATTGGGCCACATCTCCTAAACTGAAAATTTGTGCTGGGCTGGGCAAATCCCTGTTTGGACCATGTGATCTCCCCAGAGCCATAGGATTTATAGGTCGTCCCATGGTGCTGGTTCAGGCTGGAAAGGGCACAGCAGACCATGGCAGTCCTGACAGCCCTGCCCATCTCAGCCTTGTCAGCAGCATCTGCTGGCCTTCAGGCATCTTATAGCTCCCTTGAACAAACACCTGACAGTCACCTGGGGTGCATCTAACCTGCTGTGGAGATGGACATGAGAACACCTGGCTCTAGTTTCTGCCTCTTCCTCAAGCTCTCTTGAGAAACAGCCCTCTCTCTCCACCTTTCTAAACCACAGCTATAGCTGTACTTCCAACAACATATCCCTGTAAGGGGGTCCAGCAAGGCAGCTACGGACACTGGCACTTTGCAGGAGGCCAAGCTCTGTTTGCAGAGCTGCTTCATGGAGCAATGGGCAGTGCTGCACCACCAGGCCCACCTGGGTGAGAGAGAGAGCTGCCAGGGCTTTGCCGACGTGGCCCAAGAGCTTGGGGGAAAATCCCATCATGCTCCAAGAAGTCCTGTCCTGTAACCAGCATGGCCATGGATGGGGGCATGCTGAATATATGTTAAAAGGCCTGACTTGGAGATATGAGTTATAAAGTAGTGTAAAGGATACCCAGGGAAAATCCAGGAAAGCTCTGGTCCTATCATGCTGCAGGGAAACAGCGAGTTTGGGGATGTCACAGTTTTCCTTCTCCTGATGCAATTCCTTGTTCGGTGTTAGAAGGAAAGGACCCCACCACTCCCTCCACCTAGCAGGAGCTCTGACTTAAGCTTAGCTGGTGTCACATGTATAACTGAGGAGTATATCAGAGAGAAGCTCAGGCCATTGCATTTGGTCTCAGGACAGGAGAACTCTGATCGCAGACTCACAGGGGCTGCTTTTACTCCAGAAGAAGAGGATTTGCCCACAACCAGCAATTAAGATATCATCTCTATTTGATACAGAAATCACCCCTGCAAATGCTCTACAGAGTAATTTTTCACTACAAATGCACCTCAGTTCTGTTAATGAAATTGTGAGAAGTTTTTTGCAATATTCAGTGCAAGACAGGACCTGTATAGCATGGAGGGTGACAGCACCCAGACTTTTCCTATCTAAGAAAATACCCAGAAATTCTGTACAATGACAGCAAGCCTGACCTTTTTCCAGACAGCAGCATCAAATTATCAAGCTGAAAAAAAAGAGAAGCAGTCCCTCTAAGAAGGAAAGTGAGCAAAGAGAAGCAGTCCTTCTAAGAAGGAAAGTGAGCTCTGGAAACCAAGTAATTTAATGTCCTTTAATGTCTCCAGCCAAGCTGCATATCACTTAGAGCAGTAAGGAAAAAAAAAGTGGCAAAAAAATCAAACCACCTTTCATTCCCATGAGGAGGTCACAGAGTTTATCATGTCCAAAGGCTTACAGCCTGGCCCAGGGGCTACAAAAACCAGCAGGAAGCATTCCCTCAGAAAATGATACATCTTTACCCCTTCTGTCAGGATCTTGCTTCTCTAATCAGATAAAACCACGTATTATATTCAGCATCCTCAGAAAAGAAAGATATGAGATTGTGCCTTTTATTCAACTCCTTTAAGGCCTTAAAGAGAACCATAACAAAAAGTCCAGTCTACCTGCCTGACCGCTTCTCTCATCTCATAAAAGATAGGAAAGCTGTTTATGTATTTTCTTTAAACTTTAGCTCAGAAATTCAGGTTCTTGCTCTCTTTTTCTTCTTCCAGCTCAGACTTTCAGGCATGCCTCTTGCTGTCATACTTGATGTGAGCACTGAGGACTTGGAGAAAGCCATCCACCTGTGCCTTGTAGCAGGAGAGCCTGTGGAGTACCACTACCACTAGCAAAGCAAACGTGCAGGTGAACCCAAATGTTCTCAGCTCTTTGCTTCTACCCATTGAACTCCCAACAGTAGAGAGACAGTTTATCAAAAATCATATGACGGTGTCTCTTCAGCAAATGGTTGAGAAATGTCACAATCCACTTCATTAGTCCTCTCAACAGGCGCGAACAAGGCTATCAGAAAACTACCTTACAGGTCAAAAAAATTAAGCAAACAGTCTAGGACTTCTTCATGCACTTTTAGAGTAATAACAGAGAAAAAAACTTGTCTTAAACAGAAGTTGCTATTGCAGAGACATCAAAGCTTTTAAGCTCGGGCTATTTTAAAGCAAGATGATCCTAAATATTGCCCCAAAACAACAGCTTGTTAAGCAGGCAGGTACTTACCTGTAAGGCTGAGCAGGCTACAGAGCCCATTTCTACCACAATAGCTACCAGCTATTCTGCTGTGCAAATACACTCTTCAGCTACATGGCTGCAAGCAAGCTCATATCTCAGCAGAAGGGAGAAAACACCCCTTTGGTCCTTCTACAGCAGCTGCCTAACACAGGGATGTGGTTTGAACTTGCAGAGAAGAGAGAGGCAGGGCTGTACCTAAGAGCTTGCTGGTTGAGAATGAAGTCAATGAAAGTCAATGTTTATCCCCTTTTCTCAACTCACAAGATGTACAGCATTTCTCCAACATTTCCAAGGGGAGAAGAACTATGAACTGCCCAGGAACACATGTTGACTAGGCTTAAATAAGGGACAGAAGGACTGCAACTGCCTTTCAGCTGCTATTAAGGCTCCCAACCCTAGTGCTGGAAAAGTGATCATCTGTGAAGGGAAAAGTGTAGCCTGCAGCAGCAGAACAAAAAGACCACTTCCAGCTCTATACCCCCATGGGAAATTTTTCTTTAGGAAGTTCACAAGCTAATTACAATCACATAGACATGACCTGGCAAAAGGGAGTTACAGCTCATAACCATCCATAGAGCTGGAGCAAAATTTGAGCTGTGTCACTGACGAACTTTTGATCATGATCTGAGGGCATGATTGGGGGAGCAGGTTTGTGAGACAAACCAGACAAACCACCAAACTCATGGTGGAGTTTTAACTCAATAGCCTGTGGTGGGGTAGGAAAAGGGAGGCCCCAGGACATGGACAGCACTTAGGGTTGTTCCTTCAATAACGCCCAGCTACTGGGACTGTGCTTAAATGAAACCAAGTATGAGCAGGTTCTTGCTGTGCACCTTTGACTGTCTTCAGTCAAATGACCCCATAGGATAATAATTACTCCAGAAATTGGCCCAGATCCTATCTCTAGGAGTGCATGTGTTAAAAAAGCTTAAGGCCATCACCAGTGAATTAATTTGCCACACTCCGAGAGGCACATTGCACTGGGCTGCTTTTGAGAGGTGGCTCCCTTCCCCTGCCCTCTTTGTGGCTTCTTCTTCCCTTCATAAGATTTGGTTGAGCATCAGAAAAATCTGTCTAGGTAGCCTGAGCCATCCCACAGCTGGAAAGACCTGTGCCCTGTGGGAGGAAGAAAGCCAAGCTCATTCAGCTGTTTTTCAGAAGGAGCCAGGGTTATCCTAGCAGTTGAGCTGGTTGCTTGCCAGGAGGAGCAAGGGAAGCTAGGAAGGGAGTTTCTAAGGAAAACCTCAGTCTTTGGCTTAAAATGTGTGGCACAGGACCCAGGGATGAAGTTGGGCTGTGAGTCAGGACCTGAAGAGAAAATATTTATTGATGCTTGAGCAGCATTTGCAGAGGAGAGAGGGGAGCTGTGGACTCTTACCAGTTATGCCTGGAAGTGATGAGGCACAGAGATGCAACACACCATGTTTTTTCAGACATCACTAATGTTTCTGCATGAGCCTGGGGTCTCTGTGGGCAGCAGGGTTTCAGTCCACATGGGGCTGGGTGCATGTTCTGGAGATTTTCAGATGAAGTTTTAATAGGTCTGTCATGCTTATCAGCATCTCTAAGAGCTCCAGGTTTAGATAAGCATTGCATATTTAAACTGACATAGGGAGAACTCTTATTTTTTCATCCATCACTTCACAGGTTTCTTTCTTAACCTCCTCAGGAGGTAAGACACCTGCTTGTGTGCATATGTGTGTGTGTGTGTGTGTGTAAAATCTTTCTCATTCCATCTGTGTTGTGATTAATTTAAGTACAAGGCAGTCAATATAATGCATTGTATATATTTTAATTTCTAGACATGTCATGTACAAAGGGTTGTTCAGGAACATGTGTATCAGCCCCTCTCCTTTCAGCAGCTTAGAGAAGAGAGGAAAATCTTTAGGAAAGAATATGTTTTGAATAGTCAGAATTCTTCATTTTGTCCTGTGTGGACATTTTCTTTCTTAAGCCTGCTGGTTTATCCTGAACATTGGACTTGGAAAAAAACCCATATAATTAAAGGATTTTTGTTTTTGTTGTTGTTGATGTTGTTCTGTTTTGGTTTTGTTTTTTTTTCTTTCAGCAGTAAAAAGAAAATTGAAGGGGGAAACAATCTATTCCTCTCATGAATAATCTTCAGCTTGGGTCTATGACTGCTCTGTGGTCAGCGGTTTGTTGACCACTATGGTCTGGCTGTGCTGGCTGTGAGGAGACTCTGGATTCTGAAAATCTCTGACCTCTTTGCCAAGCAGTGATGCCATGAGCTCCATGCCAGCTGCCAAGGTCTGCTCTTGCCCCCAGCACCACAGCTGGAAATAGGGCCTGGGAGATGGTGGGAGCAAAGCATGTTATCCCAGAGCTCAGCACTGCAGTGGGAGCCTGGGACAGATGACCTGGTGGGAGAAGCAACCTGCCAAAAGAGCACAGTTAGCCCAGACTGGACGATTACTGAATGAGATTACTTGTATTAAAGTTGTCATGTGGTTGCACTTGCTGGACCACTACTGCAGCTTGGTTAAAACTCCCTGTAAAGGTCCTTTGTGATCTCCTTGCTTCTTACTGAAAGGACCTGTAAGGGGCAGCACTGAAGAGGGAGAGCAGCTTTGAGCATCATAGAAGACTTAATTAGCTGGACAAAATTCACCATGGGTATAACTAGGGGCAAGGCATGACACTTCTGCAAGTGTTACTCATTCAACTCTACATTTAATCATGCACTTCTGTAGCTATTCTGTGCCTAAACTGTCACTGCTGAGAGTGATCCTGGTATTGCCCAGGTTATTGTGGTCCAGGATAACACATAAGCATGTGGGCTTTGGAAACCTGTTTTATAAACTAGCTTTGGAGTTCAATCGTCTATCACTATCTGGATTTATAGGTGAAATGGTTATTTAAAGATGACATGAGATGGTTATTTAAAGATGCCAAATTTTTGTCTCGCTCTTTCTTGGATTGTGATTGAGGTCCTACTTCTGCTTGTGCTAAGACTAATCAGAGTTATAGCATTTACTTTAATCCTTCTGCGACCAATGCATTTATGTGAGCACTTGCTGGGACCTGGCAGTAAAGACAACTCAGCACCTTTACTCTAAGCAGTGCTTCACAAACATTACCCACACCACCCTTCTGAGGCAGCAACCCACCATAAACCTTTGCCGTTCGACAGCCAGGGAAGCTAGATGGGTTAAATAATCACATTATTATATTGTTCATATGCCACCCAAGATTTGTACCTCCCCAGTGCTTAACTAATGCACACCAATCCAGCCCCCTCCTCGTCCTCTGGCAGGTTTCCTTTGAAGCAGACAGGACAGGGGAGGCCAGCAGAGAGGATATCCTGTATTAACACAGGCCTGGAAACCAGGACATGCAAGAATAGAGTGACTTGCCCAGGGTCACGGAGGAAGTCTGTGAGGAGGCAAAAATGTAACCCAGGCTTATTGGGTCTCAGGACCACCCTCTGTTCCAAACAGGGAATCATGGCCAGAAACTGCACAGAAACCAGGAAGTTTTAGCTACTGGATACATTCTGATATTGTGAAATTTTGTTTTGTTTGGGTGACTGTTCCAGATTCCCTAAAATTGCCACATGTATTTTGGAAGTTGGACTGCTACCCTTTCAGCAAAACACACTGAAGCCTGGGAAAGGGCTGAGAGAGGAGCTGAGGGCTCATTATGGCAGGACACTGTACCACAGGGAAGGTGCATCTCGCCACAGTCTGAAACCACTGATATACAGCTCCCTTACAAATCCCCAGCAAGCCTTTACCCTCTATGGGTCCCCTATTTCCTCTTCACCCTGAATCAGTTTTTTGTTCTGCTGATAAAGTCATTATCTTTCTTTCTTTCTTTGACCACATTGGGCACCCTGACCTTGCAAAAATGAGACAAAATACCACACACGGACCTAATGATTTAAATATGAGACTGCACATTTCATCTTGAAATTCAGACGATCTTATTCAAGTGTGGAGGGAAAACAGACAGAAGTACAGCCTTTTGTGTTTGGTTGGGTACATGTATTATTTATGATGTAGAATGAATGACTGATTACCTTGAATCTTGATATGTGAGGCAAATGAAGAAACGTTACCTCTTTATATGCAATGCTACAGGAAAGTGGTTTCTTCAAGCCTCAGATGTGGGAAAAGCTGGATTATGGCACATTTCATGTGTTTAATCTGCAGCTGAAAGGTAAACAGGCAGAGTTGATTTAACAACAAGGACCTACAGTCATCTGTGGGGCAAATTCCATTGTATTTAACAGTATGGTACCGGAGCTGTATCTGCCCAGTATTTGCTGATTAAAACTTCATGTAATGGCAATGTGATTACTGGCAGAACAGTGACCTTCACCCCTGCAACTCGGCTTCAAGGGCCACAGAGCTCTGCAGCTGAATAAAAGACTCATGTCTGCAGAAGACTTTGGTCATAAAAATCAAGGCACTTCTCTGACTTTGTGATTTTCCCATAATGGCCATCAGGATAGCAGGTGGATTAATCCATTTTTCACCCTGCCAAAACGACCTCTAAATTATTACAGACAGAGAGAGGAAGACTGAATTTGTATTTAGTAGGAAAAGACTTGGGTCACCAACTTGCCTACTCTATCTATAATGCCATAAGTAATCATACTGTCAGCAGGCATTTAAAAATCATTTCCCCCCCATTCTTTCAGTTACTTTTCTTATCACCTAAATGGAGAGGCTGACTCCATTTCTGAGCACAACTAGAGGCTGCGAGAAACAAAGTCCTGCCCTTCCCTTCCCTCCCCTCCCCTCCCACAGGAGTCCCAAGAGCAGGAGCTCGACCGTTTCCCAACCACTGCTATGCACAGTTCCCTCATTTTCCTGTTACATACACTGACCTGTGAGTGTTGCCTATCTTCCTGGTATGTTTACAAAGAGCATAGAAAAAAGGACAGAGCACCCACACAGACTCGCAGAGGCGTATTCCAGTGATATGAGTTTAAATATAACTAGAGCTTGCAAGGCATTCTAAGGTGAAAAGCTTCACATAATTGCTGACTACCCTTAAAAGTTGTATTTCTTCTTTTTTTTTGCTTAACATACACTGTCTGTAAGCGATGACAACTGAATAGGCTATTATCTCACAGGATAATGGCTTTCTGCTTCTACATCGTGCTGAGTTAAATTGGAGATACCCAGGTGTGAGCAAGGGAAAGATGTTCATTTCCAAAGCAGAGAGCCACACAGTGACAGGCTTCTGCTACCAAAGCTTTATTTCTCTCCTGTGAAATGAACTTAAGAAGGCATTGTAAAAGTAACTCTTCTTGTTGCAATGTGTTACAAAAAACTGACTCTCATTTCTGTTGTCTGCTGCCTCTAGATACAGCAAAACCATTGCCAGTCCATGCCAGATACATGGACTATTTTAGCAGACAACCAAAGTAAATGAAAGCAATCCTCCTCCTCCTCCACCAGGTTTTGATATCCTGATCCAGTGAAATAACTAATACCTGAATACTCTCATTGACTTTCTGCAGCTTTTGGCACAGCAAGGCACTGGTCATCATGAGGGCTTTTCTACCCAGAAGGTGTCCTACTGCAAAGGCTTGGCTACACAAAATTGTAACTACTCTGGTGTAGTAAAAATGGTTTAATTTTCATAGGGTAGAAACAGTTATACCAGTACAAAGAAGCTTATTTATGCTTAAATTTCTATTTCCATACAAGCAGGTGAATAAGCTGTACCAGCATAAAGCACCGTTGTGCCAGTACAAGTGTCCCCAACTAGTGGTTCTATTGGTTTATCTACTTCAGTAAAAAATATCACACCTCAAATGGAAATAGCTGTACCAGTACAAAACCTGAGTCAAACAGGCCTGAGCAAAAACCTAAAAGACAGTCTCCTTTTTTTCCCCATCAATACTATAAAAACTGTCTTAATAAGTAATCTGGCTGGATGTATTTTGAGCACTGGCTTGAACTACCTTTCAGTACTCGCTGGCAAATGTGGGTCAAATATTCAGTAGTCTGATAGCATGAATGACAGTGCTTGCAGGGAATATTGTATTTTAATCCTTCTTATTCTCATTCTTTTCCTTTTCAAGCAGCAATTAATGCCCTGTGTAGAGATACTGGTGTGGACAAGGGCTGAGTGAGAAGCTGTGCTCATCAGGGCTGCCCAAGCACTGTGCTGACTCAACATCCCTTCTCCTGGAACTGCTCATTGCCTTTAGGGCCAGTTTGTGTTTCCCTGCCTGACCCCGCAGCACAGCTGGGGGGACAAGGCGGGAGAGGACGGTGCTGACAGCTGTATCCACACCCCACAGACAGACAAAGGAGTTTCAGAAATCAGGCAGACCAAACCACACGGCAGAACCTGTTCCCTTAAAAACAGAAAAATGCAACCCTCATCATACTGGATACTAGTCTCATGATTTTGTGGGTCTGACTCATCATTCTTCATCTCTGAAAATTCTGCCTCACAATCTGAAAAATAAAATCTGCTTCTAGGCACAGGTCAGGTAGAGCTGGGTTGTGTTTTTCATAAAACCAGGTTTATGTCTTCCATTTGGTATTTCACTGGCAGACTTCAGTGCTGGACTGATTTGCTGCTATGGAGAATAATGCTACCTGCTCTTGGAAGAAACCTCCCTTGGCAAGTTAAACTTTTTCTAATGCTACCTTTTGGTGACAATTTACTGTCCTAGACATATGTGGCAAAAGGGCATTTTTGCCATTTTTGGTAACAGTGGAAAGCTTTCTTCTGGTTAAAGGTATGCAAAGGGAACTGGTTGAAATTAGTTTTGAAATCTCATTTGCATCACATCTTTAGACATGTAACATGAGATCTGTATTCCAAGGAAAACAAGAAGTCCTCACCTTTTGTTCCCAGTTTTGGGAACATGCAGCACGTTATTGCCCTGGGTTGGGCTCAACACTGTCAGTTAGCACCAGGAAAAACACTCTGGAAATATACTGCATCTTGCCATAGACCACGCAAGCCTAAGAACAGCTCTTCTGAACCAATGGCAAGAAAAAAGGGGGGATGGAGGGAAGTACAGGGTGTCCCCAACCCCTTTTTTTTTGTCTATGCTATTACTGTGCTCACCAAGTTCTGACTTGTTTTAGAATTGGGATTAAAATCCTCAGTCTTTCCACTGTGAAAAGAAGGGCAAGTTGTGAGCCTGTGCTGATGTAAGGCTTTTCCTTGAGAACAGGACTTCTCCTGTGCTGGGTCATTTGTTGTGAATTTTATTAGCTGGGAATAGACTCCATTGCCTCCGAAGTGCAGTGTGTAACACAAGATCCACTCTTTGCAGATCGTGCCCGGTGATTTAGAACGTGCCAATGATTTAAAACGATCTGTGCTCCCTCCACCCAGAGTTGCCTGCCTGGGCTGCCATCCTGTGTTTATACAGGGGCTAATAGAAAGATCCTTGTTAAAGCTCTCGGGCGCTGCTGAAGCAGTAGTATCAGGAACCTTTTCCTCTTGGACCTTCCCTTGGGGATAGTGGGCAGCACAGCTACAGGTGGGCAGGAAGCTCTAATGGAGATACTGGCTATTTAACTATCAGGGAACTTCTACCACGCAGAAAATCTGTTTTAAATTTAGCAGCTGGATTCCAAATCCCTCTTGTATTATGTGTTTGTTGGAGATGTGTCTCATTATAGACACGAGTACCCAGGAGCACTATCTAATATTTCATATTTAATGCATTTGGGAGAACAGGTAAAAACACAAGGGCATGTTAAGGTGTCTGGTATGAAAGCCAGGGGAACAGCAGTTTTCTTTGCCTCTCTGAAACTTGAACGATACCAAGAGAGGTTGAGTCTGTTTCTTATTTGATCCCTACTTACTGTATTTAGTATATAGACCAGGAAGCTGTATGACTTGGAAAACAGGGCTAAAGAACAGCACAGGGATCCGGGGCTCCAGTTCTGCCTCTGCCACTAACAACTTGGGTGACCTTGCGCAAGTCACACGACTGCTTTGCTCCCATCCCCCTCTTCTGACTTTTCTAGTTTGTAAAGGTCTTTGGGGCAGGGACAGTCACTTATGTGGTGTCTGCACAGTACCAAACACAGCAGGACTCAGGAGCTCAATTAAGGCTTGTATTTACAAATATAAGTAAATAGTAATATAAATAGAAGGCATTCTGCCTGCTCAGCATACTGCTGCTGCAGAGGATTAACCCATTCCAGAAGTCCAATGTCTTCTTGACCGCTTTGATGCCAGGACAAGATGAATAAAACATGCTACTCATTACTTTTAAAAAGCATTTGCATAAAATATATTGCTATATTTTACTACATTTTCCTGTTGTGCAAGCCCACCTTTATGTGGTAAGATTTATTGCATGCTAAGATTTATTGACTTATTTCAGCATGGAAATGACTATTAAGATTGACCTGTCAGCAGTTTTTAATTTAATTGCTCTTTGATCCTTCAGCCTTGAACATATTTGCATTTGCAACTAAGCATCTCTTGGCAACACTTGTAGAATATGGCAGAAGCAGTCACTGAGATGCAGAGTCCTAAGGAAGCCTGCAAGTTTCTCCATTTCTGGATGTGGACCATGTTGAGTTACTGCAGGTTTTCAATCTCACTTTACCCTTACAAGCGTGTTTTTGGGTGGCAAAAATACTCCTTTCTTTCCTTAACCTTTTAATTCTACTCTGAGCATAGAAAAGGCGGAATCTCAAAGGCACAATTTCCAACCTGAAACCAAAACCAGATATATCTACATCTGCCCATATTCCATGTTCCCTGCCCACATTAAGTGCACAGGCTTCATCCACAAGGGTAGGGGGATGAAACCTGTGGCCACTCTGCATGAAAATGCGTCCTAGGTTGCTCTGTGATATAAAGCAAAGGTCTGGAGGATTGATGATTTCCATGGCTTTTATATGGAAATGTATTACATAGCATCCTCCTCTGCGGGGAAAACCAGCGCTACTGCACAACCTAGTGCAAAACTGACTATTTGGAAATAGGTAGGATGATCAGGACTATAAAGGAGAATGAGGATGTGGAACTTCCCTCTCCTGGAATGAAAGACCTGCTCTGCTTCCCAGTTTGAACCTGGAAAAATTATCTATAATGACAGATGCATAGGATAAAACTAGCAAGCTTTAACTTGTATAACTGGGCTTAGAACACTTTGTACGAACATTGGCCCCAGTAGCAGTAAAGCAGTAATTTTACATAACACAGAATTGTTGCTAAATTATTCATCAACACATAAAAATATAACTCTTTGCAGTTCTGAAGCACTGGCTGTCAGCAAATTGCCTCTGACAGTTCCTTCCATAAGTTGGGAAGTTTGGAACATTAGCAGCAAGGCTAATGAATGAGGAAGCATGCACTGTGCAGGCAGCCAAACCACTGCTCTGTGTTTGGTGCTGCTGGTTGGGAACATGCCAGGTACACCCACCTCCTGGGCTGACTGAAGGACTGAGGGCTGGATTTTATCAGCAAAGGGTCTATACTGGGGAGAGGTGGAGTCTGGTCCTGAGCATGTTAACCCACCAAGTAGCTGTATCAGCAGAGATATGTGCAGTCTCAGAATCTTGTTGGTAAAATTCAGATCTATCAGTAGTTTTGGTGGACCTGCTGCTTCCTGAGGCACCTCCTGCACGTCCTTTGCATTCTTAGATGCGGCTGGGGCAGGAAGGGCTGCAGCTCTTTGAAGTACATGTGCCTCACTCCTAGGTTCTGTCAGAGGGCAGATGCATCCATTTCCCTCTCCCTTCAACATTATCATTACCTCTGGCTTAAGAAGATGAGATTACACTGGCTACTGGCATCTGGGTGCTGTAGTTGGCAAACACTGGATCATGGATCATTCTCCACCCCAGCTGCAGTCCACATGTGGAGCCTTTGCTCATCGCCGCAGGACAAGCACTTGGTTTGCAGTCTTGAGTACTGGCTAAATCAAACCACATTTTGGCTTATCACAAGGCAAAAAAAGCCCAAACCAGAGACACAATCCAGCAGTACTGCCACCCCAAATCAGTACCCTCAAGCTGTGACCCACTCACCCGTGCCAAGCACTACTAGGGACAGATGCCAGTGCTTCTGACAGAAACCCCTCTGTTGAATGCATGGAACAAGACAAAGGCAGCCCACGCCTATTTGCACTATGTTTGCTTTGTTCCTGTTACAGTAAACACAGGTTCTGATGTAGAAGACAATGATGTTCCACAGTCTTGCTCTTTCAATAAGGTTTCCTCTTCCAGCTCCTGACTTGCAAACTGGACAGTGGTGTTTGTGTATGAATAAATGTCCTCTTTCAGCCTGGTGTTCAACTGCAACACCACTATGCTTTGTTCAGGGGAAAACCTTTTAGGGTTTCAGGCAAAATAGTGACCCCAGAAAAGAGACATGGCATGTACATGTTTTTATCAGTTCACAGACAAAAAAGCAAAGAAGAAAAAAAAACAAAAACAAAGGAAAAGAAATTGGCTGAAGATAGCATTATTTGGAGCTGGATTTGACATTGCCTCCAGCAGGGACTGCGTATAGCTGCTGTGATTGCGCCAAAACCTAGTCCCTGACTTTCTGGAAGTTCCTATTTTACAGGACAAAAAAAGCTACTGTTAAAAATGGAAAAGGATCCCGTGGTAAAGATACTTTTTTAACTATTCCTGACCTTCTCAAATGACGAAGGAGACTCTGCGTGCGCGCGTGCTCCTGTACATATGGAATGAGTGATGGGAGGGAACAGACTATGGAAGCGAGCTTGTTCCTAAACTCCTTAAGTGTGAAAAACACAATATTCCTGTTAAGTAGTTCTATTTTCTCTCTCTTTTTGAAGTCTTCAATACTGCAATAAATCAGAAACTGTTTAAACAAGAACAAAAAGTTGGTAGACAAACACAGGATAGTGGGACTTTGATACCTGGCGCAGCATCATGTAACCTGCTAGTACTTAAGCAAATTATATTTATTTAACAAATACTTTATAATATTTGGTAACAATAATAAAAAAAAGTACCTTTTTGCTCTCAGAAAGGGTCATCCATCTTACCATACTTTGATGAACAACCCTGAGAATGCAGCTACACAGAAAAACTTTCTCCAGCCAAAGGAAGACATCAGCTATGAATCAAACTCCATGCCCTACTCAGCAACAAAAAAGAAAAGCAGACCAAAACAGTGATGCACAAAATCCAGGTGAACATTACTAAAACATCAGGAATTTGTTTCATTTTATGCTTAAAAAGAACTTTATTATTGCAAAAGTAATTTTCTGCAAGCAAGGAAATGCAACCATTATGGCAGCTAAAGCTATAGCAGGGGAATGGCGTATTTTATTGTGTGTGGTCAGCAGCAACAAATGGAGTAACAATGGGAATAGTCTAATAAATCTTGACAGAAGTGTCACAGGCAAAGCACGTTGGTACACATAATGCATATGTAACCCAACAGAGAATTAGAGATGAGAAACAATGCACACAAATAAATACTTTAAATATGTAAAAGTTGCTAATTAATGGTTGCAGAAGACAACTATTTTTCATATTGCACCAACAAAGAACCCATTTATAAACATTCCATTCAGACTAACTGATTCAAATCAAGATTTGTGCAAATCTTAGGATTCAAATTAAACCTTGTGCTTAAAGCTAAGCAGCACTCAACAATAGAACTACTTCTTTCTTTTCTGGAGAGGTTAGAGGGAAAACTATCTCGGGGTGTCATTTTCCATTGTTTCATAAATGAGTCTCTTGTTCTCTTTCTTTCTCCTTCACACTGATGAAGTGCCAATTTTTGGCTGTGGCAAATGTAGCATAAATAGTGCAAATCACTTGTATGAGCTATGGAAGTTGAACCCTGCCATGTTTGGAACTCCGCAGATTGATGTGCATGTCAAGAAGTCTTTTGGTCCAATACTTTGCATGACTAACAGGCTGTCTCTACCAAAAAAAAAAAAAATCTATAATGAAGTCCTGTAAGTCAAATAGCTCACGCAGACAACCAGTATTATTTAAAATTAAATACCTAATCAGAGAGATTTAATGCTGACTTAATGGTTGAATAATGGTCTGAACTAAAAAAAAAAGTTAATAAAAACTTAAAAAAAGGGGAGAGAAGAAGCAGAAGCAGAAATTTTTATTTCAGACGTGAGATTAGATTTTTCTAAGCCCTAAACATTGAATTATACCTGTACAAAAAATAAAGATACCAAATCCAAACTCTCCATTCAGTTTCCGTGGTGATGCCATTTTTCCACTTAATTTCAATCTCTTACTAAAAAAGAAAATATAAAGGGCTGGATGAATCGGGCATATATCTGAGTCTTTCCTCTGGTTGAACTGAGGCAAGAGCATGTGGGGGCAATCTAGGGTGAAGGACACTAAAGAAAAGGGGAGCTCCCTGTCCTTCTTGCAGTCTTTCAAAAAAGACAGGAGCTTGCAGACTGTGCTATGACAGGACATGTCAGGGTGTAACCTGGGCGACATGTACATCTCTAGACACAGGCTGTGTCTGCACTAGCAGTGTGGGACAGCAAGAGCAGCCATAAAGGTGAAAATACTTGGTACTGAGAACACCATGTCTTTACCAGACATGTTTCAGGGTTTCTCTTTTAACTCAGGATGAGCTAACCAATACTACTACTAAAAGCATGAACAGAAAGTTACTATATGGAAGGGTCATACCTGTAACTAGGTTTCACCATAAATGGGTTTACAGTAAAATCTGCATTTATCTGGGGTTTAATTGAGCTCCTACCAAGAGTTCAACAGCACCTGGATGACAGTTTAAGAGTAGACATAACTCCCATTAACATGAGAAAGGAATGAACACTCAGCCTAGGCTTCCTCCTGTAGGTAGCTGAACTCCCCCTCCATTTTTAGTTTGAGGTGTGACTGAGCCATCAGGATTTTTCGTAATATTTTTGCTGTCAAAGTCAAGATGACATCTCATCTTGTAGCTGTTTTTATAGCTTTTGAAAGCTTTCACTCAGAAATTTATCCATGAATAAAACTTAGAAACTTTAGTTCTATATAGTGCCAGCACCCAGAACCAGAACCTTTGCATTGTGAAACCCAGAGGATGTTATTGTCCAAAAATCCAGTTTTGGATCCCTTACATTGAAAAGTAAGTACTTATATAACTTATTACACTAAAAGGCTGTTAGTGTGGAAGGGCTACATACCCAGGGCCTCCAGGCAACACTAAGAACAAGAAGAAGGAGAGATGCACTGAATTTTGTCTTGCAGCAGCCAGCCAAGGAAGCAGTATTTGCTGCTGGTGGGAGTATCTTACAGCATCAAACCTATGAGTGACTGAATCCTTTCCTGTGACAGCATTTTCAACATGCTGTTGTTTCTGATCTTCAGCATACTGAGAAGACTTTGAAGGTAAAAGAAGCATAATCACAATCAAAAAAGGTGATCTTATTTATCCTAGGGTGCGACAGAGCAGCTTAATTCAGAATACATAAGCTCCCCTAATGAGGAAATGGAACATTATCAGTACTCCATTATTGTTGAAATGTATATAACTCACATATCGATCCCAGCTGGTGATTTCTACTGCATTTCTAAACTGTTAGCTGTGAGCACTTTCCTGGCTTGAGGTATTTTACGTTAGACTTGAGATACTGAGCACAGAATACTGGTTTGCTTAAGTCTATCTCTAGCTCTAATTTCTCTGAGTAAATAGAAAGTATCTGGCAAAAAAAGAGCCTTTAAAGTCATGTCAGGTTTTGATTTTGTTTTTATTCGTGGCACTAACAGACATCAGTATTTTACAATATATAATATATAGTCACATTAAATGCAGATGGCTAAATAGTCTCGTGCTTCAACAGTCCATAGCTATACATTTTAAATTCCAGCTAAAAAAAAAAAAAAAAAAAAAAAAAAACACAAAGGAATCTGCCACCACTCTAGTCTGTGATTATAAAAATGTAAATGTACAAACTTCCTCTTCTTCAGTTTCACTACAATATAGGAAACGTGAAAAAGCATTTTCATTTGTCCTTTTTAAGTTAATCAATTTAACGAAATATTTTCAAAATATGTACAACAACAACTACCAAAGTAGTTAGCATTTGAAAAAGATGCTGCTATAAATACTTGTGAGACAACATACAACAGCCATACGAATTAGAAACCAAGGGCCAACTTATGCATGACCTGAACAACAGACCACAAAAGTCCTGGATACTGATAGAAAGCAGCTTCACTTCATTTTGCAATGCAGAACGAATTCTGCATCTTGGACCTCCATATTCTGACTCTTGTTTATAACCTTCACAGTCTGTTGCAAATAGAGATCCTTTAAGGTGGCTCAATATTTTTGAAGTGCCATGAATGTTACCAGGGTTCAGCATATCTCTGCACATTAGCATTCTATACGTCATATCCCATAAGTAACTTTTCAATAGACACTGTCTCACATTCATTATTGATTGCCTGCTTTCTCAGAGCTCCAGCAGAGACGCAAAGTTCATTTAATTTTAAAAACTGATGACCCCAGCATATGACAACTTAGGTATCATAACTTTTTTCTTGTGATTGTTTTTTATAGACCTTTATTCTGGTTTCACCCAAATCACTTACAGCCCTTTTTGAAATCAAAAAAGAAGCAAGTAAATAGTTTGAAATACTTACATACTTTTAACAGCTTGAAATGAGTATTACTTTTCAGATAGCAAGCAAAGTTTTTAATTTTGCCCGTAAACACAATTAAGTATTAACACAG
Source organism: Corvus brachyrhynchos (assembly GCF_000691975.1). Lineage (NCBI taxonomy): Eukaryota > Metazoa > Chordata > Aves > Passeriformes > Corvidae > Corvus > Corvus brachyrhynchos. The sequence continues at coordinate 13,133,562 of NW_008238983.1, forward strand.
GACTGCACAGTGTTTATATTCTTATTAATCTGCCAACAAGAATAGTTTATTGGCAACCTTAAATATTCAGAGGCAAAACACAATTCCTTGGCACAGAAGCTTTACAGCAGAGCAACATATTTGCCCCTTAGAACCATTATGCAGGAACACACAGAAAATTAACTACAACTTATTTTGGCTTGTAGTCAAGAGAATAAACTAAACTTCTTGATGTTTTTTGCCACTTCAGACTCTGAATGATGATTATGGGCGCATATGGGGTTAGATTTTCCAGTTACCTATTCTTTTTACATTGTTCAAACGAGCAGAGGGACCTGTAACAAAGAAAAGCACATGATCATTCAAGATATTTTTAAACCTCCAACTGCTGACATTGTTAACCAAACATTCTCCCATGGGGCCGACTTCAAGTTTGGTCTGTTCATCTGCTCCTTGAGACTATTTAAGCTTATCTGCTTTTTTTCTAGCTATATCACTTGGTCTAATGAAAAGTGCTGTCCTTCCCTAAAAACCCACCTAAAAGTCCTAAGGAAGTATGGTCGCAATTGTGTTGTTTCTGGAGCATAGGTGATGCATTTTTCTGAGATATTCCTTCATTTTGTGGAATGAACAGAAGCCCAGGCTGGAAGTATGCAACATCTGACAGTCAAAATCTGTTCTGTATTGGTTAGCTGTCACTGGCCATAAAAATCAATCGATGAGTACTTTGCTTCCTGATTGGATGAAGGAAACTCCCAATGGCTTTGATTCAGGAAAACATTTAAGCAAATGCTTATCCTCCTTCCCAGTCCTCAGGTCATCTAAACATATGCTTAATTTTAAATACATATGCTAAGGTGCCCTTCCAAATTCAAAGTTACTGAGCTTTGGTTCTATCAGAGAGATATACATTAAGGTCACTGCAAAAGCTAAACAGGAATAATCCATTTAATCAAGTCTAAATTTTCCATTTTGGCCTTTATTCTTGAGAAAAAAATAGGTCATGGTATTAATTATTAGCAAGGTGAAGAGTTCAAATTAAGTTTTATCTTCCAATTCAAACAGAGTAACAAGCATGCAAATGCCTGCCTCTCACTCTGCATGGGAACTGGAATCACTTTATAGGCTCATTATAACCTGTATATCAAGCTTGGCCAACCTTATCATGGGGCCTCCTGCCCTGTTTCCAGCATACCAAAGCCTGCATCAGCTGTGGCTTTGAGTCTGTAATTTCTGTCATTGACCCACAGATACTGATGATAACAAACTGTATTTGCTCATTCACAATTATGCTTCTCTGTTTATGTGAGAAGAACAGTCCACTGCTTGACCTAAAGGTACGGAACTAGGCCATGCTTCCTAGAAGACACTCAACAGGCCATAATTCCGATCGATGCGTTACTTGTTGACAACCAACTCCAAATTATTCCACAGAACACCAGGGACTCATTGCAGTTGGTGCAGTAATTACCTTATCTGGCTCCTTTGATTGACAACAGAATGATACACTGCACATATCAAGAGCTGACGTGACCTAACACGGATGCCAAACATCGCCATGAATGCTTGTGTGAACTGTGATGGAGCCAAATTCATTTTTAAAACCTCAGTGAACAAACAGAAAAGGCTACTTCGGTGCAACTCCAATCTTTATTGGAAAATACACGGAATCTGCAGAATCTCCCTTACACATACCATTTAAAAGTGGTCTAAAACAATGATTTTACTAAGAGCAACAGCCTGTTCTTTAGAGATATAACTTGTTTTCTCCACCATGTGCAGACACCTTCCGCTGCAATATTTCTACCAAATCCCTGGGTACAACTCTACCTAAAGTGAGTGGATGGTGTATAAGCTAAAGCAACTGTTATAGCTTCTCTTTGTTGAGTAAGATTTTTAATCCTGCATGGACTTGTGCTGCAACTATACCTACAGCTAGACATCTAACAGGTTATTTGCATGTGTAGTTACGGTTTTTTTCACAGATAATCATGGTAAATCCCAAGGCAAGTTACACAAACACAAAAATACTCAAGCATTGATATACAGAATTTCAGAAATCTAGCTATGTTATTTTGCATTTTCTGAGATGGCAAATAGGAAGTTAAAAACTGGACATATAGATCTTAACTATATGACACTTTGACACAATTTAAGAAAAACACTAGTTCACTTCTAAAATCAGAACGTCAAATGGTACAGCTCTATGGCCTGAGTCTTGCCCACCAGAATTAGCCAAAATTTGGTCTCAGATGAACTTCCTAAATCAACTGATTCTCCTTTGCCCATGCAGCAGGCCCCATGGCTGGGACGCAGCCTCCTCGCTAGTGAGATATGTTCATTTCTCGAGACAAGAAACCACCAAAGGCACCAGGGCCGCCATCATGGCTGGTGGCTTTACTTGACACCACAGTTGAGCAGGCTCAACTGGGCTTAGCACCTGCAAGGATTTTTCTTCAGGAGTCTGTGAACAGCAACAGTGTGCAATAAAACAGAAGCCATTTCTTCAACACAAAGAGAGATTTATTTCCTAAAACAGGCACAGTACTCGAAAAAATGGATTAAGGAAGAGTCAGGAGAGCTGTGCATATACTATCTTACCTATACTTGGCATTTCCCTGAAGCATCTATTTCTGCTCTGGTTTGTTTTGGCTGACCCAATTAGAGACTGTGCTGTGCAGACCCTGACTCTCAGCTAGGCAAGGTCAGCCTGCAGCAACTTCTCTCCTCACTTCCTGCACAGTGAATCTTTTAACCTTAAAGTTCATGACTTTAGCAAACAGCTGTGTAATCAGCGGAGGAGTGGAGGAGTTGCCTTTTCACAGATATTACTTGAGCTCAAATGTTTGTTGGGATGCTCCTTATCTAGGCAATTGGTTGCTTTTTACATTTGCTTCCCCTGACAGCTCCGTTTGATCTACTTCCATTGCAACTAACCCCACATAAATAAGCATCGAGTCACACATAACTGTGCAACACAGATTCTTCCCAGTTTTCTAAAATATTAGCTAAATAAATGCTCTGTTGTCAGCAACACAGATTTTTCCCAGTTCTCTACAATATCAGCTAAAAAAATGACTTTGCTGTCAGAAGCCCTTGTCCCAGAAGACTTTGAGAAGACAATGGAAGAGAAACAGATGCCATTACTGAACTGAACTACCTACTCCGCTGTCTAGTTTGCTGCAACCAAAATCTTCCAGAAAGCAAAGCCAAAACCAGCCCTGTGCTCACATCTCCAAATCACAACATCATAGAACTTTGACAGAGGAGGCAAAACAAAGAAAAAAGTTTGCATCAGCCTTGGCATAAAGCAACCTGTCAGACACTGCCTACAAAAAACTTAAGTGTTCCTTAGACACGAGTAAAGGAAGAAAACCCTGATATTCAGCTATCATGTACTCTCTCCTCTGTGGATTCAACTTTTGCTGCCACAACTTGTCTAACTGCAGGGAAGAATCAGAATTTGGCTCTCAATATAATGCAGAAAACTAGAAGAGATATTAAAACAGACTGGATAGAAAGTCTTTTCAGAAATCTGACAACATTTTTACTTTAATCAGTTATCAAGGACATGAGATCTCAGATGTCAAAGTGTCATGATGACTTTGGCGTATACAAGACTAGCTTGCATATCCAATATCTGGAAGGACAGCAGAGTAATAAGAAAATCATACTCTGTCTTGGACAAAACACTGCTCTCTTGTATTTTCATAAGAGACCTATATAATGAGATGTACTCTTCTGCTGTTCCAACGTCGAAACTAGCTAAAATTACTCTGTCTTGGAAATGAGACAAGACAGGCATAGTATTTAGCAGAATACATCAGTATATCTGGTGTACTTTCATGACCTGCACTGGTTATCCAAGTGTTTTGAAATAAATCCCCCAAAGATATGATAAAGACTTGTTTTCATGAGTAGTGCTATGGATCCCCTCAGAGCAATGCAGTTGGAAGAATAAGAAATCTGAAGTATCTAGAAAACAACTGCATGAAGTACCCTTGAATGTCCAAGTCCCATTTTTTCTGTCAACTGGTGAAGTGGGGAAATAAAGGCCTGACTTCTTCATAATTTGTAGTCTTAGAATCATAGAATTTCTCAGATTGGAAGGGACCCATAAAGATCACTGAGTCCAATTCCCTGCTCCTCCCAGGACTGCCTAAAACTAAACCATATGACTAAGAGCATTGTCCAGCTGCTCCTTGAACTCTGTCAGGCTTGGTGCTGTGACCACTTCCCTGGGGAGCTGTTCCAGTGCACAACCACCCTCTGGGTGAAGAACTTTTTCCTACTGAACAGGAAAGTCATATGAACTTCCCCTGACACAGCTGCATTCCATTCCCTTGGGATCTATTGCTGGCTGCCACAGAAAGGAAACCATGCCCGTCCCTCAGCTGCCCTCCTCAAGGAAGGCACTGACTGCGATGAGGTTGCTCCTCAGCCTTGTCCAAGCTGAGCAAACCAAGTGTGAACTCATCGTATGCATTACACAGACGTAATTTTTCACATGAAAAATTAACTGCAAACCCAGATTCCTCATGTAATCAGAACATGTTGATGTAAATTTCCATGAAACACTGATTTGTATGTGCCATTTGTATGATTCTGTGGAATTTCTGGTTCATCAGAAACCAGATTTTTTTGACAATTTTTGAATGTTAAAATTTGAGTGCATTTTAAAATTTAAAAGAGGACAAGTGAGCAAGGTTAAAGTCTATTTACACAAGGTTGGCATCAGCTAAATCATGCGTTAGGAAAACTACATCTGCTTTTCTACATTCCCTTAAGTCCTTGGATCAAAATCTATTCTTGGATACTGCAGTATAATTGGGATGCCTCCACTAAGGACAATTGATCTGCTTCTCTTTACCAAGAAATACAGTGTAACTTGAGATTAGGAACAACAAACTTTGATCAAAGAGATAAGTGAAGTTACTCCAAAAATCACACACAGACAACTGAGCATTTTGCCATCTGGGAGCTGACCGATTCACATCTAACCAGAAAAGTGAAACACACATCATTCAATTAATGAAGTTCAGGCAGACATTAAATTGACCTCACAGTTTTACTGACAGCTCTCAGCACATGTGACCAAGGTTTAAGTGTTGGGAATCAAGGTCTAGGACACAATACTGAAATTAGGAGAGAATATTTATTTATAAATCCGCTTCAGGGTCTCATATCTGATCTTTCTTAGGCTCACCTTGTCTAAAGGACATCTAGTGTTATCTTGGGTAACAGAGAACGAAAAGGTCATGAAAATGCTTTCTGAAATTATAGTCATGCTCTTGATGGTCTCTTTAATAAAAAGCATTGTCTGTTCACATGGTTGCATAGTCACACAGGTGTGTTTCATTAGCTGTTCAAAGGTTTCAAATCTATTCCTGATCTTTGATTCAGTTAGAGGAAATAGTGCATGTAGCTTCTTCTGATGGAAGGAAGAAATGTGTGCCTAGAACAGCTTAAAAATGGCTCTGAAAACACAGCAGGCATAAGTCGTGTCATCCCAGTAAAACATAAAAGTACATTTACCTTTCTTAACTTTGCTGCTCCAGCACCAGAGCGAATGGCCTCCATTAGGGCTTGCCTTGCCTCTGCTGGGTTACCTGTAGCTGTGGCAGAGGATTTAGGAGCTGCTGCTGACAGCTGAATGGGAGGTGGTGGTGGTGGCTGGGCAGGGGCAGGTGGGATATACAGCTGCTCTTCCTGAAGGTCTTCTGCCTTCTGCAAGGACAGTTCTGCATCCCTAAAACGCTGCAGCTCTTCAGAGGCCAATGAGGAGATCTGCTCATCATGCAATTGAAAGAAGGTGGTTAATATCAAGCATGGCTAAGCTGTAATTATTTGACATTTGATGCACTTTCAGTATGCCGATTTCACTTTTCTTGGACGATGTAAAACACATAAAACTTTTGGTTGCTCATGGGATTGAACATCTGTTACTACTCACTCACATCACTCAGCTGGGCTGATTACCAGCATCGAGGACTTGGCATTAAGTCTGTCTCAGAAACTCAATCTTTATTTACTGTGAGCTTCAGCATCCTGTAACTCTTCTTGGCATGTAAGGTAAGAGAGAAAGTTGGACTTGGTATTAATTTGGAAACAACCACAAGGGTTTTGGAATCAGGAAGATATATTAAGTCTGCAGTAGCCACCCAGGAATATGATTACATTTTGCAGTCTGGGCTGCACAGAAATAATCTCAGATGACAGGGAAGCTCTTCCAGATCTGAGCTCTCAGACATAGCTTCACTGAAAAAAAAAAGCCATTAAACCTAAAGTTTCCAGCCATAGGTAAGGGAAAAAAAAAAAAAAAAGACCAGAGAGAACTATGTGAAAGCATTGAGAACAAAATCAATTGATTATTCTTCCAAGTGTGTTTCTGTGGAATTTCTGAAACTAAAATTTCTGCACCAATTACCAGCTTGGAAACTCATCCTACTTTAAATACATGCAGGAGAAGAAGACAGCCTTTCAGATTAAGCCAGCTTTTCCATCAACTATGTCAAGAGATACTTTTGCCATTAATACCATCACTAGTTATAATCATGATGAATTGTTAGTAATTACAATGATTCAGCAATTATTAGGAAATTCAGTATTATGGGCCAAATAGGAGGTTTCCAAGCAGACACATTATAATTAATTTCTCAGACAAACTGAGGCACAGAGCTTCTGTGGTGAAAAATTAAACTATTCATCTCCCATCAAACAATCCACAGAGAGCTCCTGTATTATATTCTTT
>NW_008238983.1:13140495-13162376 GCF_000691975.1 Corvus brachyrhynchos
CCCTATATATATATATATATATATACACACAGTATATATGAGCATCATGTCATGATAGATAAAAGGTGAACATTTGAGACAACATGAAAGGGACAGTTCTTTCATCACAGCACACCTGTATTGGGCTCTGTACACACAAACTGATTTAACTAGCACAGGTGACACAGAATGAAAAAGCATATGGTTTCTAGGCAACTTCCTTTAAAATCATGGCATAAACTTCTCTGCCAGAGGAAAGTATTCCAAAAAGTCTCTGTGATGACTTCATTGTTAGAGCCTCTTTTACACAAATTGCTATTTATTCCTAATGAATGCAGAATGCAGTTAAGTACATGTAAAGATTGTTTCTGCTTAGCACATCCTGCTCACAGGCTCAGAGGAAGCTGTGCCCTACCTGCAGCAAGGGCAGTAGGATATTTGAGGGGTGAAGTAATTCCCTAACACAAGAATTTTTCTATCTAATGCCAGCTATCTGGATATGTGCTAATGAACTGAGTCATTGCACGAGGGAAACGGGAACCTCCTTGCCAAGGACACATCTTTGGCTGGATTAGTCAAATGAGTGAAAACTAAGGCTAGAACAATGCAGGTTTTGGCTATTAGGAATAAGAGATACTTTAATGATTAGATAAATCTTTCAGAGAGAAGGAATCATCCTGCAGTGGTGAATGTTGAAGAAACATCAACATTGATTACTCGCATACAACTTGCACCATGTTAGCAGATAACCAGGATGTATGAATAACCCCTAGTGCGTATTCAGGAAGCTGGGATTGGATATGTATGGTAGGTAATGCAAATATATTAATCTAACTGCAAACTCCTAAAGTATAGCTTCTCTGTGCTGAGAAGCTGTGGACGCCCCATCCCTGTTGGTGTTCAAGGCCTGGTTGGATGGGGCCGTGAGCAACCTGGTCTAATGGGAGCTGTCCCTGCCCAAGGCAGAGGGGTTGGAACTAGATAATGCTAAAGTACTTTCCAACCAAAACCATTCTACAGAAAGACCCCACTTAAAAGTGAAAATTATTAACATTTGATATCTTCGATGTAAACTCCCTGTAATTGGTTTGGATTTCTATGTGCTTCTTTCTAAGCTAAAAGTTTAGAAATTTTTATGGCAGAGAATAGGACTGAACCTGCTATGCTCTCTGCCTAAGTCAGATCTGGTCTTCTGTCATATGGTTACTTCCCTCAGCTTCTCTCTTCACAGCACAGCGTTTCGTTTGTGGGATATTTGGGTTTATTCAAAACATCCAGTAGGATCAGACAACTTCAAAGATCACTTACCATCTTGATTTCTTACCTTTTTTAGCTTTGAGGTGCCACTGTGGCCTCTAATTGCTGCTAGTAGGGCTGAACGCTCATTCTCTGGGTCAGCATATGAGGGTTTCCTGTGATTGCCATTTAGTGCACTGTTTGAAACCTAGAATAAAAAGCGAATAAACCTCACATTGTTATTAGATATTTACTTAGAGATAACTTGGAAACACTTTTTGGCACTTGTACCAGAATGCAAACTATGAAGACTAATCAGTTCGTCTTTTTTGGGGCCTGCTTGTAAAACCTCATTCACACTGAACAGTGAGGGTATGTGCAGATAGTAATGCTGTACTTAGAGATGCAGTCCATATCCCCTGAGCATGAAGTAAGTGGCATACTATTATCCCCTAGTGATACAAAATGCAATTTTCTTTCACTGCCGGTATTTACAAGTTTTCTCCATACTGCGTGTTCCTCTTTTTACACAACACACTGAAATGAAGGTTTGGCTCTTAGACTAACCTCCATTACCTCTCCTTTACCTGTGTCTGTGCACCCTCTGCCTCTTCCAGCTAGTGCAGTAGCCATAATGTTGCATAATATACGGAATGTTCAGAATAAGCAGCAGCTTGGTCTGAATTTTGCCATTATAAATTTTTCAAATACCTTGTGTTCTCCAGCTCACCAGCAACTGAACAAGTTACCAAACCTCTGGTGTCTGACAGAATGAATACAGGGCTCTACAATTTGAACAGGTTAAAAAAAGTTTCCCCTTTACCTTTCTGAGTTTCTCCTTTCCCCCTCCTGTTTGAATGGCTTCCATTAGGGCACTGTGCAAAGATGTGTCTTTTGGAACTGGCTTTTGGACGACAGGCTTGAACTTCTTCTTTGGTCCGAAGATATTGGTCTGCACGTTAACATCCAGTTCACTGACAGTATTAATATCTGAATCATCAGGTTTCTCCTCCTGCTCTGACTCCGCATTTGCTGCTGCACCATTTAGTTCAGGTGAAGCTTTCAGTGAACTAACTTGTACACCATTAGAAGGACGCCATTTAGTGACTCGCAAAGATGAGCTGGAAGAGGATGGGACTCCTTGGAGATCAGGAGACTTGAGGGATGAGGCTGAATTAGTGTGGGTCAAAGTCTCACATTTCTGGTCAAACACAAGACGTGTCTTTTTCTCTGCTATACTTTGTTTGCTGTTTAAACCATGATCATCTTCTGCACTGTTGTTATCCTTTGAAGAGGATTTAGTAAGTGCGACACTGGCATTCTTTTTATAGAAACTCAAAGGAGTTGCTTGATTTGGTGCCCTGATATTAACTACTTTGTTTTCCATGCCAGAATTATCACCTGGTGTAAATCTGTGGGATGCTTTCTGACTGGAAGCAAAAATACTTGAAAGTGTTTCTCTTGTTTCTGCTGATTCTGTTTCCACAGGGCTATATTTGGCCACAATAATACATCTTTTTGGTGAAACTTCTGCTTCATTCTTAATCTCTCCTGCCCCTTGCTTGTTTTCATCTTTCTCATGATATTCCATAGTGTCAGATTTAAAGGTAGTTGCACTGATATGTCTTGCAATGGCAGAGGCAACATACTGACTTGAAGTTCTCCTGTGTGGCTTTACAAATGGGAGTTCCAGCTTGTCCTTACTAATGGTTGGGGCTGCTAATGGTGTTACCTGAGACTGTGTAACTGAAAGAGCTGGTTTGGTCCTTTCATTCTCAGATTGTCTTTCAGCTACCTGGGCAGTAACAGTTTGTTGTGCTGCAGGTTTTGGAGCTGCAAGACAGACAGGTTTGTGTTCGTGTTTTATAGTAAAGGGCTTAGAGTTTGTGGTGACTGCTGACTTTTTAGGAAAATGCTCAGCGGGGTCATCACTTTGCTTTTCCATAGAACTTGACCTCCAGAATGCCTTCACCTTCCCAATATGAATTTCCTCACTTTCAGCAGAAGAAGAGCCTTGTACTTGCTTACTGACACTGGTATTTGGGCCTATAAGATTGCCTAATTCATCTATCTTAATGGCACCAGTGGAGAGTGAAACTCCTCTATCAAAGTGTCTTACTTCAGGTTTGGGAGGGACAACTTTAAAGGTTGTCAAACCCATTTTAGGTTCATAGCTTGATCCTGAATTCTGGGCACGATGACACCATGTGGGTGTTGATGGGACTTCTTCTACTTCCATTTTTTTTGCTGGTGGCCATTTGATTTCTAATTCTGATTTACTTTTTTTCAGAGATCTTTCCCTGCTACTACATTCATTAAATGGATTTAGCTTCTCTTTTGCTGTACTGATTTCAGTCGTGGCCTTAGAGTGAGACGGACTCAGCTTAGATTTACATTCCTCAGACTTCACACCGTGTTTAGGAGAGAGTTCCAGTCTTAAGTTCTTTTCACTTCTTTTTTCAAAGGAGGATGTGAGAGATTCAAACATATCTCTCCTCTGTTCCACAGGCAAGTGACTGAATTCATTTTCAGATGGTTGCTGATATATTAGGTCCTTGCATACAGCTCCACCATCTGTGTGTCCCTTATCAAAGGAACCTGCATTGTTGTTTTTATTTGTGAAGTTTCTTGCATTAACAGAGTCATCTGAGATATTCTGTGAAATCCTAATCTCCACCTCTTGATTTTCATCTGAGTTAGAGGTGCTAACTTCTGGAGCATCATCTATGATTGTTACTGGAACAGAAATGGAAACATCTTGGGTGGCCTCAACTTTTCTTATATGTAGGTTCAAGGCTTCACTGGTGTAGTTGGAGTCAGAGTTACTGACACCATCCACTGCTGCAAAATACACATACAATGTTACATATAGGCAGTATTTAGGCAACATGACTATAAATTACACAAACAGCCAGTACAAGCATAAGCAAACCAGCCATTTTAGTTACACTAAAAGTAACAGGCATTTTTTAATGCCTTTATTACAAAAAAAAGGAGATTTCTCAGTCCTTCTTATTGTCTGGTTGCTGATTAGGATCGGCAAAATATTCCTGCAGTCCTCCTGCTTCAGCCAGTGGGAAACACACAAATGCAGCTGAAAGCAGGATTTCATCTATTGTTCATACCTTATCTTTGACTAACTTATCTCAGTGATAAACATTTCACCACATGACTCCAAAGGAGAAATATTTCTGAGAAACAGCAAGCAGCTCCAAATTATGTTTCCCAGACCTGGTTAGTAATAACAGCCCAGCTGAAGGATTTCCTTGAGCAAGCAAACAAAGAAACAGTACTTTTATTTTTTCTCCATTCTTCTCACCCTTTATTACCAGTGACTCCAGAAGCCTCATTGTGCAACAGGGCTATATATCCTCTCAAATTTGCTGGTATAAATCAAAGGTTACAACACAGAAGCTAAGGAATGGCTGTGTCTGAGAACTCACAAGAAATCAAATCAGACTCAAGTCCACTGCAGAAGTATTAAAATGAAGATGGGAAGTAAAAAAAAATGTATTCAATGTCACTTGTTGACAAACCAATAATAGAGAAGTATTTTTAATTCACAGTAGGAAAAAGAGGAACACAATATGGCATTTTATCTCTTCCCACTCTTTCATGTTTTCCCATTTTTAACTTTTAAATATGCCTTTTAACACAGAGGAGGAACTGGATACAAAAATGTTCCATCCTTTTCCACTTCATTATGATAAAATAAAACCAGAGAGATTCTTCATTAAACACAGAGCTAAATTCACAACTGATTTAACGTCACTGAAGTCAATGAAATTATACTAAATTTGGCCTATAAAATATGTCCATTGAGTGCTGTTATCTGTTTTTGGTAAAAGACACTGAAATATAATGACAGTCTGATATGCAGTTTGAAAAATATTCAGTGTGAGCCTATAAAGGGTGTCTGCTCCTGAAGCAAAGGAGCCACTTTGGGGGGACCACATTCTACCATGAGCTGTCCCCAGTGATCTTAGTGAGAAACATACAGGTGGTCTCAAGAGTACGGTTTGATTCTGCATCTACTGGCTGTGTCTCTGTCTTTTGTACTTCAGAGGTAACACACACTTTCCCACCTTCTAAATCTTCATCCAGGTCAGCCAAAGTCTGCTGGAGCTGTGCTGCAATGAATGGATCTTCATTCTCATGCTTAGCCAAAGCCATTGCTTCATCTTGCCTGCTAAAGGAAAGAGGAGAAAATCACTGGGTCTGTCCCCTTTCTTTCACTTTGCACTGCTGCTCTGAAACACACTACAATTTCAGCCCCTTTGCGTCCACTGGGGTTCTGAAACCCATTCTCCAAAGCATGAAAAATGTGTAGCCTTAGAGATACACACCACCACACTGACACATCCACATCTAGGAAGGATCTTGGTGGTGCCTGAGCATACTCAGTGTGCTGGCAATCAAAAGATTAAGATTAATAAAGCCTGCAAAGAAATGGTCTGGCTTCAGTGTGAAGTACACACTTCAGCTGGACTGCAGAAACACAGCATATGCCAGGACAAAGGTTTTGCATATCCATACAATTTTAAGGCAGACCACTAACCATCCTGTGCATGCACTGTAACAATACATATGCACCTTAATTAAATAAAAATTGCATGATAATGAAAAATAAATACAGTCAAAGTACTGTTAGACAATCACTCTGCATCTAGAGGTGTGGGAGGGAATGAGAGCAGTTTCTAATGAAACATATCTAGGGACCTGATTTTGGCAGAAAACTGATGAAGCTGTACAATGACCTAAGACAAGTCTGAAATCAGAATGACTGCCAAGTGTTGCTTTGGCCTATTAAAAGAAGAAAAGAAGAAGAAAATGAAACAAACTAAAATCCTAACAAAAATTACTAAAACTTAAAAAAACTGAAAAACAACCTGTATGGCAACCTTGTACAAAACAGTCCTCCTTTTTCTTAGAGAGAAAAATCTTGATCAAAACATTTTTATCTAAATCACTGAAATGAGAATTTCACATTGGACAATTTATTTCTTTCAGTTACCTCACCCGAATTTAAGATGTTGTGGTCTATGACACTGTATCTGAGTTCCGCCCCTGTGATTATCCTGTTAAAAAAGTAGCTTTCCATTCTAGCCACACTTACAACTATCACTGGCTGGGTGAAGCAGATTTGCCCTTTTCAAGATCATACCCTTAATCTCATAGATACAATAACAGATGACAGATCTTTTTGTTATTTCACAAAAAATTACCTGGAAAACGCCATTTTTATTCTCCCCTTTAAGATAGCAATCTGAATAAAAATTCAGGGACATCTCCTGACATTGATTTAAATTGTGTCCAGCAATGTAGCTTCATTTTTTGCTATTTTATTGTTTGATTTCCCTCTTGCTCATACCAGGAGCAACTGAAAGCACTTGTTGAAGCATCAGGTATTTTATTTTATTTTAGTGCATTATTTATTTAGCATTCAACTCTCCTTTATGTTTTTCGTAGTAGTTCTGCAGCCTGATCCTTCTACTTTTACCTAAACTGCCTTGCACTTACAAAGCTGAGTTCATGTATGTGGTATCGATGAAAACAAAAAAGTACACCGCCAAGGAAGCCTTCCAAAACTGCCATACACACGTTCTTGTGTATCTGAATACACAGATGGGATTAATTCAAGACAACAAGGCTTGATATATGACTAAGAGGTTTCCTAAACTGGAATCTAAGACAGAAATCAGAACGGGTTGTTTTTAAATACAGAGGAAGAGACAGGGTGCTCTGTGACTGGAATAAAATTTTTTCCAATACCTGCCACTGACCTGAGCTTTGACAGGCCCTGAACATGCCTACAAGCCAATGTGACCTAATGATGCTCAGGCTCAACATCCACACTGCAAGATTCATGGTGAACTGAATTTCCCCCCTGATGGATTATGAGGATGGTGGTGCAAATCAGTTACAGTCTCCAGTGCAGGCACCTGGCGCTGTAGGACTGCAGTCCCTCTGTACCCTGAGGTACACACACACACACACACACACACACACACACACACATCAATGAGATTACTCATCTGAGCCATCTGACAAAAAGATTTACGCTTACTGCAACATTTAAATTGGGAGAGAAGACTGGCAAACAAAACCCTCAATGTGAAGATGTCAGAAAGAATGAACTAATTGAATTTCATATTGTTCTTGCAGTGGAAAGTTTCATAAAATTATTAAAAAACACTCTCCTCTGAGTGCATTTTAAAACAATTTATTTGCAAACTCAGAGAGAGCATTTTGAATGGGAGAATCATTCAAACTGTGCACCAGCTAAGCAACAGGTCTATGCATCATGGAAAGCAAATAGCACTTTCTTCCTTACAAAGCTGGTCCTTCAGAATAGTTGTACACAGATGGAGGCAAGTAAGTGACACTGAGACTCTGACCTATTGTGGATAAGTTGTTTCCAAAGCCTTGAAAGGAAAATTTGTAAACTCACAAGACCTAATTTCATGGAGGCGATGACAGCTCACCACCTTTTTGCTACCTGATTGTATTGTGCTGTCTAGTGCCGGACTGTTCTACAATATAACCAAAATCTGTACTACTAAGGTTGTCTGTGCTGGAATTTCGACAGGAAATAATAGGGTTGAGAATTGTATGGGAAATTTATCTAGAAAAACATATTTGGGATGGGAACAAGCATTCCTGGGCTTCAAACACAGAGTGTAGGTCCACTGCACTGCACTGAACCGTTCTTTTCTCACGTCTATCAGTGGGAATCTTTCAATGACTCCTCATAGCAAAATTATCCTCTCCTTGCTGGGCACAACAGTCAGCAGTGGTCTCTTTCATTATCCCCTGTGCACTTATGCAGCGACTATACATAATTTGCCTCTCAATCTTTGCTTCAATCTCCTTACTTAGACAACTGGGATAATATTATCCAATTCACAAAATTCTTCTGAAGGAAAGAGAACAATGCAGTGCAAATGAAAGGATTCTTATTTGCTGCTACAGAGGGAGCTTCAGAAAAAGCAGATCTTTTCTTTTGCATTTCTAAATCTCTGAAAGAGCTACTGTTCAATGCATCTCCAAACTCACCTACAAAAGCAAGCCAGAAGGTATAGATTAATCATAAAGGCCTTTCTTAAAATTCTTACCACTGGGAATTTAGAACGGGCTATGTGTTTTGTGAGGTGAAGGTCTGGTAGTTTCCAGTAGCTCACATGACTTAAAAATATATCTAAGAAGACTCTTTCTCACAGGAAAAGGAAAACGAAAGGGCCTCAAATTTTTTTTTCCATAGTCTTCTTCCCTTCTAAGCCCATACACTTTTCTTTTGTTGACAGCTGTTCTGGCCAGAAGCCAAGAAAAATATGGCTTATTCTGATACCATGTTTTACATTCTGGATAAACATTACCAGTGGTATTTTCTCATACATGCCTTTTTTTTTTTTTTTTTTTTTTTTACATTAAGGAAAACACATACGTTTGGTGTGACATGTCTTTTGGCTTTCTTATTTGGAGTTGTAAAAACAATGACGCCTCTGGAAAATAGAAAAGCCTATCACAATCCAAGAATTCTGCTTTATGACTTGCTTTTGACTTAGGGAAGAATCTGATAACCTTTACGCTGCCTTCCTGGTTAAAACATGAGGTGCTAAAAATACAGCTCTGGTGAGCATTTAGCCCAAGCCCAAAATGGCAAATGTGCACAGTTCCTGGAAGCCTGCACACATATTACTTATGTAGATTAGCAGAGATTTGTGCAAGAGCACAGAACGAAGCAAAGTGACTACTAAACTACAGCATTTAATGTTCCACTGAGCTCAGGCTACAACGCCTAAATTACTCCTTGGCAGTCATTTGCGCAGTTGGAGACAAAATGAAACTTACAGCAGCATTTTACCAAATTAGTGCCATGGGAGACATACATTTATGAGAAGGTTTACATTCTAAGAAAGAGAGAAATGTCTCTGATAAAACTCGCTGGAAACGCTGCATTAAAAGAAACCCAAACTAGTGGTAAGACAAGGGATTTTCAATGAGAGAAGCTGCCATTTTGTTATAGTCAGAGCAGCTTTACCCACGGGTCCATAAATGATAAAACTGACCCAAGTCCCTCTGAGCACTTCTTAGGAGTTCTGGTGCAGAAGGACACGCAGGGATGTAGTGACAACTGTGAGGCACAGTGAGAGCATTCAGCTTCTCTCATGTGCCTTGGGCAGCTAAGAGGGACTGACCAACATGGAAAACTGACATGATTACTCCAGTTCCAAGGACTGGGCTTTGAAGGATTCAGGCTCCCCTCCCAGCTCTGACAGTTGTCCCAGTTGTCCCAGTCTGGTACTGGGGAATTACATTAACCCATCTTTATGTATTCAAATTTGTCCTCTTTAAAATGAATCCATGATATTCACCTCACACACAAATGCTGCAAAGAGAAATGCTTCTACCTTGTGTATATAGCAAGGTGGGTGTTAAAGAAGAGACTGATATTGAAGGATTTTAAGTCGTGGAAAGTATGGCTAAAAAGTTAAATGGCTAAATGCTATGGCTATGGCTAAAAGAAGCTTTTTGAAAACAACTTGCTACTCAATCAGGCCAGAAACACGGCACTAAGTAAACTCAGGGTGTTTATATATTCATTTTTGTGAGCGATGCGGTGAAGTACTCTTCAAAAGTGGAGGTAACTGTTTTCTGGAGTAACCAATGGTTTCTACAATCTTAGAGACCATTTTTCCGTTCTTTCCATTTCTTAGGCTAGGTAACTTTTTTTTCATTTCTTTTCAAGGAAGTAATATAACTGCAGCAGGAGAGCAGCTAGTGTAAATGCTGGACTTTCTAGTCACCTAAGCCATGACCTGACCGGTGATATTTTCCATTTCTACTGCCTCCTG
Source organism: Corvus brachyrhynchos (assembly GCF_000691975.1). Classification (NCBI taxonomy): domain Eukaryota; kingdom Metazoa; phylum Chordata; class Aves; order Passeriformes; family Corvidae; genus Corvus; species Corvus brachyrhynchos. The sequence continues at coordinate 13,150,566 of NW_008238983.1, forward strand.
TGAACTTGAGAATGAATTTTTAACCAAAGCCTGTTAAAATTCAAAAGTTGTAGACTGAGCAACCAATATAGTTAGATAGCAAAGTCATCACTTGTATTAGAAGCATGAGTTCTGAAAGTGGCTGGCAACTAGGAAAGGGAAAAAGCACATGGTCGTATTCTGTTGAATACCAGATAACCATCTTTTTTATGTTCTTAGATAGGCAGTAAGAAAAGGCTGCACCTATTTTTGAGAGCAAGGTACAGGCATCATTTCCATCCCATTTTTACTTTGTGTTCTGTTTCTAGGTCTGTGGGACTACATCAAACAAAGGTCTTTATGCTGCATTTATATCTGTGCTGAATAAAAGTCATCAGATATTGAATTTAACGATTTTTCAGTCCTGTAATACACAGGTCCAGTAGTAGCTTCAGATATACTGCCACCCAATTAACAACAAGAACTTGCAAATAGAGGCAAGGAGGAAAACAAAGCAATTTTTCAACAGCAGCTGGGTTTATGGTCCTTTTACAATTTTCCTCCATGGTTACTGGTCAGGAATCTAAACAGAAAGCAAACGAATATGCTTTTGTATAGTATCATTTTGTGTTTTAATGCTAGAAATCTCTAAGCTTGTTACATACCAGGGTGATTTTAGCTTCCAGAGTGCCCCGACATATGTCAGTGCCAGGGTCCTGCTGCATAAGCAGCAGCTTGTAGTTGCTATACAGCTGGATGCATGCCCCCACTCCCCCTCCTCTGGCAACAGCTTCTCAACAGGAAAGCCCGCAGGCAGACAGCACTGCCAGAAATAGGCAGGAAAGTGGACTAGCACGATTTAGACCTTAATACAGCCACATTACCTGTGCAATGTAACATTGCAAGTTAAAAGATAGCACAGTTAAATAACTTCTCTTGATTTACATGGAAAAATAGAAACAGAAAAGGACCAGAGCCTTTCTCTCCTGGAAACCAGTATCAGGCCTTCAGCAGCCCAAGCTGCTCTCTAATATTTAAAATACTCTACAGCTCCAAAGCATACAGTATTTTTCCAGTGGGTGAGTTTAACAGAAAGGCTAATCAGTATTCTTGCCCTAAAACGACTATGAGTATCCATTACTTAACCATAAAATCCACAATATCTTTCCTTCATGAAGATCTGCCAGCAAAAAAGTGCACAAAAGTATCCAAATTTAAAGAGTTTTCTGGAACAAGGGGAAACGGAAAGCCAGAGATAAGGAAGGAAAACTATTTAAGAAGCAGAGGCTTGCAAATCTGTCAGACATCTGGGTCTTAATTAAATAATTTTTCATCCCTGAGGTTCTCCCTGTCACTTTAACCCTTTCTCTACCTTCCTACCCCTTGAAACTGTTTTCAAAAAAGTAAAACATGCCTACCCAGTTAAAATAAAACCTATCCTATAGAGAAATAACAGAACTGAACTTTCTCCTGTTTCTCAGAGACAGTTAAAAGTGATAAGTAATTATACATAACATGTTTTTTGCACAGAGGTATATATAATATATACACACACTGCTATTTTTCACTGCAGTTTTTCTCTTTCCTTCCTGCCTTCTGCCATTCACTATTTTTATTTCCTCTGACCAGCTCCCATGCTGAATTCTCTCCAGCTGCTGACTTCTCCTTCTGTCCTGTCCTTCCCAAGTGGAATACAAAACCCTGTAACATTTGAATTTGAATGGACTGAAAATTAAGCAGAACAGGTTCACCCACCCCTATCGTTTCAAGCTTTTGTTTTAAACTAACTTCTCAAAACCTGAAGAGTTTAGTAGCAAACAGCAAGTATCTCTCAGGTTGGTAACTAAGAGGACTGTCCTCCCAGTAGCTTCAGCTACCCTGACCAGAGCCAAAGGTAACAAATTCTTCCAAGAGAAAGGGAGGAAATGGGATTATCTCTGGCCAGACCCACAGCATGAACTGATCTCTGGAAGGTTCCCCCACCCCCACCCTACGTCCTCTGCTAGCTGTACGTGAAAAAATATTCCTCTCTCATGGCTACTGAAGCAGACACTCAAGGGAGGGGAAAATCCCTTTCAGACATTTAGAAGGTATTTTGTCTTTTCTCCTCACACAAGCCTGTATTCATTTCTATCTTTATAACTACAAAGTTCCCTTCACATTTTAAGATACTTTTATTTCTTAAACATATCAATAAATTTAAAATCTTTTCAGAATTTAAAAAAAAAGTCCGGTATTTTAAAGTGTTTTTCCTTGTCTCTCTTGGCTACTGAAGCAGACACTCAAGGGAGGGGAAAATCCCTTTCAGACATTTAGAAGGTATTTTGTCTTTTCTCCTCACACAAGCCTGTATTCATTTCTATCTTTATAACTACAAAGTTCCCTTCACATTTTAAGATACTTTTATTTCTTAAACATATCAATAAATTTAAAATCTTTTCAGAATTTAAAAAAAAAGTCCGGTATTTTAAAGTGTTTTTCCTTGTCCGAGACAGGCCAGCAGAACCACTCTTAAGAGTGACCCCCTTTAAAACACTGATTTCAGTTGCTTGTAAATTTGAGAAACTACACACCTCTGTGAGGTGACAGTCCACTTTATAACATGCCCATAATCGTACTATTATTTTATTCCAACCAAAATGTTTAAATTTCTTCCACGAACAGAGCTTGGAGGAAAAGGAGAGCTGCATTCTGATACATGAAATTCTATTTAATGCTCAGTCCTCTGAAAAAAAGGTGGTCCTTCATGCTCTAACTGTTCACTACTCTGCCTTGACTCTGCCCATCAGCTCTCCTTCCCTAAAACAGGAAAATGCCACCTCTTCATATCACATGAGCACTGTGCAGAGAAATGAACGAAAGTCTGCATGGCACGTGAATACTACTGCAATGAGTAAGATAAAAAGAGCCAAAGGAAATTAAGTCTCCAGATGAGAATTTGAACTGAGTGAACATTGGTATGTCTGTTTTATTAATTGAGCTCTGAAACTTAGACAGAAAATAAAATTGAGTTCCATCACTTTAACCGAAGACGTTCTCATACTGTACAAAAGGGGGGAGCTGAGGTTAAAAGGGGGGAATCTAAGATTACACACAGAGCCTTAATATTGAAGTTACCTAACTTCGAGCACATGACCTAGCATCCCTAATAATATTAACATAATTTTTAATGTGTAATTATTTGTAAAGCTCCAGACAGTAGGTGTGCACAATGTTGTACAGGCGTATAAAACTGTCTGATCCCTGCCCCTAGGAGCTTGCGTGATGACACCACACAAGGGATGGGAAAAGAGGGGGTATGGGAGGACAGGGTTGCAACACTGTGAGATCATGAGATGCACTTACTGCTACATAAGCAACATTTCAGCTTCTCTGTGGTTTTCTTGTTACTCATTTAACACTATATATTAAAATTTGGTGAACAGATACATAATACAAAGACATCAACTGTAAGAAAGGATATGAATAAAGAGAACTATGTAGTACAATGTTCAGACTCAGCAGTTAATATTAAAACATTCACAGCCGAACGTTGCATGTAGTCAATTATTTATATGGGTTTAGCCCTTGGCACCTCCAGCTGAGGTCTGGATTCTGCTCCACCAGGCACTGTACAAATGTATTGTGAGATATGATAGCTGTGTTATGGTTTTTACTGTAAAAAACCAGTCAGTGGCAGAAGGGGATCTCACAGGAGGAGAGACCAAGATGGTTTAACAGGTTAAAGGCAGAGCTAAGAGTAGAACTAGAGTGTTTTGGTATTTGTTTTGATATTCTAATTCCTAAGTAGTATGTGTATTTAGATTATGATTGCTCGAACAAGAATCCCCAAACCAAACCAAACAAAAAAGAGTGCATTTGCAAGTTGCTCCCATGTACAGGAAAACAAAACCATGGAGGAAAGACCTGAGCTTGGAAACCCAGGAATACATGTACCTTCTTTTAGAAATTTCTGTTTCTGTGCTCTGGGAGCTGAAGGAGATTTGAGCTCTGCTGTGCTCTCATATTTGTTTGTGCAAAGCCTGTGGTTGGTGTAATTTCTGACCTGGCCACGCTCTTACCCTGCAATGTGCTGACAAACATATCCCATGTCAGAGACTGTACCCTTAAACGCTCACAAGTTTCCTTGACTTCAGCAGCAGATGAAGACCCTGCTGTGATATTCTAATGCTATCAGGCATTACACCCACACAGAGACCACCCAGGACATCCAGAAAACAACTCCAGAAATGCTAAGAAAAATTAATTTAAAACTAAACATACAACTAATTAAAGGAAGCAACATGGAAAAATATTCTTGATCTGGAGCACAGGCTAACCCTTTGGAGCAAACCTAGGTAAGAACTGTGGACTTGATTCTGCTCTTCTTCGCAGTTCTCCACAATGAATGGGCAAAATACTGCCTGGACTTTTTTCACAGCCCTTCACACTCCAAATATAATTTGCTTCCACTTTAAGGGTAGTTTTCACAATCCACAGAGTAGAAAATTATTTTAGTACAGTGCATTATTAATTCCTAGGAATTAGTTATTTCACTGGGTGAAAAGCCCAATTTTTAGTCAGTTTTACAATTCAAAATGACAACCTAAATGTTTCCATTATTCTTATTAACCTTTTTTTCCCAAGCCTTAGCCAAATTAGTCACTAAATAAAATTTCTGGCTTCAGTGGAGCTCAGATTCAAGGAGAACTCAGTCTCACTGCTGCTAACCCCTACTACTTTACAGTAGCAGCATGTTCTTCCAATTTCTTTGCTCTTACCTTCCTTTTAGAATTGAGTTTAGATCACTAGTGTACCAAGTAGAAGATAGAAAGGAATGAGTAAACTTTGTGTAAAATTTTCCTTTAAATTTTGTAGCTTATGAAATGTACTTAAAACTCTGTATAGCTTGCTATTGGTTGTTCACATGAAGTGCATTTGGACTTGTCTGGGAATTTAAGAGGCTGGTTTGGTCCTGAAATAGTCCATTCATCAAAGAACTATGTAAAATTTCTGAGTTCCCAACACATTTTACTAGCAGGGTGGCAGTTGTTCTGACAGTGAAAATGAAAATTGAAGTTCTCCAAATTTGCCTGTACTCAAAACTGTACTAAGAATTTATTTATATCTGATTAAAACAAGAATTTCATGCAAATAGTTTTAAAAACCTACTTTTTTTCCCTTTTCTAAACACTTAGGAAGTGGCTTTTAAAAAGTTAGCAGCTTGACCTCAAAAGGATTTAGGGTAGCACAGTTTTCAAAGCTGTTTTGTTTACAAAGATATGTTAGGAGTGGAACTGGATTTACCTTCAAATATTACTGGAACATTCAGAGCATAAAATTTTAGAAGATATTGCTCCCAGCAACACTATAGTGTCAATGTAAGTGGCTGTTGACACAAGATTAAAATACATCACAAATGTTAAGTGTTTTGTATATCCTTAAGCTGATCTGGAGCAATTTTGCTGTCCCAGAACCTAAAAAATAAATAGTATTTATGAAAAGTAACTGCATTCCCCAAACAACAACAACTGTCTCCTATTTCAGTCCCAAACACATTTTTAAAATTATAGATATATTAGCTAAATAGAGAATATTTAGCATGATAAAATCACAGAAAAAAAGCAAGTAGGAAGCCTAGCCCAACCTCCTGCTCCAAGCAGGGCTAATTTCAAAGCCAGAACAGGCTGCCCAACGTTTTGCCTGGCTGAGTTCTGAGAATCTCCAGACATGGAGATTCCTTGACTTCTCTGGGAGGCCTCTTCCACTGCTTAGCCATTCCCATTTTGAGGATTTTCCTCATATTTAATTTTTATTTCCTTTAGAGCAGCTGGTGACAATTGCTTCTTGTCCTTTCACAGTGTATGCCTGAGAAACCTCCTAGTCCTCCTTTTGTTAGAGAAAGACTGCAACCAGGTCGCTCCTTACCAACGTTGCTTTCCCAAGGTGAACAATCCAGCTGCCTCCCATCCCCCTCATACCTTGCATGCTCCAGTGTCCCAGCTCCCTCAGTGGCTCTCCTCTGGACCCTCTCCAGTTTTCCAGTCTCTCTCTTGAACTGGGGGCCCATGACAGGACACTATAGCACTGGCCTCTCAGCACCTCCCTGACTGCAATGGGCAGTGCATCACACTATCCTTCCAGCTTGCACTCCTTTGGCTCAGCAAGACGCCTGGACAGCAGTCCTGCTGGACAGTTTATGACACATCCTGCTGTCTCTTCTCTGTGCACTCTTTTCAACTAAGAAAAATTTTGTGTGTGTGGCAAAGGTAAATCTGAATGCCATGGACATAATATATATCTTTGGCTGAAGTGAAAGATGGAGGGAATACTGCCTTTCAAGAGGAAGTGCATCACAGTGACCTGTGGTCAGTCTTTTATTTGATTTGAAAACCAGAAGAAGTTCCCCCCAAACGGTAGCTGATTAGTATTGTTATTACAGGGCTTTGCTTTGATGTCTTTGGTCAACAAAATGCTAACTTCTTCCTTCCCCACCAAATGTACATGTGTGTTTTTCAAACCACTTTAGATCCCGCATTTTGAGGAAAGTTGGGACAGCCTATTTAACTCAAAAGGACCAATCTAAGCCTACTGAAATTAATGGGTTGCTTTTTTGGATCAGGTCTGGAATGTTAATTGCAGTTACGATAGCAGCCTATCTAATCCTTCCAATAGAAACTGCATCAGGACCTAAGACACTGCAAAAGAAAAAATCACAAGAAAAATGTGTTGTGGAGCAAGTATCTAAGGGAGGCTTGACCTTGTCCCCATTGATACTGATGGATAAAGAAAAACCCCAAGATCATTCCAGTAGGTTAAATACTGACTTTGGTCCAATTTATCCCTAAGTTATCACCCACTGCATGATCCAAGATGAAGTTCACACTCAGAAATGTGTGGATGGAAATAACTAGGTCATGATACACACTTTTATGAAGGGGCTACAGATTAGCAGCTGAATGGAGAGAGACCAGAAAGCACAGACTTCATGTCAACTGAGAATTCAGAGGAATTTCTGGCCCCTGTCCCATGACTCTGCAGCATCACACAGAGCGGATCCCTGTCAGTATTACCAGGCCACCCTCCTTGCTGGAGGCACAGCTTCCTATTTGGCCAGTTTGTATTTGCAAAGTCCTATAAATTTTGGGTTCCCTTTGCAGCCCTGCCACCAACTATGTGAGTTTTGGCAAACAAACAGTGTCAGAGTCATTTGTGCTTGAAGGCAGTTTCTAGGTAAATTCCAGGTTCTCGTATTTTCTTGCAAAAACTGCAGAAAAATGTTTGTTTATGCTAAAAAAAAGAAGGGGGAAAAAAAGGAAATATGCTGAAAAAACCACCAGCCCAAAGTACAACACCAGTGGAGGTTAGCATTAGGTGAACAGATATATAAACATACATATATATATATATGCATGCAAACATTTCCAAACCAATCTCCAAAGGTCACTGCATACAGTCCTTTTCCACCTGGCTTTTGGCGGCTTGAATTTTCCATTATATGGCCTGCATGTCATTTTTCTGGATCAATAAATAGTAATATTTTAAACACTTCAGGTGCTATCAGAAGTACAAAATAAACCAAACTGCAACAAAATTATTTCAGACTCCTTGAAGAAATCAACTCTGGAGGGCAGTGGTATTTTGCAAGAAATGTAACTACAAGTTCAAACAAAAAAGTGACCTTTGCCTGTTGCTACAAGTGTGTCGCTGGAGGGGATTTGACAGTGAGCTTTTCACTGGGAGGAGTCACTTGGCATTGGTACTGCTTTATGAAAGAGCAGAAGAAAGTGTAAGTTGGTTTTCTTAAACGAGTCCCTACCAGGAGGACATGCAAGATGTTTTCCAAGTGCTGGTGGCAAGTAAATACTTACCTCAGAGGAGCACTGTCAGGTCCCACGCTGCTGCAGTAGGCGTTCCGTACAGGGCAAATCTCTGTGCCACACATTGCACCTGCCTCAGCTGGCTCCATGTAGCCATTGACCAGCTTGATGTCTCTCAACTTCATACTGTCATTTTGGGAATCCAGAGATACAATGTCAGACGGGGAGCTCACAACACCCGAGTCCTCTGTGGTGTCCTCTGATGCAAAACAGCTGCTTTCTGACGCCGTTTCTTCCACCTCCGATAGCTCCAGAACCGTGTCATCCACTACATAAACATTATCATGTGCAGACAGCAGGCTCTCTAAATGAAATATAACAAGGAAAGTTAGCTGGAAGTCATCAGTACATAAATCAGAGAGCCGTCCCTTTGTAATTGGAAAAACCCACATGAAATACATTAGAAATGGTGGGAGGCTGCTCAGTATTTGTATATAAGATAAAGATGATTTGAAAAGTGACAAAAATTATGTCCTTTGCTTTTAGGGAAGTGGTTTGCTATGCTGGTCCTGTGGAGCTTGGGTCTTACAAATTTCATAGCAAATCAGTTTCCTAAATTCTCTGAAGAAACAATTTTCCAGGGACAGTTTTTTGAGGAATTAGACTCAAGTTTAAATGACGTGGTTCAAGAAATCACTACTGTTATTCCTTATGGCAACATAGTCTTTTTATTTCTCTTCTATTCTGCCAAACAGATGAAATTTCCAATAAGAAGTCTACAAACAGGTAAAAACAGGCAGCATTTCCCAGTCAGGACACTTAACTGGTAAACTAGATCTACTGCTGGACCAGTGGGTGTCACTGATTTTATCACCCTTCAATTTCGATTTTGCGTTAAGTGGGAGAATAACAATTTTCTATTCTTCAAAGCATACAAAATCTGCTAATAAGTGTACAGAAAAGTCAACAGTACCATGCTTAAAGCAGAAACTTTTCCGATGTTTAGTTATTTATAAAGGAGATCAAGGGAGATGCCCTTTGCATGTTTAATTCTATTAAAAGCTGCAAATTTTGAGAGGAGAGTAGATGCAGTACAGTTTCTTGTACCCTGTTTTAGTTTGGTTCCTATAAGCTAGCCCCTTTTGTGTTTTTTGATAAAAAATACAATTTTATTTTCCCTTAAGAAATGTACTCAACTTCATCCTGCCAATTATGCCATAAAGGAGAGCTCCCAACCAGGTCAATAATTTCAATGACTGAAATTACTCAGTGACGAAACATAGAATCAAGTCTAAACACACTTCTCCTGATCAAAAGGAATCAATAAAGACTAATCTAAATGTTTAATTTGGAATTATAAGTGTGCTCCATTCTCTTTGTGAACCTCCGTAAGCAACAAGGAAGATTAAACAACAGTTTATGGTCTGATCTTCCAGACACTTGTGGTGGATGTTAATTACATGAGAAGTCCCAGGTCTGCAAGTGCGACTAAGATTAAACATACACTTCACTGTATTTTAGGCTCAGAATCTACAACTTTTTGAAGCATACATGAAATTATAGCTCAATAAAATGATCAACAGAGAGAAATACTTCTGAATTATGTTGTATAGACGAAAGTATTTTCTTTAAGTCAGAGAACTGAAAACAACTTTGTCAAAGAATGTCACTGAAATAATTTTGTCAGGATATAGCTTAGCAGTGAAGCTTTGAGTAAAACTAGAATAAAAATCCAGCCAACATTCTCCTTGACTGAGGTTACAAGATGCCATTAAGTACTGAAATTGATTTCTGACAGCAGAAGCAATAAAATTCAGAGGGTTACAAATCATGATTAAACTTTTAAGTGCTGTCAAGCGTTGATATTAATGATGGAAGATGATCCAAAGACTCTATTGCAACTTTGGAAGCAATGTTATTTGATTTCTTTGACCTTATTTTCTGTAACATTTGTTCTAGATTCTGAATATAGTCTCAGAGATTGTTCCATTTAAAAATGGCAATTACAGGAACTAAGGATGTGCCACTGAATGGATTTGAGTATGCTTATGACAGAACTACAGTTAGGAAAACACCAACATGAAGGATAAATATGAATAATTTGACATTGAACATCAAATAGTAAAACCCCACAAAAACAGACAGTGAACAAACAGGTATGAGTATATGGCTTCTTGGCTTTTAGAGGAACAAAAAAAGCCCAGTAACAAACGTTAATAAAAGCTACAATATGTTAAAACCAGGACAAAGTAGGATAACAAAGAAATCAATTTAAAGAGTGGAAATTGAAGAGTGAAAGCACATGGAAAGATTCTGAAGTAATGCACAATGCAGTATATATACCTCGATGCAAAGAGACCTCTCTGTAACACATGACAAATCTATTGTCACATGGATGCCATAAATGACCTCCACCCTATAGCTGGCATAGCAATTTATCACCGAGTACCTACTCCCACATCCTGACACAAGGGGGGCAGCCTTTTCCTCCCTCGCTGTCTCTTGCATTTCCTCATCCTCTTCTTGCCTGCCTGCAACTATTTCCTGCATCTTTCTGCTCAGGGATTTAGATCCTTTTGGTCACAGAGACCTACTTGCCTACAGCAGTTACAACAACACTCAAGTCTCTCCCTGCTCTGCAGCAGGATCCCCACTCCCAGCCCACTGTCCCCACATGCTGATGAACAAAATGAAAACCAATCTCTTATTATCAGAGTCCACGGGTGAATTGATCCCTGTTACATCTGGATCTTGGCAGATGAATCACCCAGTCCAGAATAAGAACCTCATTTAAAAAGCAGTTTTATCCCAAAGCATGGATATACAAATAGTCATCTTTCTACTCAATGATTAAATTCCCAATGCTCAAGCAAAACCAAAATGTCTCCCTTTCTTCAAGCCTATCAGTTTGAAAAAGTGCTTCCCTATCTTTTATCTTCACCAAGACGATTCATGAATTTTTAACACAGCTAACGCATGGCACTGAACAGAGTTACTGGCTGAGACAAACCATTTTGATTGCCACTACTGCTCGTCTGAATGTGCAAGCACACATATAAAACACGACTGTGATGGTTCTGTGTCATGTTAACAACCTTGTTTCAGCTAAGAGCAGCACTAAAACAACCATTTCAAATTTGAGCCATTCTCGGATGGATTAAGTAAGAACTATTCTTCCTCCTACATGCTTGATTAAGCCTTCACTGGTGCGAACTGAAGATGGGATGGGCATTACCGGGTAATGATACATGACATGAAAAAAACCTGCCTCAACATTACTGAGTGGTCTTGTCTCCAGGAGTCAGAAAATACTTTATAAAACTTTCTCATTCTACATGGAGAACAGGGTAACATTTAGTAGTAGATACACAATTTTTGCTTTTTATTTTCTCTAAGGGATGCACATGCAGAAAACCACCCCACACTAACACAGTGTGACCACAATGATGGTGCTACTGAGGTTTTTTGTTGGTTGAATGAAGAAAAATCTCAACATTTTCTTCTCTTTCCTCTGTCATAACACTAAGACAAATTCAGGCTCTGATCCTCAGGACCTCATGGAGACATACCCAGGTTAAGAAAGAGTATTCAGCAAGTACTTCAGGATTGAACAAATAACAACTGCCACAGACAACATATTACTGAAACATTTCTATACAGAAGACTGAGTTTTCAAATTTATAACAATGCCAAGATCATTTTTTCAGTAACGTGACCCCATTCACTGGCATCAGGTGGGGTATGATATTGAAAAGTATGCAGAAGTAGGTCCATGGTCACGGCTATTCTAAAGTCTCCATGGGACATCTCAACCCCACGTGAAACTGGAGAGAGTCCTTCAAAGCCTTGCATTGCCGCTTACCTATATCCTGCTTCAGGTTGCAGACACTGCTAAGCCCACATGAGTGCTGTACCGGGGATCTCCCCAGATTCGCAGCAGCAGTGCTGTCGCTGCACAATTAGGTCAACCACAAGTTACAAAGGCTTTCTTACAGAGGGGGATGGACTGGGACGTCTGCTTGCAAGAATGTTGCCTGTGATCATCAAGAGGGAA
>NW_008238983.1:13162745-13169217 GCF_000691975.1 Corvus brachyrhynchos
AAGAGGAGAGTAGCTCATGAGTAAAGAATGTGAGCTTCTTGTTTAACACAAAAGAGATCTTGTTGCTTTAATCTCAATAGCCTGTAAGTAATTAGGAAAACACTGAACTCCGAGTTTAGAGGAGTCATATCTGCACTTGTGCAGTTTGATATCGCATATATGTACACATTACTCATACAGAATGCCAATGATGAGGAGACAGATAAACCTCACCTGGTTTAAATGCAAATCAGCACTTTCAGAAATGAACATTTCATTCAATGCGTGAAGACTTCCATGGGTAAAATACTTTGATTACTACTATGAAAATAACCACCATCAAATTTGAATGAGATTAGAATTGGACGTAAGTGTTCAAAAGATGCCTATCCCACCTGGGCTTACAAAATCAGTCACCAAAGCCCAAGTCATCACTTCTGAGTCCAATGGGCACAGGTTGTAAATCCTAACTGTTCAGGAAGTGCTGCTAGCTTCTGGTTTTACAGCACTGCTGATGTTTTGTTATTACATTCAATAAGGACAGACAGAAGATGTAACAGTTGATTCAACCCCTACGTGATGAGTAACCTGAAGTTCACAATCGTTTTAGAGATGCAGAGTTTCCCTAAGTCATCTAACTCTTACTAAGAAGTTGGTAATTGTTTTACAATTTCTTTCATCATTTGTTCCACTGCCAAAGAACTTTCTTTTCATGGACTAAAATTGCTTTGCTGTAGTTCAAGTGGTCTATTATAATGAAGTTGTAAAAAATTACCACAAACCTCGTGATGTTAAAGAATATTAATTCTTATAATGATCCCCAAATTAGAAAATAATTATTTCACTGACAGTACTTAAAACTTCTAGCAGGATAAGGAAATACTGCTGTAATTATTTGTCCTGGAAGTAAAAAGTTAAGACCATCACAAAAGACCAGTATTAAGAAACTGCACATTTTTATTCATACACTTGGAAAAGAAGGCTGATGGAAGAGATGGGAAAAGAAAACATTTGTTATGGCAATTATTTACAGAGATTATGAAAATGGAGAACACAGGATTAGCTTAAGAGTTTTCACGCAGGTACAATATGTTTTGCTCATGGATCAAAAACCTGTATGTAGAGGTAAGTGTTAAAGACCACTCAGTAAGCAGATAAAGTACTAGACAGAATGGGTGGCCTTCTCCCTATCACAATTAAAATTATTTTAATTCAGTGGGCTTCTTAGCATATTTGAGCCTACATGCATCCTTTCTTCTTTTTTAAAAAATTAAAAGAAACTAAGAGAAAACAAATGACCACTGTTATACCTTAACAACAGTATTAGAGGAGTAGGGGAATGGATCAATTCCAAAGCACTCCTCTCCCAACTCCTGGAACTGCCTTGCAGAAACTGAAAAAGAGGTCAGGAAATACTGAGCTGAGGTCCCATGTTCTGCAGCTCCAGCCCTCCTCCAAAATGAGGATGTAGAGCAGCTTAATGTTGGCCCAGTTTATTTAGGTCACAGAATCACAGAACAGTTTCGTTCGGAAAGAACCTCTGGAGGTCACCTAGTTCAATGTCCTGCTCAAAGCAAGGTTATCTTCCAGCTTTGACAAAGTAGCTCAGGGCCCTGAATAGCTTAGCTTTGAAAATCTCCAAGCATGAAGACTCAACAGCTTCTCTGGAAAAAACCATGAATCACTCCCTGGGCAATGTCTAATGCTTCTCCCACTTAAGAATATTATTTTAATGTCAAACGAAAAAATTTCTAGCTGCAACTTGTCACTGTTGCAGTCTTATCTTTTTGCAATGAATCTCAGAGAAGAGTCTGTCTCAGTCTTTCCTCTTGGTTTAGATGCAAGACAGCGTTCAAATTCTCCTTACCCTTCCCTTCTGCAGGGGAGGGCTGAACAAGCCCTGTTGCCTCAGCACCTTCATGTACATCTTTGACACTTCCTGCCAGACTCTGTTGCCTCTGCTCTGGTGTGTCAGTATCTTGTTACACAGAACTCAAAACTGGACTCACTTCTGGACAATGGACTCACACGTGGCTTCATGGCAGCCAAGTAAAGGGGAATAATCATTTCCTATGATCTGCTGGTTGTGCTCTTGGTAGTGCAACCCAGCCTGTGGTTAGTGCTTCATCACTGCAAGGGCACGTTGCTGACTCACACAGCCCTGCATGCAACTTCCAGCCTCACGTTATGAGATATTTTCAGTCTCCTTCCTAGTCTTATGCCCCATCCTCATGTTTTCCAATAGGCTCTTTAATTGAAGTTATTCTCACTGCAAACTCTGCAAACAGAACTAAATCCATTCCTTTACATGCTCACCAACAACAAAAATTAAAAGACTCACAAAGGACATGTCTCACCAGACACATCATCAGAAAGGTACAAATGGAGTGTTATTAGTTACACCCTGTGAATCTTCAGCATTTCCATAGTCAATCCCAAACTAATGACAGTTACCTCAGCTAGGTATACTCTCCTATGGTTGAAAAATAAATGCAATGTGGACTCATTTAACCTTCCTTATGAATTTGAGGTAGTTAAGCACTTCCCTTGAGGTTAAACTTGACTGTTGTTAGTTGATATCACAACAGAAGAGTATTGTAACTTTCGCAAAAGCTTTTTTGGCAATGGAGTTTCCTACACCAAAGGCAATACAAGATAGGATCAAGCCAGGGAATGAGAACTGAAGAGTGTTCCAGTCCCTCCATTGTTTTTCCCATGTACAAGCAGCTGTGAAGATCTGTGCACTGTTTGCTTTTCCTTTCATACATACACTGCAAACGATTGTGAAGTCTCTCTCTCTCAAAACAACACTACCTAAAATGTCTGCTGGCTCTTGAAAGACTCAGAGAAAACTACCCCTGCAGGTAAAGGTCTGCTACCCTCTCCCATTTCAGACCTTTATTTTTACCACCTGCCAAACAAGCAAAGAAAAATTTCTGAACTAATGCAGCACAGGTTTTCAGACAGGGGAAGATCAGCATATTGGACTTTATTATTCCTATTTCTTTCCCACAATCCTTTCTTCAGTGACTGAAAAAGACTCTCTGACCTCTGCAAAGCCCATTTGACCTAGAATGCTACTGCTATTGCTGAACTGCTTTTCATCCTCTCCTTTTTGGCACCCTCTTGAACCCACGAGCTTCTTGCTTTTATAAAAGCCTTGTTTGGACTCTCTAACAACTCTACATCGTAGCCAGTAACTAGCCTTCCTTATTCAAAGGGATCAGATGTCATAAAGTGACACAAAGAGTAAAATGCTCTTTGACAGAAAAAGGATCATGTGTCAAAGTAGATCCTTCCCTGATTAACTGGAGAACATTGTCACTTGGCTTTGCGAAGGACAGACTTTAGAAAATTGATCAGTAGTGTGTGTTTTTAATTTCCTTTTATACACAATAAAGTATGATGGGGAGAGTTTCACAACAGTTCCTGGTGTTCACTATCTGAGGTTAACAGCAAGCTAGAATGATTCACAAGGTGATTTCAGGGCTCTAGATGGTCCCTTACTTCAGGTGAGGAGAGGGGCAGGGTGCCTAACCTGTGAAGTTCAAAAAGACTGCCAACAAGCAGACAACGTAGGTTAGAGGAGGAAGATAACACAGAAATGTATTTAAGAGCAATTATAGATAGCTTCAAACTTGCACTTCATAAATCACCACGGGTAACACTGGTAACATGCTGTGTTAAATAACAGGGCTCTTTGGGGGTGTTTGCAGGACAGGAAAATCGAGATCTAAACCCAATATAATGAGCCTGGTGAAGAAATAACTCACTCTCCCTGTTTTGCTGGGAATTATTAGTCTTAAGTGATAGATTTGGCCAATCTGCATCCTTTTCAGAGGTGGTCAGCTTCCACCAAGCATGCTGCAGCATCTAAACAAATGGACTGTGAAGGTGATTTTCATGAGCCACCTTAGAGAACACACTCTATAAAATTGCTTGAAAAGTATATGCAGTGTAATGATTAAAACCAGAAATGATTAGTGTACCTATGCAATAAAACAATGTTTTATTAGGTGATTTTTAAGACCACAGGAAAAAGGCCATTTGCTCAACTTTTCTTTTTAAACTTTGCCATCTTTTTCCTCTTGTGCACTCTGTATCAATTCATTCTCTTCCTTAGTTTGTTAACAGTTCCATAAAATCTCTACTGCAGTTTCGTATTTATAGCATAATCCCCAGCAGAAAACTATAAAACACTTTTGCATTGTAATTATCCTTTCCTTCCCCAGCAACTGGCTGCCAGCAAGCTCAGCAAAGAAGAGACACAAAAACCCAACCCTAAACCGAGCACACATACACATATGTACAGGCACCCTTGTGGGATTTAAGGGCTCTTTCCATAGTACAGAGATACCACTCTACTCACAGTTGTACATTTATTTCTAATTAAAAGTGATTGGAAGGGTGGAAGAGAATCAGGTCAACCTGTAATAATCTATTAGTGAAACCATTAGGTATTACACACATACAAATAAAAAATTTTGAACAGTTGCCTTCTATTTTTGGGGACAAAGTATACTTGTTTTGGGCACAGAAGCAATTCTACAGAGAACTGCTGCACAAATGAGAAAAAAACCCTTCCTATCAATGCAGACTTACTAGGCAGTAATGGCAACAAATACTGGTTTTGTGTAATACCTAAAGCTAATAGTGAACTACAGGCTGTAGTGATGGTTAACAAAATGGGATTTCATCACTCTTGCAGAACCCTCCAGTTCCCCCATCAGTGCATCCATCGTTTTCCCTTACATCTCTTTCTCTTTTTATAGAATAGTACCTACAGTATAATCTGAAGTCAGACAGAGCCCTGAGAAAATTTTGTGAACAAACCACCTCTCTAACTTACAATTAAATTGGCACAAAACAACTCCATTTAATTGGCCAAAACATACTTCAGCCAAACCACCAATAATGTAAATACCTACACAGAAGATTTTCAGCAGCTAGCTCCAGATTTAGATATGAAAACATTTTCATACACCTCTACAGTATAAAGACACAAAGATTTACTCTGACCTTTTTAGATGTATATTAACTGACTCCTCTTGGACCTCCTGATCAGTGAAATACTTGCTTTCTTCTCCAAGAGGCTTTTTCAATAAACTTGGGCCGGTGGTTTACTTTGGCAATTATATTTCCAGAAATATTTTAACCTAGAAGAGCATGTTTCTTTTCTGAGTTTAGTTATTACACATTTTACTGCACATACACACTGGATTACTCTGCTATCATATTTCTCAGGGCTGTAAGACATCCAATTATGTCAATAAAAGCATATACCTGGTGAGAGACTAATTTGAGTACGTGAACACTTCTTGTCACTAAAACAGTGTGCCTTCTGAACAGTCTGCCCAGTAAAGAAAAAATTATTCTTGCAGGGAAGAAAACTGAGGGCTGGAGTACCTAAATTATCTCCCTGGAGTTCTTGTGTGATACCCTCCGCAAGGGCATTGTACCATTTTTAAAGGATGTTTCCTAGGCCCTTTGAAGACCAGACTCCCGTGCTTGGACGAGGGCAAACCAAGAGCAGTGAGGCCAGGAGAGTGCAAGCCAATCACACTCAGCACCTAAAACACTGCCACGCACCCCTGGGTCTCCACTAGCAGGAAACAGGCACACACATGCTGCAGAGGCCCATAAGGGCAATTGGTTTTACGGAATTATAGCAAGAGATGGACTTCTTCTTCAGTGACACAGACATAGCCAAGCAACCACAGCATGGGACAAGAATCAAATGCAGGGAGGGTATCATGACTGCAGAGGAGGGCCATGAAGATGATCCGAGGGCTGGAGCACCTCTCCAGTGGAGACAGGCTGAAAGAGCTGGGTTTGTTCAGCCTGAAGCGGAGAAGGCTCTGGGGAGACCTCGTAGCACCTTTCAGCTCCTTGAAAAGGGGCCTAAGAAGAGAGCTGGAGAGGGACTTTTTACAAGGGCATGCAGTGATAGGACAAGGTGGAATGACTTTAAGCTGGAAGAGGGTGGGTTTAGATTAGACATTGGGAAGAAATTCTTCATTTTGACACTGCAACAGGTTGTCCAGAGAAGCTATGGATGCCCCATCCCTAGAAGCATTCAACATCAGGTTGGATGGGGCTTTGAGCAACATGGTCTAATGGAATGTATCCCTGCCCAGAGCAGGGGTGTTAGATGATCTTTAAGGTCCCTTCCAATCCAAACCATCGTATGGTTCTTTGATTCTATGAACTCCACACTCCATACATGAAGTTACCTTTTCTGGCAATGCACACTGAAGCTCTCCCTGGGAGCCTAGTAAGAAGAGGAATATCAGACAAGTAGAGAACAAAGTGCTCACAGAAGAGCACTGCTCTCATGCCACCACTCCTCTTTGACAGAAGATGGACTACATCAGATTATTTCAGACATAAGCAGAGATAGAAAAACTTAAGTCAGAGCTGAATTTGGCCTGCTTTTCCACAGTCCTCTTGTGAAGTCAATTATCTCATCAATCATGCTTTGCCCTGGGGCTCT
>NW_008238983.1:13169259-13219355 GCF_000691975.1 Corvus brachyrhynchos
GTTACGCTTTGTACTGATTTGTGGATAGTAAAATGTTAATGGCAGTGCCATCTCTGGTGCTCTGGTGAACAATAGCCTGATGCAAGAAATGGGTCATCATCTGAACGCCCACTCGGAAAAAATTTCCCCCTTTCATTTTATGTGCTGTTAGTATCAGATCCTGCTTCCTCTGCAGCAGTTAGGTTTTGCCCCTGACTTCAATGGCAGCAGGATCAGACCGTTCACTGATTAAAATGCAAAGCTGCAGATATCTCCTGCATGGGATGAATCCCCACAGGGAAAATTTGTCTGCATTTTTATTCATGTGAAGCATTTTAAGGCTTTCATTTACACAGTTCATTCAATAATAATGTGCATGCTGTATAATGGGGTACCTGATTAAGCATGCTTAAGTGCTTTGCTGGAGCAGGGCCATTTCTAGAATTTGAAGATTTGCTATGATCACACCCTCAAAACAGGCAAGCTAGTTTGGGGAATTTTTCACCTGAGCTAATGGGCTTAAATAGGAGCAGCATAAAAGGGGGAAATTTGGAATGTCTTTGAGTTTCTTT
This sequence comes from Corvus brachyrhynchos, assembly GCF_000691975.1. Classification (NCBI taxonomy): domain Eukaryota; kingdom Metazoa; phylum Chordata; class Aves; order Passeriformes; family Corvidae; genus Corvus; species Corvus brachyrhynchos. The sequence goes on from NW_008238983.1 coordinate 13,169,811, forward strand.
CTTTTTAGCCTCAGTTCCTCCTCAGTTCAGGCTGAGAAGGTCACCCTGGTTTAGGTTTTAAGTTTGTCTATGAAACCCTCCAGTAACTTTTAAACTGGCCACCAGCTTCTCCTGAATGAGTCAGGAAGAATAACAGTCTGATGTTCAGTTCCAGATGTTTATAATAAAGAGGTAGGACAGAGCACAGAGACTTTCTTCATGTGTTGACATAAAAGCTCATTCTCTATAATTTACCAGGGATACTGAGGGAAGGATGTTATGAACAATAGCAAAACTGCAACTCCAAGCATGGTGGGGTTTAGATATCAGAGAACTCAGTCATTAATGCAGAAGTTCAAAAGAAATGCTTAAGGAATTGATGGGGTCTGGAGGAAGAAAATAAGAAAACAAAGAAGAAAGAAAGAAAGAAAAAAGGGAAAAGTTCTCAAATCCTAACATCCATTTTGGTTTTGAAAAGCAAGAACCTCAAGCTCCTGTGATTTTCATCTTCATCTACTTTTTCCATTTTTTATTCATTATTGCCCTCTCTCTTTCCTGTTCTTATCCCTAATTAAAAAACCAAAATGGCAATTAAAAAAAAAAAAGGCACCTTCTCTTTTAAACTCCAAAAACCCAGTTAATTTCTTTTCCTAAAACCACTACACAAGGAGTGTGTTTGGAAAATTTTTTAGCAGGTGTGACTGGCCACTGCTCTACTTTGTACAGTACAGTTTGTACAGTAATGCTCAAACATTACCTTAATTCTCCTGATTGCTCATAATTTCAGCATGGTATTATAAAAGTCTCCACTCACCTTAGAGTGGCCCCTATCAAACCAGCACAGAATCAAGCTGGTGGTTTGTTATTACTCTTCCCATTACAGCATGCAAGTCTAAAGATTTCTGTCTCAATTGCTTTCAGCCTGCTAATTTTCTCACAGGCACTAATTTAAGTCTGTGGAAAAAACCGCAAGGAGTTTCCCTGTGCAAGGACTTTTTTGTGTAAAAGAATGCAATCGATACATTGCCAAAGCCTTGTATTATGAACATGTATTTAATGTACTCTGAAAGTGAAGAAAAGCCTTTTTAGTACAGTCTGTGTCCTTTGTAAGAGCAGGCTGAAGACAAATGATTTTATTTCAGGAACATCTGAATCCCATTGATTAGCATGATGAATACAGAACAGGAAAGCTGCCAGGTACAGAGGAAGCTGGGCATGTCCACAAGGCAGTGGAGCAAACAAGCAAATTACAGTATATGCATGCTTTTTTTTTTTTTTTTTACCCAAATGTTTTCATTTGGAAAACTTGGAGACTTAAACCTCTAAGTTTCTTTAACTGACTGGTCAGTTAATCAGCATATTGCTCTAATTCTCTGAAGGCAAGCAGAGAAGAGTTTTAGAAGTGAAAAAATACCATTTTAAACTGTAAGTAATCAATAAAATAGTCACATACATTACATTTAATTGGGATAAGATCTCTTCTGGGAAAAAAAAAAAAAAGATGTTGCTTATTTTAGGGGAGAACGGTGGCATAAGTTTTACTTAGCAAAAAATAATTATGTCACTCCTAAGCATTGATTTAACACGTCTGAGACTGGTAGTACCCAAAAAAGGTTTCAGAACAAAACCAAGATACCAATACATTCATGCAGTAGACCCCAAAGTGTCATCTACTTCCAACACCACCAGTAAGTTATATAGGGTGGCCCTTTATAGTCTTTGGCAGTCCACTGTGAGGTTTTCTGGAGAACAAGTCCCGTAACAGTTTGTTTGCCTTCCAAAATGCTCCATCTTTTACAAGTAAAAGTTAAGTAAACAAAGCTCTTATCTTGAACTTGAAGCCAGTAATTATTTTTTTCATACAATCTTTACAATTCTTATATATTTCATCATAATTTTTATGTTTTAAGAAGTATATTCATTCAGGTCTGTTGAATGAAACATGAAACATGACTGTTTCATCCATAGACACACCTTAAAAATAGAGCTGTTGCATGTTTCCATAAGTTTAGAAAAAAAAGTTGAAACTATTTCTGCATGAAGTTTTATGCTTTTACAAACTGTAAAAATATTTCCCTTTTAGTTTTTAACTTTCTGTCAAGTGAAAAAATTGAGAAAAAAAACAAACATGGAGGAGAAAAGAAAAACGCTTACCAACATGTTTTAAAAATCAGAAATCAATAACAATTTTTATTAGATGTTTGAAGTAGAAATATTAGTTGTTTTGTTTGCTCTAACAAGTAAGCAGATAATCCCCTACCAGTCTTTCGCTGTTTACGGGAGGGCACCATATATTTAGAAACTTTATTTTCACCTTTCAATCACAACAGTCTTAGAAGAAAAAAATTGTATTTGTCTGTTATAGTGCTCCTTTCTCGTTCTTTCCTCCATCTTCTTTTGTTCTAGGTCATTGTCCTCCATTACACCCCACCTTTGCTTATGGTTAGAAAGTAATTATTTTATCCATGCCAGGAACCAATTATGGAATCCACAAAACGAGCTGACAAAAGAAACGCTCTCTCTGCTCTCAGCCTTTTGTTCCCTCATGCCCGAAAACCCAGAAGTGAATGTCCATGGCCAGAATTCTCAGTTTCTTAGAAGAAAGTAGGCAGGCATTTTAGTCAGTGTTTACTGACTTAGAAGTGGTAATAGGAAAAACTGAGTATGAGCATCTCTAAGGATGGAAAAGCACTTTGGTATGAGAATCATCACCTACCTGGAACAGAGAAAAATTTTCAACAGTTTGTTTACTGTAACTCCTTGAGCATTGCCTGTGTTTGAATCAGTATGATCTGGCACTACAAATGCCACTTCAAATACCAACCTTCCAGTTTGATTTGGCCCATACCTTATGTGTAAACCTGGCATAACTTCAAATTCACACCCAGGATGAACACTGTCACACACACACACTTGTACCACATGCATGTATTTGGTTGAACACAGATGTTTAGACCTGCTTGTTGCGGATAAAGTGTGAGCTGCTCTATGTGTATGGGCATGATGACTTCCTCACATTCCACCATACAAGGGCAGCAGAGTGTGTCCAAGATGCCACTCAAGTATTAACAGTACAGTTCTGGTAGTTAAAAATGCTCTTATTTTGACTAAAGAAGAAGAAAAAAGGGAATTTTGTTTCACTTGGAAGAAACATTCACAGCTTATCCACAGACCACTTGCATTGCAAAGCTGGTCTGCAAGGGAATTAGAGGAGAAATGCCTTGACATTCAGTCAGGATGGGAAAAGGGAAGACCAGGTTTATTCCACACTACAGGAAACAGGTAAATAGCTAGTTAAAAATCTAAATACCAGGAAATGAGGCTAGAAAGACTATTTCATTTACTGGGGTCCAGTCCCATACTTATGTAACCAGGAAACATTTTCTTTGATTATTCAAAGTGAGTGTGCTCCCTTACAGTCAGACTGACTTCTCTGCCTCAAAGTCTGCAAAATAACAACTTTTATTTCCAATACAGGCAGGCAGCATAGTGTAAGGGAATGTAAGGGGATACAAAATACCCCCACTTTCCAATCAGTGTTTCCTGTACCCAGGACTCAGACTCCTTCCTTAGAACTTTCTCAAGGCATGACAAAATGAAGCAGATCTGGTGACCCAAATTTACAATTTTCTTATTAGAACTGAACAGAAAAAAAAATTTTTTCATGTTCAGGGTACATTTAAGGAATAGAAAGGACTCAGTGGTTGATACCCGTTCTGTATGTTACCAGCTTCTGGAGTCATTCATTCTTTCTTTTGCCTTGGTGCTTTCAACAGTCATTTACTACTTGGAGCCAGAGCACTACAGAAGAATATGCAATAAGAAAGGAACAAAATAGGGGATTCTTGCAGAGAAATATACAAGATCACCTTTCACCTCATCCACCTCAGCAAAAATCAGCATTTATTACCTGTAAGCTCTTCTGGATAAACAAAGAACTAATTATGTCACTTTTCGTTTTGTCAACTTCTTATGAATTTTAGCAGTGGACTTCTCTACCCATGGAGCTGCTACAGCAGAAGCTTGTGAACAAGAAGTGTGTAAACAGAGACAGCAATTTTGTTTCATTGTCGTTGAGGGGGGAGTCCATAGTTTTGCAATGACATCAGAAAACAACATAGCTGTAATTTTCGAGGGATGGAATAAGTTCCATTCTGTCTTCTAAAATAACATGTATTTTTGTATGGAACGTTAAATGGTGCCTACTGCATGTACTAAATATATATTGAGAGTCATGGTAGTGACTGGAAGCCAAGCTCAGAAGACAGAACTGCTGTCATACATACACACACAGAGCCCAGCTCTCAAAAAAAGGCACTTTTATACTGGAACAGAACAATAGAGAGGGCTTAAACTGGCTGTAAACATAAATGATGAGGGTATGAGAATCACGACCACAGATTTTACTTTAAAAAAGCATAATAAAGGGACAGATGATGGGCATGTGATAGATTGGATGGCAATACATTTAATAAACAAATGCATCATAAGTCTTTGCAATTTATCATACAATTTGAACTGGATGATTTCTCTACCCATCATTCTCCCTTGGCACTTACTGGAGCACTCTACATGCCATGGACAGCTTTAAATAATTCCAGTTGAAAAACAACAAGAAGAGAAATATTTCCTTTTTCCATTCATATATTTAGAATATTTTTTTCCATATTTTACCTGCCCAGAATAATTTTCAGTGCTGGACCAGTAGCACATTTTCTGAAGACAAAAATGGAATGAGTTCAAAGTTTAGTATTATTCTACAGCCTTGTCATTAGAAAAGGGGAAAAAATCCATCTGCCCAGTAAGAAAGACAACATTCATTTCAATCCTCAAAGATTCCAACTGTAAGAAAAAAAATGAAAGCATTACACGTAGAAAAGATATTTAAGGATGTTTTGAGAATCAGGGATTTTAGTCTCTGAGTGACTGGATTGCTGAAAATGAAGTAATTTGTCTGTGAAAGAAGACGGGTACTAAACTGACCTGGTCATGATTTTAAAATTCTAAGACTCAAGCTGATTAAATCCACCAGGCAGAACACAGTCTTTCTATACTGGTACTAAACCTGACCTGCTCCTATGCACTTACGCATAGTTTCAAGCACGTATACCAACCACATGCACTAACTACCATTTGCACAGCTGCCATAGATACAGAGGAAATATCCATGCAATATAATAGGCAACCCAATATGCCACCATCCTCTGAGAAAGCTTGGAGAAGAGATTTGAGCTTGCATCTGGAAGACGCCATTGCAGTGGCATCACCTGAAAATGTAATTTTATCTTAATTTTCTTATTTGTGATGAAACTGATTTTAAAAAAATTTAAAAACAAAACGTATTTTTTCTTTTTAGTTGCAGAAAAAAAACGACTCCAAAAAACTAAAAACTGAAAAACTTTTTGTAAGTGTGAGATCTATCAGGTTAAAATTCACTTTTAGCGTTATTCTTGCTTGCTCTCTACTGTGAATCTGGGACAACACCGGCTCCCTCTGGTGACCAATGTACAAAAGGATTTCAGTAAAATCTTGTGCACTGCGAAGCTTAATCAGTTTCTAGTTCACTGGATTTCGTACGAGTTGAGAAAATTCATCAGAATAGGTTTAATCATAAATTATACCTCTGTCCTTATTCCCTAAGAGCACTGAATGTCACTGACATTGGAGCTGTATGACAGGAATTCGTTTTGATTTATAAGTTACCCCTCCATTTATTTGTCCTCCAGAAATGGCTCAATGGTATTTTCCATTTTTTTGGATTGCTTATTTGATTTTCACCCCAGATATCTTAACTTGAAGGACAGCATTTGAATAAGGCAGTTTGGCAATACAGAAAAATCCTGATTATATTAAATGTGTTGCTTACTAACTCTGGTAATAGCATTCTGGTGAAAAACTGTATTCTAGTAGTCTATTTGTTATCAACTTCTCCATGTCACTCTCACTACCCTTCCAATGTCTCCAAGATTAAAATAAAAGGAGTAAAACCAAGCCAATGTCCTTTCATATCACTGCTAACCTAAGACTCCATCAAACAGATGGAGACCTAAACTGATACTTCTTCCTGTTATTGCACATGACAGAAAAACTCATTCTCTTTCAGAAGCCAGGTTGAGGAGCCCTTACAAATCCTGAGCTGAAGCTTGGAACAAACAGGAATTCCCCAACTGTACCTCAGGGCTGAGCTGTTGCTCATGAACCAACTCCCAGTGAGTTCCCAGTCCTGCAATCGTGCTTTGCTTAAGCCCTTTACCTCCTTGCACACATGGTATTATGAATTAACAGTTCTGAGACTGAGTACTGACTCAGATACACTGAGTATCTGTGCCATTCCACTCCACAGATTTGGATTTCATAAGTGCCACTGAAAGTTTTTTCTGACACCATGTACAGTACTGCGAGGTTTCAAACTATGCTAATGTCACAGTATAATTTCTTACAACTAGGATGATTTCTTGTAAAGATGCAAAAAAATTTTCTTCTATTTTTTTTGTAAGTTCTGTTTAATAGTATATACGTACCTGTAACTTATGAAATCATAATAAACAAAGGATATGAGTGAACATAAGCAATGATTTTTTTTTAAATCCTGAAAGGCAGAGCTGGCTAGCTTAAGCTGGTCTTTAAAATATTTTATCTAGGATTTCACAAAAAGTGTTAATTCCCACAAACATATTTTAGAGGTAAATTTTGCATTTTAATAAAAGAAAAGGTAAATTAAGTATAAATAATGAACTTTTTGAGTTTTCACCTACAGCTTTTAAGAGCTTAAGGAGGCTACCTGAAGAGACTGCTTTTCATAGGAAACATGCCAGCAATGTGGAGAAGAGCCATAGCTGTATCCTTTCAAAGCAAGGAAATTTTTTCTTTAAAAATGTGATTTTCTTGAAAACTTGTGCCACCTTTCAGCGAAAATGGTGTCAATGGAAAGAACTGCTTTGACACTACACAGTATGTTGTACTCAATATAAAACACTTTGTTTCACCACTTCATTACTTTTACCCTAGTCTGAACTCCATGGGCCAGGTAACTCTAGAGTTACAAATAGGATGTAATAGAGTAATGAGAATGGGTAAATTAGGTTCTTAATCTTCACATTGTGAACACCTACTTGTTTTTTTTTTTTTTAAGAGAAGACTTACAATTAAACTATTGTCCTGTCTTAAGAAGGTATTACAAAGTACCTGGCAGTTCAGAGAGTTCAAATCTACTCCACTTTTATTAGAAGACCCTTAGGGTACTAAGTATACTTTCTAAAGGATCACTTAAAACTTATTAACTACATGTCATATTTGTATTAAAAACTGTCAAACCCCATTTTAGTCATATTTCGTATTATTTGTAGTAATGCTTTGCTTTCTTATTCTCCATTTTGCCTACCTGGAAAGGATTCAAGATTAACATGATTATTTGCTTGAGGGTAAAACAATAATTTTTCATCATTTAAATCAGAGTTATGTATTGCAAGTCACTCATTTAAATAACATGAATGTCTTAAAGCACAGTATATGCGAGGTCAGAATAGTTCTGGGTGTGTGCACCATTACATTGCAACTCATAAAGCCTATGTTTGTAGTTCAGGATTATTAAAAATATATGTCTTATGGGCCGTTCTCATGAAGAACTTCCTTCAGTACAAAGAAGATTTTGCTAAGTACAAACTTATATATGATATTTTAATTAAAACTCACTGACTGTTCCTAGTACAAGTGCAAAAAGGAGACTTGTGGAACAAGATTTCTGTTGAGCAAACAGTGTTTGCATTTTTTGTTACAGAAATAGAACACACACCTTGATTTCCACAGGATGTCTCCAGCATCAAGATAAAATTACTCATATTAAGCATCAGGATGAAAGCAGAAGTAAAGAATATGAATCAGTGCATTTGGTATTGGTTCTTGGTATTCCTTTTAAGCCCCTTATAGATGCAACAGATCTTCCTGTTTCTTTTTTTCTTGACAGCTTGATTGATAGCCAAGATATAGAAAGAATCTTGCACTTCAACTTGACTAGGCCATGCCCAGTTCTAGTTTTGTTTCAAAGGAACAAAATAGATGCAATAAGAGGAAGATAGAACAATAGAGAATACAAAATTTTATACTTAGAGTAATAGAAAGAAAAAACAATGTTTTTAGAAACTTTTCATTAAAATTTTTAACAATATGAAAAGTAAGACACCCTGTCCCAAACCTCCACTCTTTTGCAACATCCAATCAAATTGAACCATGGCTCAAAATAAAGAGAATCTTTTGGAAAAGAATGACAGATAATTTTTCTGAGGCTGGTATACAGATTTATATAACACACCATTCAGTTCTGGAGCATACATCTCACAAATGAGTATGAACCACAGCCAAAAATAATCAATAGTAATTAAAAGAGAATGTGCGAGTTTAAAAAGAAAAGAAGCCAAAATCTCAGTCAGAAAAAGAGGGGGTTTTTTTCCAGCTGGGGAGGAAGGAAGGCAACAGAAGAATCAGGGTAGCAGAGGCAACAGGAGGTTCAGAAGTATGAAGGTCATAGGAGGAGAGGCAAGGTCTGTCAGACACGCTTGGAGTATGAAGGGAATGATGCACAACAGTAAACTGTTGGGGGAAAAGAGTAAAAGAATAAAATTGTAAGTATTGTGTAGGTCAGTGAGAAGAATGGCTAGCATGCTCAGTAACATTAAAATATCAGATGCCCAAAGGAGGTGTAGGTGCATGGGCACGTGTGTTAAAATTTGGAATCCCACAGATGCTCTGAGACTGACTCCCCGGATTCATGTGTAAGCTAACTCAATCCTAACAGCACAAGACCTACTGATATGCAGTATGTCTATGAATTCTGCTTTACCTGACCTGAATTTTAATTCTCCAGAAGGTGCAAGATAGATGAGACTGGAGATTCAACTTCATTCTTTAGCCTCAGATTGCCTGAATGAGTAAAAATAGTGAGGGCAATGAAAGCCTCCTAAGCCACACCTGCAAGTGTTCTTGCTTTAAAGACCACCTCTAAGGAAGAAAAGGCTGGGTCACTTGACACGTGCCTTATGAAGCAGTGTACCATGACAAGCCAGCAAAACTCCCTGCATAGCAGCCCTCAGCTCTCAACTGATTTAGAGTCACATGTAAGAGAGTGAAGTTTCCTCTGTTCCTCTTGAACCCATTTTTGGTTCAAGCTAACAAAACCCAAGTCTTAGAATCTAGCCCTGTGAAAGACTAGATATATATCTAAGGTGACTGAAGAAATACGACTGAACTTCTTGTGAAACTGTCATTGCCTTTGTCAGCTGGCTTGTATTATCTGTTCACTCATCAGTGATATAATGAAAAAAAAATTAAAAAATAGATATAAGGCTCTTCTCTGTTCTCCTGGTTCCTTAAAATTAACCTGGTTTTATTCAACTGGTAGTATGTATGTCATTTACAGAAAATAACATGCTTGTACCCACTCCTTCACCCCTTAAAAACCATCCAATTAAGTGATGATTGACTATTTTGAACTATAGTTACAAACAAGGACAGGTTCAAATCAAGATTTCATTTCTTCAAAGACAGAGCACTTTCTGAAATTTACAAATCAATCAGTTGTCAAGCCCTTACCCAGTGTGAACCCTGAGAGCACTACTACTTATCCAGTGCCAGAGTAAATATTTTAACTTCGGGATCTCACTCTACAGGGAGGTGAACTGTGTATTCTTTTTCATAGAGCTTTTCTTACTGCATATCATAATGATAGCTCGTAACTAGCCAAACAAAGAGCTGATCGTGGAGTTTCACAGGAATACTGAATTTACTCTAACGAGCTGGCTGACATTTCAAGGCAGTACGTTTCAGTTGTTTGTCTAGGTGCAGTAGCCTTTCACTATGTGCATTCTTTACCTCAGGTAAGTAGCACAGAGCTCACTGTCAACTCACGTATTGGGAACTCCACAGGCAATGTGACATAACCAAACACCATGCAACAATCTCCATCTCTGCATTCCCAAAGTACACTCAATCTTAGAATCAGGCTGTGAACAATCTGATTAGTAAGATAAGGAAGGAGAAAGGATGCCATAAACACATCGATTTAAACCTGCACACAACATGCAGCTAAGGTTCTACCAGACCAAATGTTAGTGAAACAGTCCGGTAATTAGAATAAAAAGATTTAAGAGCAAAAACTGTGAGGAACTTTTGTACTCTTGTTTATGGAAGAGATTCTTACCATTTGATACAGAAAAGCTGAAGTATCTTATTCATACTCATGAATTACTTACACTCCACATAAGTTTGGGAAACTCAGTGAAGAGTGATGGCCACCACTCTCTATGAAATGAAAATCCCTCAACATGTGTTTCCCAGAGCACAAGGAGACAACTGTGAGGGAGGGAGGGAGGAAGGACGGAAGAACAGAAGGAAGGAAGGAAGGGTGAAGGACAGTCCCTTCACAGACGGTGGCAGATCAAAAGGAGTGAGAATTTCAACTCCACATATCACAGAATTTCTAAATGGGAATTTTTTCTCGCGGAAGACATACTGCTGTTGACAGTCACCCACACAGCAAAGGAAGACCACAATCCTCATCACAGAAAGCTGTTTTGAGAATGACTTCAGAACATCCTCCTCCCCACCTTGTTCGATGAGAAAACACGTTTACTGAGGTTAGAGTTGGGAAGATCAAAAATTTTGTTGTTCTTTGAATCTACCACCCAAATCTTATTTGCACTGCTTGAGGCATTCTCAGGCAATAAAAGACATCATTGCAAAACCTGGTTCTTACACAGCTCAATCGCTACGGTATCTAAGCACCTTTCAGAGTGGCATTAGGCAATGTAATTAGCATCTGTCCTACATGCTGCTGTCTTCTCATGGGTACATCTATACACACTTCTCTTGTGTAAATCTACACACTTATCTTTATCTAGCTAGGACATAGCATAATTACAGAGCTAAAACTTGTCGCTCTCCAACACTGATGCTTTAAGTCTAAAATCAGTACCCACTAAGCTCTTGCTCTCAGTAAATTGAGGATAATAGCTCTTGCTAAGCTTTAGACTTAAAGTCTAAGCTCTTGCTCTCAGTAAATTGAGGATAATAAAAATGCATGTTTTGTTTCTATGTACAAGCTTCATTAAATCCTTTTGGCTGAGATACTATGTTTGTTTAAGAGCAAAGTATCTCACTGATTAAATCAGGGCTGCATTGATTAAAGGGTATTTGATCAGCAAGGTAGATCAGGAAAGCATTGCAAAATTAACAGTGATAGAAAATCAAATGAAGCAGAAATATTAATGCAAAGAAGGCCACAATAGATTTTTAATAAAGAAAACATTGTAGGCAAGCTGATGGTATCTAGAACAAAAAGAAGATTTTAAGTATGATATGATTTCTGTGCATAAGCTGGTAAAGATGTCTTAGGGTTAATCCTCAGTAAGATTCATGTTTTCTGTTAGTATGATCTCCTTAATTTCCATCACTAGCTCCAATAAAACTTACCAATTGTATTTCCACAGCACAGATTTGAAAAATATTGCTTTAGATTTAGCTGGTAATCAACAGCAAACACACCCACAATAATGTATCAGAGTAGCTGCAACCTGCAGAGTACTTTTGGCAAACATAAGGTCTTGGAAAGAGACCTTCTGTCAGATTAGCAGCTAATGGAGACATTTCTCTATCCCATGGTTAGGAGACACCCTCCTAGTCTTCAAAGGAAGTGCATCCATGAGATGTCATAACGTGCAGAGCTCTGCTGCTTTTATTGGCTCTACATGGGTGTGCAGGGCAATCCCACAGGGAACATAATACATGATCAAAGACTTGGATTGTGTACAAAGATTTAAAGGCAGTCAATGGATAAGCACGAAAAAGTAGCATGAAAACATGCTTTTCACAAGTACATGGGGACGTGGAAAATATTGTACTTCTTTGTCTGATAACTGTTATGCCCCAGGGTGAAGAGCACACAAAGGACTACCAAGAGATGCCAAGAAAGATGTACCCATTAGGACAGGATGGCCTTTAACAATATACAGCTCCTGTAAATGGTTTAATTTTCCTAAGGAGGATACTGTAGTTTTCAACCTAGACTGACAGACCCATTGACTCTCAGTGGGACTTGTCTCTGGAGACAAAAAAATTGTTAGTACAGAAAAACAAACTTGGGGAATTAATACAAGACAACAGATTTTTTTTTTTTTTTCAGTTGAACAAAGCAAAAAAGCTTGATGGTTATTTTTAAATGCTTCTGTACAATGGCCAGGTATCACATGCAAAACTCTCTCGAAACAAGTGTTGATATTAGTTAGTTACAACTTGATATTAGTTAGTTACACTGCATTGGACATTTTGAAAGACAACAGGCTGGAAAAAGGGGGAAAAACAGACACAGATGTCTAGAGAGCAGAGAGGAAAGTCTGGAAAAGCTACCCCTGAGAGTAATCATCAAAAGAGTGGAAATGCAAATACAGATACTTTCAAACATACGTTTAGGTACCAGCTCTGTTGGTGCTGTAACATCTGCTTCTCTGTAACACACTGATGGATCCACAATGTCACTGCCAGGAGGAGGGTAAGGTGGGGGTGGGGGGATCGCTAACTGGGGGGGACCACGAGTGGTGCCCCTAGGAGGCTTTTGTGGCACCTGCCGTCCATCACCTACAGGGGGATCAATTAACTTGTTACTTCATTGCAAGATAATGATTGCTCTGTTTATTGTTATTTTTTTTAAATTACACATTGATTTTCCCTTACCCACATCCAAGGTCTCTCTGGATCTACTTCCACTCTTATTTACATACAAATAATTAAGGCAGAAGGAAAAGGTGGGTCTTAAACCAACAGCAGTGGGACCAGAATTGAGCCCAGTACACACATGTACATTATAACTAACAGTTAAAATCACCGGTTTTGGCAGACATAAGGAAGGAGAAAAGTAGTTGAGTTAAATAAAAAAATTGAAAAAAAGCAGTGTAAGAAAATGTGAAAAATATGTTTTATTTTTATCTTCTGAAGTGTCAAACTGCCTGAGTTTGCTGACCTCTCAGATACTTTATATGACTATTTTCCTGACTCTTCCTGAGAAAAAGAGGAAGATGCCTTAGGTCAGTATTTTGAAGTAGGTATCTTACAGGTTTTTCTGTTCTTTTTTTTTTGAGTTGGTTTTCATTATTTTGACATTGTAGAGAAGCAGATGATTAAGTTGTTTTATGCAAAACAGTGTTTGAAGCTATCAAAGGAAATGCCCATAACTTTGTCTGGGGGATTATTTCAACACTGTGTGCAATAACTAAACAAATACATGTGTCTTTCACTGTACTCTGTGAACCACTTGCAAAGTTAAAGAGCTGCTGCCAGTTTGTAGGGTACAGAACTTGAGCTACTGCTATTTGGAAAGCCCTTAGAGGCTGAAAGTACACTGAGGAACCACAACTACCTGCTCGTCCTGCTCTCATACCCTGCCTCAAGCATGTGGTCATTGCTGAACATGGATGCTGGCAGGGACAGATCTTTGGTCTGATCCATTCCTACACTCTCGGGCTTGTGCTTTGGGGCTGCTGAGAAGGGAAGCAGCACCAAGGGGGAAGATAAAAGATTAAACCATTATGATTTTCTACTTAGGAGTCAGTAGCTTCCAGGGGAGTATCTTCCAGAGACACATTTTAACGCTGGCAAATGTGCAAGCCCTTTTTTTACTGCTTTGAGGAAATTTGGCACAATACTTTGGTATCACAATAAATGATTCAGTATTGAATACTACAGTGAATTTCCCAGTTTGAGAATATTTTTGATAGGATCTTCTGCTTTGATTCACATGGCTAACTTGAGAGCTACATAGGTACCTTTAATACTTTTTCAATCATGTGGCTGACTATTTCTTGCAGCACGTTTTTCCCCTCACTGGAGTCTTGCTTTTTTCGCAGCTTTTCTCTCATGCTTTCAGAGCCATCTGTGCTTTCTCATTGTTTTCTTGCAAGGGCCCCGAAGAGAGGCTGTTTTACCAACCCTCTCTGGCTGTAACATTTTTTCTTTTTAATGAACACATTCATTCAAGAAAGTAGCAGAAAACGAAAAGCACTGAAGACAGGGCTACTGTGGGACAAGTTCTTTGTCAGTGTAAAATAATAAGTCTCCATTAAAGCAAACGATACTACAGAATCCCACATGAGCAGAGTCTGGCCAGCAGGCACTTACGTACACAGTATTGAACAGACTAGAAGTACCTCTGCTATATCTCATCTGTAACATTTGAGCACCAATACAAAAAAAAAGAACACTTATAAAAAGTTAAAGCAACAAATGTCAGCAAAAAGTGACCAGCAGTAGGGCAAAGCATGAGAAGCGGTAGAGCGTGACATCTTTAGTGGCTAAAAGTAAGCCAATTTGCTGAAAACTTCTGTGTTATATGGCCCAGCAATAACATTGCCCTTAGAGAGTTTAAATAAGAGATGTCAATGGAGTCGAATATGTCACATGATAATGGACTCCTGCTGCTACATAAATGCTGAGGCATTAAATGTGAAGCATTTACTGAAAATAAATGTTGGAACAAAGCCAAGAGGTTTCTTTCTAAACTGTAAGGCATCTGTAATGTAAGCAATTATGTATGACAGAATGTCATATCTGTATGTCTTAGGCATTTTGATGAAACATGAGGTCAAAGGCATGAACTGAAGTGCACTGAGTGCATTATGGCACTTGAAGAATGATTCTCTTAATGTACTGAAAAATGAGTTCCAATATGTGGGGTCATTATCTCATATCTTTATCCATTATAAAATCACTTTGCTTGCTAGAAGCATAATCCTGGTGTCCTCACTCAGGCAAGGCTCTCACCAATCTGAACAAGCTACCAGGCAGATAACAACAGAGTTCTAGGAGAATGTTTTTCAGTTTTCCTGTAGGAGTAGACGTGGTGCCACATGCAGCTGAAACTACAGTCTCTTTTATTGTCTCTAGGTATGTATGGCATTCCTTTGAGAGCATCAGTTCTTTTCTTCTACTGATTAGCTAAAGACTCAGCAGATATTTATTTATAATGAAAGTGAGGATGAAATTTAAAAAACCAACTTTACTCTGTATGGGCAGTTGATGTCAAATTGTTGGAGGACTATATGAAAATCAAATGCCTTCAGGTTTTAGAAACATGAGGAGACACTGAACCAGCCTGACTGTACTTGGGTTCTAGCAGAACTTCATGGCTTGAGATGCATTCAGTATTGCCTGGCCAATCTCTATTTATTATTTATTAGCATTTCTATTTACTATTTCTGTATTTCCATTTACTAGCAAACCAATCATGACCTTCAAGGTGCAGAATAGGCCCAGGGCTAGTGCTTTTGTATGTAAAGTTGGTGCCAAATATTCAAATGATCTGATGAGTGTTATCTACATTTTTACTACCCTGTGGTACTCTGTATGGTGGCATTAAAAAAACCAAGAGGTAATATACAAACACTTATTTCCAGACTTTCATTCTGCAGAGAAATGTAGGGTTTTTTCCCCAAGTTACAAAAGTTTCCAATCTCACAGCATAACAGAATTAAGGCAACTTCAAACAGTGAGCAGTGAAAGCACATGAATAGGATTATTCAGGAGAAAACGCCTCTCACCCATTGTGCTCTTCCTCTTGTCTTCCCTGTCTTCTGTCCTGTTTGGCATGGCAGGAGTGGGGGGAGCAGATGCAGCTGGTGGAAGAGGGGCACGCCTCTTCTTTTTCCTTAAATCACTGAGGGATGCTCCTTGTGATATCTAGCAAAGTTGAAAAATAAGCACAATAAAGGATGTATTTTGTTGATGTTGCAAATTGTCAACAAGCAAAAGAAAAGTGTTTTCCATATGACCTAATTTCTCAGCACAGTTTATTTATAATGAGCATTTATAGTGACAACAGGTGATTAAAGAAGTACAGTAATATTGCACTCAGAAAAGGAAAGAGACAAGAACTGCAGATGAGTGTCACAGCAGAAATACCAGTCTGGTAGGCATTTGATGGTTTTGGAAAAAGTGAACTAGGGAGCCCAACACTCATCAAAGCAGAGTATGATACGATGTGTGTTGTTAATCTTAAGCCATAACATAATCTTCTTTTTCCATTGGTTTCTTCAAGCCTTAAATTATGGTTAAATACTCCAGTTGGCATGTGTAGTGCATAAACTCTCTCTCATTTCTTTTATTTTTTTCTCAAATTCTTGTCTAAGGACTTCTGAGAGAAGAATCAGAATTGACAGTTTGCTTGCATGATGATATGAGATCATACTGTACTCTATTCATGCCTACTGGACTTCACAGACATACTTTTGAATATCTGTAACACCTTGGCTTCCAATAATTGCAACATGCTGGTTGATATGCCAGGACTTCATTACTGTTTATGCCGCTTTTAAAAATATGAAAAATGTTATTACAAATGACTTGGGTTTCACTGGGTTGCATAATATTTTCCGTAGCTTGTTGGAACTTAGTTCTATTTCCTTTTTCCAGAAAAATAAAAATAATAATAAAAAAACCATGTAGGAAAGTCTGTGGAATTTTTATATTTGAAAGGTACTGACAACAGCAGTCAGTACCAGGCTTTGCTGAGGAAGAGAGTAATGGTGGCTGCCCACATATGACATGCTGCTGGCATTCCTCCAAAGAAGCCTTCACTTCTTTGACCTAACTGCTCTGTCTGTCCCAATACTCCTGTATCTAATATAGAAAACCGCTGGGTGGTTTTCTACTATCTCAAAGACCCAGCTAATAAAAATAAAAATAAAAATAAACCCAATCATATTCGTAATATTTCCTTTAATCCAGAGGATTAACAGACCCTTAAAAGACAATTGTTGCGGGAGATTTCATTGAACAAATAGTAGCTTCACACTGCTTAAATCTACCATCAGAGTTCAGAGGAAAGGCACTGATTTACAGCTTTCCTTTCCTGCGCTGAGTAAAAAGTCTGAGAATAAATGAATTTTACTAAGATTAGGATATGAATAGTGTCTCATACACTTAGCCTTCCTTTTCAAAAGCACTCAGGAGTGTCTTACATTATAAAAAAGAACCTTTTTGTTCCCACCTTTCAAGGATGATGCTTTAACCACCATGCCACATGGCAATTGGACACTCTCCACCCCTTGGTGAACCTGCATCCTGCATGGGAGAAACTTGGCAGTAACTGCACTGGACATAGAGCACAGCAACCAGGATGAGTTGCAGCTTTGCACCAAACAAGAGTGGAAAAGAAAGGTGTCCTGGTCCTACTTCCTACTATTACGGATTATTTCAGCATTTTATATTAAATTTCCACCAGATGCAATGCATCACTAAAGCCAGTGAGGCCAATCTAGACAAAGTCAGGCATAGTAAATGGGCAATAATGTTAAGAATTTGTAAACTTAAATTTTGATCATCAAATTTCACAGAATTTAAAAAACATTGGACTCACACCCAGAAAAGAACACCACACCAAATGCTCAGGAATGGATACTGCAAAATTATAGAGCTCCACTGAAAAACTTTTGCCCAATGTTATAGTGTTGCTCTGTATTAAGATGGGACACATCCCCTGACAAAGGAACTGCCTGCAGTGATTAGGAACTGAAGTTTAAACAGAATGCCCAATATTGAGCTGAACATGGGAAACCCTGTTCAGTGAAACAGACCCATCAGGCTTTAGTTTAAAGGGGAATTACACAGAGGACAGCTACCTAATGCCTCATTCTTCTCTACTGAAGAAATGGGCAAATACACACTTCGGAAAAAAAAAAAAACAACCCCATTCTTCTGCACTGCATTTTAAATAACTAAAAACATGTAGGCACTTAATACTGCATCTCGATTCTTCAGGATACCACCTTACAGAAAAAAAAAAAGAAAATCATCGAAGTGGAGATTTTGATTACTACAGAGACTGCAAAATTCAGTAGCTATGAAGAACTTGAATCATCTGGGAGACAGGCAGCATCTGAACTTTCCCGATACTTCACAAGTACAAGCTTGACTTTTGCAGTTGTTTAATGGCATTTTGCAGCTTCCATGTTCACTCCTCCCTCTCCAGACAGAAAGGTCATTTTATTTTAGGACAAAAAATGGTTGGACTGCTGATTTAAAGGATAAAGCTAGGAAATCTTGAGAATCAAGGCAGAAAGTAAGGAAAAGTCTTCCCACTTAAAATGATAGAGATTACTGATCACCCTTGCCCAAGGACCAGATGAGTGAAGGATGTTAGCTTGGTGTAGTCAAATTCCTCAAAGACACGTAAGTGCTTTCCTATGAAGAAAGGATCCTTTTTAGAAGTCAGCTTATCTTTTTCAGCTTTATGTATTCTTATTTAGGTCGAATCTCCTGAGGAACATTAGATAGATGTATGGATGGACACACTGCTACAGTTAAAGAATAAGCTAGGAAATAGCTAGTGCACGACTGCAATAATGCAAGTTTGGTGAAGTACACACACAAAAATGCTTTTATTATACTGTCAGCTAAGTGCAGTACTCTTCACAAACACCATAAAGAAGATGAAATGCTTGTTTAAAGCCAGTCATGCTACAATGTATATAAGAAGTGTCTAGTTCAAGAATAGGTCATAAAATTGCAAAAAGTAGCTTTCCTTTAATCCCAATTCCGGTAAAACTGTGAGGCTAAACATAAATGGAAAAAGCACAAAGAACATTCTGTTTCTTTCTTCCAATTGCATATACAAAACCAATAGAACTTGAAAATAATTTGTTATGGCTGGCTGCTTCTTTTATAAAGAAATCAAGCCTTAACAACATTATTTAGAGTAATTTCCCATTGAAACTTTGTTACAGGAGCCCCTCTCTGAGTCTAACAGAATATTTCCTTGTCTTAGCACTTGCGCTTCACCTGTATTTATAAACAAGAAATTATTAAATCAGCTCCTGTTACAACAAATACATAATTTTAAAAGATGTTCATTAAGTGTTCTCTGACTATAATTAATGCCATGAACTGAGCGAGAGATGAATAAAAAAGGTCAAAAGGACCTAAGTCTGAAAAATAGTGTAATTTCTCTTCCCATATTGATAAAACCACACACAATTAAAAAAAAAAAAATCCTTTATATTCAGGGCTCACATGCTTTTTGAAAAATACTTCCAATACTGTAGACAAAATATCTGAGCAATGTGCTGAACGTGTTCTCCTTCTGTGAAAGCTCAACGTACTTATCAAATTTGGAGGGCTCTAGATAAGATTTTAGAATATATTTAGAGCATAAAAACAACATCATGGGGAGGTTATTTGTCAAAATTGTGTGGAAAAGGATCCTACAAGGCCAATGCTTGATATTTTCAATCAGCAGCATTTCACAGTCACCTTACTTGCAAACAATCTGTGGATACTGTAAGAGTGGATGTGTAAACTGAGTTTAAGTTTCCTCATGTGTAAAAGTCTAGTATTTTCTTTGGGTCAGACTGCACTGAATATGAAGTAATGAAAAATATTAAATGAGGCCCAAGAAAACAAGTCACCACTACTGAAAATTCATCAAGCCTTCAAAAACAAGGAGGTTCTCAGATAAATTTCCAGTGTGAGCTCCACTCCTTTGCCTTGCCTGTCCTCTACATACAGGCCAGACACTGGTGTTGCATTTGTCAGCCATTCCCTTTTAAATTTTCTAACAGAAATATTTATCTATAAAAGTACCAAGTCATCTGGCAAATGCCAACTTTCTTTTATCCACAGACCCAACTAGGCCCAAATTCACTGCAGGTTTATGGCTCCCAAAACTGAGCCTCCTGTAAGCCAGAAACTGTACCATTAATTTGCATCGTTTGTGCTTCAAAATCCAAACCAGTCTTTCCAGTATTTTTATAAACATTACAAGAAACATTTGTCTTATGGCAACAAATTTTTCCTTTTACTATCACTCCTATCATTTTGCCACAGAAAAGGAAAAATATTGAAAACCTAAGAATTTTCCAGTCTCGATATTTAACAAAATTCTCCTTAAAGCAATTTTCTTCCTGCTCAAACAACATAGCTACAGATGATACAGATGTATCAGCAATAGAATCATGTCTGGAATAAAAGATTGCTTTTAAGGGATGCCGCATGACTGTTGAGCATATGCAAATAAAATATTGAAGCATATGATATAAAATGTGTGAAGAAAGCCCTTATACTCTCTTGCTTCTTTCTCCTTTTTATGCAATGCTATATATCAGGACCTTTAATTGTTTTATAGAGGAATTAGCTAATTTGTCTCATTCGTGAAAACAGTGACTGACTGTAGAAATTATTTTTAGAATTAAAGAAAAAGGACTGGAAAAAGGACACATGGATTCAATCACCTGCATGCCCTCATTACAAACTTGCTCCATCATCCCACACTGACTAGACACACACTCTGATTTAAGCGAGCCAGATTCTGATACACCTGCTGGTGATGATAACGTGTGGGGTCAGAATGCCTACTGAATTATAAAAATGTTTAAATGCAATCCAAAGGAAAAAAAACCCAGAGCTGACCTGTAACTGAACAAACAACAGTATCATCCCAAACTATGTGTGGGACCATCCCAACCCTCTTCCCACAAAGAATTTTAGGAAATCTTGAAATAATTAAGAGCCATTTTACAAGAAGTTCTAAAAGAAAAAAAGACACATGCTTTATTAATAGGCTTTAAACTCTTGATATAACCATAACTGGATTAATCCTTTATAATATTCTATGAAAGACAAGTGGTAGATTGGTATGTAAGTAAGATTTATGGGTTTAGATTTAAAGATATTTTCCTAGGACATAACTTAAAGCAGTTGAGAAGTAAATATTTTGATCCAAGAGGAGTCGTTCTAGGAAAATCAGAGAGATAAATCTTTCAGCTACAGAATGGAGACATAAATCTGTCAGCTAAACTTGATGATATAAAAGCTATTCAGCCCAGCTGATTCTGCATTTTCACAAAGCAACAGATGCTTCAACATGTCTAGCACTAGAAACCACAAGAAGTCCCAACTGACCATTAATGCGCCTTAAACAACATTTACTCATATGTCTAATATTCCCTGGACAGGTCATACGTTATTAGTCTTTTCACTGGCATATACTGACAAAGGAAAATTCAGTGAACACTTAAAACCCTGTGTATGTACAACTCATGAGGTGACTACTGTAAGCTACATGAATAAAATTGTCTATTCAGCACTGAACTTACCTACCTTCTTTCTTTACTGGGTGGTATCCTGCTTCATTTGATCAAAAAATGAATGTTTAATCCATAAGTACACAAATGCACTAAGACACAAGTATATTAGAATCTGAGTTCAAAAGCAGTAGCCTGATGTCTCCCAGAAATGTGTCCTTACATTGCAGAATGCATTTGTGTGGGTTATTTAAAATACTTACTAGGATCCCATGCAATACAACAACATATTACCAAAAAAAAAAAAAAGAAACAGAGATACTAAAAAATCTAGCACAAGGAGTCACTTGTAAAAAGGGTATTATTTGGAAAACTTGTCATTTTAATAAAATGCATAGAAATAACTACACTTCAGAAATTAGCAAGCAGTTTCTCTGCATTGATCATTTTACTTCTGTACATGTTAATTTTTCAGTCTTGGACCTCACAAGCCTGAAAATAAAATAAATAATAATAGGTTTAGTTTTAAGTAAGCCATATGAGTAAGTATGTTGGGGTAGCAAGACTGATATTCAGACCAACCAGACACGATAGCTTGTGTAACTCTGGACACATCACTCTCCTGGAGAACAAATTTAGATGGGAGTTTAAGTCCACAATAATAGCAAGCAGCTCTTGGAACAGGATAGCCATGTTTCAGCCGTTGACAACACCACTCTCTATTAGGGGGCTTCCTCCTGACTTTGAAACTCAGCCCTGTGCGTCCTTGTACTGTGCAGGTGTCTGTCTCACCTGATGGCTGCATCCCAGCTGTACTCCCTGCCTCAGCTTCCGAGCTGCTTTGCTGCTGGAGGTGCTCAGGCACTGTGGGAAACTAGAGTGCAAACTGCATCCATCTTCTGAAAATCCCCTATCATTATTATTTTAACCAGATATCACAATATTTTGCATCATTTTGCCTAAGATGCCTAATTTCAGAATAATTTTTTCTTATTTTATTGGTGTTAAACAGAATTTTTGAACAAAATTTAGTATTGGGTATCAAAAATCAAGTCCTGACTGCAAAAACACCTTGGTCCCAATAACAGGTAAGAGCTTAGCATTACTGGATTTTAGAGAAATATCTATGTTCTTGTGCTATTTTATTCATAAAATGAAGAAGACAAAATGTCCTTGAATACTTGGCTGATTGGTGACAGAAAGCTAAATCAGTTAACACAAGAAAGCCAGTACAAGGTGAAGGGGCAAGCTCATTTTTCCGTCTGTTTTTATAGAACACACCCTTTGTGAAATGTCACAGTCAAGGGCAGTTAAAAATTAATGTCATTCTAATCTTTAAACACTTTAACTTGTTCAGTTAAATGTGTCAGACAGGAAACTATCCATAAACAAATCTGAGATGTTAAATTACTAAGATAGCTGTGATTTCCTTCTTTGCAAAATCTCATTTCTAGCTGCAGTATTATTTCCACTCAAGGAAATCACTCTACAACACCAAATATTTTCACATGCATTGAAACATGTAGACTACACAAGTCTGCGGATGTTTGCTTTGGCAAAGAATTGAATTTCCTCTCTTTCTCTGAATACAATGTAATCCTCCTTATTTATGTCTTCATGGGGGGGGGGGGGAGGAGAACCAACAAAAAAACCCTCAATCACTTAAAAATCACATTTTAAAACCACCACAAATTAATTTGTTACCAAGATTCATTTCTCCTCTAGAGAAGTTAAACAAAAAAGGCAAAATCAACCCCCAGATTTTAATCTCATACTTGTGCTCATCTTTTTAGTTAGAACTATACAATTAACAGAACAAATGAACATTAGTAAGAATGTAAGATGCACAGTAGCAGTGCAGTTCATATTTATTCTGACACCTTTGTTAATGAATTTGATATGATGTCATCTTTTTAAGAGACTTCCTTTTGGGAAGGCACTAGACTAAGGATTTTATACATTGTCTTTTCTTTCACAGTCTCACACCCTGGATTGTAGGCTGGATGATTGGCTGCTTGTCTGTCCTTAAAAATCTCAGAGATTATCACGAAGATTTGCAGAAATTATTTTGCATCTTTGTCCAATTTTCTGCCAAAAGGATGGGCTGTAGCCTAAAATCTGCTATGGCTAGAAAGTGGAAGGGAATTCCCACAAACATGACAAGGATCAAGGAGAACACTATCCTTTTTACTTCCGATAAACTACATACTTCCCTGGAGCTTAGGTTTCCCTCTAGACTTAACATTTTCTTCTGTAGAGATAGCCAAGTTGTATTTCTAGAGCTTAGCACTAAGTCCTAGGCAATCACTTTGGCAGTCTTCTCAATTTAGAGAAAAATATATCTGATTATTTCCAGTGTTCTACCCACTTTGATCAGCCTTCTCCTTCCGCAGGCACACGGAATGTCTGGGAAACGTGGTTTAGGTAGTAAGGCAAGTGATAGATTCTGTTTCTTTTCCAACTTGATAGGACCACAGAACGGTTTGGGTTAGAAGGGACCCTTAACAATCACCTAGTTTGTGCCACACCTTCCCACTGTCCCCTTCAAATTCCCACTCAAGTCTAGTTCTGGCCTGCACTTATGAATGCCAGCCAAAAGCCCCTGTATTTCCACACTCTTCTGAAAGCAAGAAGAGAGGAGAATAGCAGAGTGGTACCACAGTGTCAGTTAGATATATTACTAGGACAGTAGCATAACATGGCTCTACATCAAGCTATCCCCCACAAGTGTAAGATTCTATTATCCAAAATTATAAATACACTCTGCTAGGAAGACTTGTTTGAGGAACCCATCATGGCACACTGCTTGTTATCCACACCTGGAAGTGTCAGCAACATAGAGCTGAGCAGGACTCAGGGGTTGTCTGCTGGTTCTCAGGAGCTGAAAAATTATATTCTCATTAAGACTGGCACATTGAAAATGAAATGAGGTGTCTATTTCTCTGTGACCTATGCCAACTTTAGAGAGGATGGTGCCAGACTCTTTTTTTATTGTGCCCAGCGACAAGATGAGGAGCAATGGACATAAACTAAAACACAAGTTGCACCTCAACATGAGGAAGAATTTCTTTTCCTTGAGAACAGGCTGCCCAGGGAGGTCATGGAGTCTCCCTGTCTGGGACAAAACCCACCTGGATGTGTTCCTGTGTAACTTGCTCTAGGTGACCCTGCCTTCGCAGGGGGGTTCGACTGGATGATCTCCAGAGGTCCCTTCTAACCCTAACAATGAAGTAGCAGAAAACAACTTTTCTTTTTTTATTATACTTGTGATGTTTTCCCTTGTTTTTTTATTTGGCTAAATGTTGACTATGCTATTAAGCCAGAAAATGAAACCTGATTTACACAGCACATATTTACTTTGTTAATTTATCTATTCTGTAATTTTTTACCTTTTTAATTTAGGAACTGTGTCAGGTGGAGTTAGAAGCAAAGTCTGAAAAGTGATGCAAACCCAGTTTCTAAATTAAGCACAGTGTTAGAGTCATTTTTCATCGCTCACTGAATGCCAGCTCTTCAGAAGTCTTGCTGCTCAAAATGATCTTTGTCTATTAACTTCCCCTAAATACTGTGCCCAACAAAGCCTCATAATTACTTGACACATACTTTCTTCTTTAATGAGAGTTAAAGCTTACGATGACATCAGCCTGTTCTATTTGTCTGAGACTCGCAAGCCAGATGAAGTTTACTTACTGAGCGTTGCAACCCTGCCAAAATTCAGGCTGCATAGAACAGTATGTTCCGGCCCTAATGTCTTGCCAGTTTTCAATGAAGTGCTTGACAGAGACCACATGTGGAGGTCAAGTGATACTATCATGATCTCACCAGATGGTAAGTTGTGGTATCATTCCCAAGGCAGGTAGTATAGTCTGTTCAGAAACAGTTGGCAGGTGAACCATGAACTCACAGCCAGAAGCAACTGGATTATTGCAAAAGATCAAGAACGCTATTGATGCTGGAAAAAAGACTGTTCCAAGAATTTTTCTTGCACATAATTCAAGGATTCAACTCTCAAGACATATGTTTTCTTGCAAAAAAATAGAAGTCCTCCTGCCAAACAAATCTTGCATTTTCGCATGGTTATTATGTTATGCACGTTAAATTGTAATATAAAGACACTGTAAGCTCACCTTGCTTGTGTTCTTGCATATATGTTAACCATCACCAGGTCACTCCAACTTTGATGTCAATTCAGAGATTATATCTACACAGGTTAGAGTGCAGGACTGGACTATTTTCCAGAAAACAATAGGAAAGTAGACCATGGAGGAATCTTACAAAATTTTGTAATTACATTCTCCACCCCTCTAAAGTAACAGCCTATCCAAGTCAAACAGTGAAATACTCAGCATTTCACAAATTCCAGCCTTCAGTTAAAGCAGGTAAGCAATTTAAACCACCACTGAACTGACACTGCTACTATTTCCTGGGCAAAGATTCAGAAACCGTATTTCTAAAACTGCAAGAAAGCCACACAATGGATTCCTCTTACATTGTAAAAAGACAGTTTTACAGCAGACCTCAAAATTTTAAATTCTTCTGGTGCAAAACCTATTGACTGTGAACATTATCTGAGTAAAGACAGACTCTCAAAGGGATGCTCCAAAATGAGTCTTACCTCCAACTGCACTTCTGAGAGGCTGTACCTTGCTAACATGAAAACCTCCACTGAAAATCTGAACTAACATCCTAGTTCATACTGGCCAAGCTTCAGGAAAAAATATGACCAACTGTAGTTAATCACTTCTTGACTGAGAAAGCTTAGATTCCTTTTAAATAATTCATCACACTGCGACACCTTACTCTATTTAAAATTACAGGAAAAAACAGTTGGAAGATAAGGAGGGACAAAAAAGCTGCTGGAAAATAAGTTGGCTGCTTAAAAAACGTGTTGCCTAAAGTTATTAAAATGCTTTCTGCCTTTTTTTTTTTAATGAGACATATGCTGTTAGTAAATAAAAGTGCAGCAAAATGAAGTTGAGCATTAGGAGCAGTAAGGAGGATGGGTGGCAATTTGGACTGAAACAACAGTTTCTTTAGTGGTGTGGAGAAGAAAATTCTGTAATACAGTACTAAAATATAACATACCCTTAACTGATACTCTTTGGAGATGTTGAGAAAGTAGTCACTACACTGCATGCATCATTTAGCTGTAGTTTTTAATAACTACTTTAAAAGAATTAATGTGTTTAAGTGCGCATACACCAGAATTAATTTTTGGAGCTGTTTCTATCATAAAAAGAAGTACAAATTACTCCCTTTCTCTAGCAGCTTTTTTTAGCCTTCCTAAATTTCATGCTTTACATGACAGCAAGATAAGCCTTCAGCCATCATTGCACTTTACTCTTTTAATTTGGGCCTGCATCATTTATCCAAACCAAAGTGCAGCTGTTAGTTAAATTAAGCATCCAAACTGCACAGCAAACATTATCTGATGTGCTGTCAGCTGGCTTCATGTTTGCCATCTCATTATTGTTTTGTAAGACATGAACAAGTCTGGATATTTCTCATTCAGATAACTGAATATCATGTTTAAAAGCTCTTTAAAAGCTCTTTAAAAAATGAACAAACCACCTTCAAATTGGAAATTAATTGTTGAGTTTTAATTTCTTAGTCATTTACCATGGTATAGGGCATTTTAAAGACCAGAGATTTCTTTTACTACTCACTCTTGTTTCTACTAATTGGTTCTGGTACACCTTGATAATGGTCTTTACAATCGGATAGCACTAGCCAGGTTCAGCTCCAGTAGAAGTATGAAATATATAAAAATTTCCAGGTTTATGACTGATTACAGGGACTATCGTTTCTATAAAACTTAATGTATGTCATCACAGAATTTTATGTCTGTGAACGGCAACAGTTTGTACATGGCTTTTTCAACAAAGCAATTAAATGAAAGTCATTAAGAAAAGCTCCACACTTACACACTCTTAAAAAAATATTGTCTGGTCCTTCAAGCAAAAGTGGATAGAGGGAGGAAACACCCAAAAAGATTGACTTTCTTTCTCCTGGAAGGTAGAAATATCACCATATTCCAAGTAAAACAATAGCCCTGTCACCGCACAAGACAGAAGTGTCCCAACAGTTCCTTCCTCAGAGGACCTGCAACCCAGAGAATATATCTGGCATGCAACTGGAGCCGATACTGATTTCAAATGCAAAGGGACCACATCTTTCACGCTGCTTTTTATGTTGTCAGTGAAAGGCACATGTCCTGTAGAGTACACTGAACATCACCCAGACAGCTCCCAGCCACCTGTAGTATGAGCTACATAAGTACATCTCAGTATTTTGAGATGCAGCTCAAGGGACCTGCAAATATGACCCTCAGAGCTCTGCGGGGCTCTTTGATACTGCAGTTACACCATCAAGTTGTAAAATGTATACCAGGCAAGTTGCTTTAGGGTTCATGGTGCAAAATTCTTATTGGTCCTATGATTTATTGGCAAAACTTCCAGTTTCATTCTGCAAATGCAGTTTTGCACTTAGGAGTACAAAACAAAGAGATTGATGACTGGGAATAGTAATCAAAGGCAGCTCTTTCTGTATTTAATGAGAAACATGTTTTTCTGGTCATCAAATTACCACAGATAAGAAGACCTAGTGAAGTCATTGTGAATGCTGCCTGTGACTTTTCTGGAGTGATATCAGATCATATTAGACAATTATTTGAGTACGACTCTCTTCAGTATTCTCCAAAAATAGACGCATGGGTTAGATCAAGGATTCTGCTCAGGCTTCTTTATTAGACTGTAGCAGGTACCTACAAGATAGCAGCAGAAGAGGAAAGGTACATTCAGTACTACCTTCTCCCAAATACTTTTGCAGCCACCAGCCGCCTTCATTTCAGGGACTTCCTGGTGTGATTTATCTTTCAAAATTCGTAACGGATTTGTCATCCATGCAGCATTTGTTCAATCTCCTCTTAAGCCCATGTAAACTTTTAGTGTCATATTCAGCCTTGGTCCTTGCTATCCAGATAACTCAAGCAGGAGCAACAAACTTCTTCACTTTACTGTTTCTTTTTCGCCTCACTTCTTAATATGATCAACATGGATGCTCAAATACTCCAAGGCTGCTGCAACATTTCACCACAGATGAGGAGATCATTTAGTCCTAACCTGCAACTTTTCTTTACTGTCTGTTATTTAAGAGTAAGATGATCTTCCTTATTATGGAACTGAGACTTGGTTTCCTTATGAAATCCTTGATGAGGGAACTTGGAAGCTTTGTGGAAACCCAGACAGACTGTATCAACCAGATCACACCCATCTGTTTGCTGAATGCAAAAGCACTGTAAAGGAGTTGTAAAGCAGGGCTTCTTTTTTACTAAAGCTACATTTACCCTATTCATTATCTTCACAAAGATGCCAACTGGTTAAATTCTCTATTATATTTCTAGTAATTTTTCCAGTATATAAGCCAGATAAGGAGGCTTGGGGTTTTTTTTTATATCTCTTATGCTTTCCAAACACCAACTCTACCTTTCACCTATCTTCTCTGAATTTCTTCATGACAACCTAGAATGTGGCATTGGCAGTATTTAACAGTATTATTGAGTAATTTTTTTCTCTATTTCTTTGCTCCACATAGTAGAAAGAGACTTAATACAGACGCAGTTATTTTATACAATCTTTCCTGTTTCAGATAGCACTGCAGTCTCTGGTGCACCATCTTGAGAATACTTCACACATTTGCTGTTCAGACAAAGGAACTACAGCGCGCTCCTTAGACAAAGAACTGAAGTGCACTCCTTATCTCTGTTATTGGACAAGCTTGATGTTCATCATCTGTCTGTGCCAGTAACCTTAATCTGTGAAAAATGTTAAGCCAAGTTCAACTGCTTTACCATCCCAGAATAACAGGCAACTCTCTGGCCAAAGAGTAAGACAAAATAAATTATTTCTATATGGTTCCATGAACAAAGGAAAAAGACTCCATGATACCAATAAACTCTCAACATCTACAGAAATGCACAAATGAAATAAATTAGCTTCTAAATAAAACGTCAGGTAAAACGACTGGAAGAAAAGCACAAAAAAACCCCATAGACACTAAAAGCCTAATGGAAAATTTTTGTAATTACCATGCAGTATTTACAGTCTGGTACATCCAAAATAAGCCAATTGCTACATGAATTTGATGTGAAACACAGAAACAAATAAAACAAATATAATCTCCATTCTTAATTGGTTTATCAATAATTATCTGTATCAACAGAGAGAGAGAGAGAGAGAGAGAAAGACACACAGCCCCTTTGACCTTATCAAAATACTGCCCCATACCAATTGTCTAACAAGTCCTCAGCCTCTTAATTTGGCATCCTACAGCAGTAAAATGTGCACTCCAGCACCCAATATCCAAACTCTAATACAAAAAACTAGCTTCCTTCTTTAAGGCTTACATAACTTGGGGATTTGAACAGCGTTCCAGACAAAGAGCTTCTTTAATAAAGATTCAATATCCCTGCCCTCATCACAAAAATGCTGTTGGGAGATAACACATATTGCTTGAGAATTCTAACAAGTCTGCCACAAAGATTGGAGAAAATCACAGCTACCACTTATGACATCCTCAGTTAATGAACAAAGGCAAAGACACTTCTAAAAATAACATGCAGCATTCACATTTCAGGCCTCTGTGCACAAAAAGAAAATCTAAATCAGAACAATTAAAAAAGGCATATAAACCCAGTCATTAATTAACTTTAAATCAACATTTTAAACAAATTTAAAAGTCAGTCAAGTGTTCTCCCTCCTCCTTCTGAATTAATCCTGCTTTCATATCCTCAGGGAACTTATAAAAACTTGAGAAGTAACTTAGAAGGTGCAGTAGGTTGTAGAAATAAAAGACACATTTTGAAAAACAGCTTTTTCCTACAGCAAAAACTGATTCATTGCATCCTTCCTCAGAATGTGAAAAAATGTATCTGTTATTCTCAAAGGAGACTTCTGGATGATCCACAGAAAAAAACCCACAAAGCAAAATGAAAATACATTCACAGAACACTTAAAGGAGAAAGGAAATGTGTCATAAGAAAAAGGTTGAGAAGACCTCACCCAGAAGACCTTTGAGTCAAGAGAAACCTCCCTTCCTCTCTAAAAGATGATAAAAAAAGCACACATTCATATCTTGTTGACTTCTAGTAGACATTTCTGGTTTAGGTGTAACCTATGATAGAGAGATAAGGAATCTGAATCCATCCACCCTTTTGTTGAATTCTGGGCTTTTTATTAAAACAGAATACATTTGTCACACGTCCCCCATGAACTGCTCATTACCTTGCACCTTATACAGAAGTAGGGAAATAAAGTACAAGGTAGAATGGAAGAAAATACCTATAGCATAAATGGATCCTGTTGGAGAACAAGAAACATACCCCTCCTTCAAGCAGGACCACTGTATTTTCTACAAAAAGTAGGTTCAACCAACCAGGTAAATCTAAATTAATTTGAAAGTTTTCCTCTTGGGACACAGGACTCTGATCAGAGTGAACTTTAGACAAAAATAAATTATAGCAGATGCACAAAGGAAGAATTAGAAGAAAATAAGCTGGTAAGAGTACTGTGCTTCTAGAGGTGGTGTTAATTAAGTGGGTTTTAGACAGCTGCCTACAATAACTCTCAGTTCAGTAACAGCCATGGCAGGTGTTCTCATTCAGCTGTGATTCTTCTGTCCCTCAACTTCCTACAACTGCAGTGCCTGCTGGTATCATGATCCTCTTATAAAATGACGATTCTCATAGTCCAAGAAAATTTGTGAGGAAAAAAGGCTGTCATCCACACAAACACAGGTTCTTCCTGAAGACTTGGCTGTTTCTCAGAGGGAAAGCCAACTGCAGGAGTATTACTATTTGAAATATCAGATTTATTAGCAATACCCAGGGACAAAGCAGATTTAGGACTCACAGGGCACACAGACAGAGAGATCTACTGGTGGCATCCATACTGACAGAGATGTACGCAGCAAAAACTTACTCTACATTGTTCTACAGGATGTGTGTTCATGGCTTTAAGGCTTAATTTGCAGCCACAGGGAAGCACGTCATTTTGGAATCCTGAGGAGAACAACAGCAACAGTGTGATTTTATATCAATCAAGATTATCCTTGCAGGCAGCAAACCAGAAATCTGTGGCATTAGAGTATAAAGAAGTAAGATGGTATCACTTCATGCAAACATGCATGAAAGACAACTGTGCAAAAAATCCTGCTGTGCTGGGGGGACATTATTGGAAGAAATGCTTGCTTTGCTCCGATTTTTGTATTAACAACCTCAATTTAAACTCCTTTGGCGACAGAAGGTGGTACACTGAAAAATAATATGATATTAAAATCAGAGTGGCCAGATACTGAGTTGCTGAGCAACCAGACGTAGCTTCTGACATCTTAAAAGTTCAGAAAACATCAAGCTCCAAAATCAGCTTCCTAATTATGGACAGCTGAGCTAACAATTTCTAAAAATCTTGGCCACTGTTTTAAAATAGATCTTACTTCTAAAGAAGATAATGAGTCACAGTTCCAAGTAGGTTCCAAGTCCATGCCTGTAGCATACACACATACACATGAGAAATTTAAGAACTGCAAATTCAGGGACTGATTCTAAAAATTTGGATGAGTCTACAGTTTAATAACACTTTGAAAAAAATTAATATGTTAATTGTGATTTCAATATTTAATTAATCATACATTTCCTTTACTGCCTCTCCTTTATTTTTACTGCTTGAAGATTATTCTGTGGCTCTTGCAGGCAGAATGAATTCCAGGTATGTTTTCACTATATGCTGTGCTCATTTGCAGTGTCATTTCAAGTATTTCAGGGAGGGGAAGGGAGGGGAGGACCACCCTAGGTGGCAGTCAGTATAAGAGATCATCCCCTAAGATTACAAAAGCATAGCTGAAAATATCTTTTATATAAGCAAGACTTTTGGCAGATTTTTAGTGTATCTTATTTCTCCAGAAAATATATGAAAGTCTCATTAACATTTGTTCACATTATGATGATTCTCTTAAAGCCAAACTTCTTATTTAGGTATAAAATTGTTTTATTTTAACTGTGGACAGTGGGAAAGAAAATTGCCAGAAATGATGAGAATAAACCTGTGGCTCTCTTTTCACTCTCTTGCTTTTTTATTCAGATGAGTAAGACTCTTCAATGAGTAAGTTATAACTAGTGAGAAAATATCAGCCTTGATCAAACACTGGGCGCAATTATTCTGCTCTAAAATACGGCCTTGACTAATAATTCAGAGTCAACAATTGTCCCCAGCAACCCAAGTTTGAGATCTAAATGGAGAAGAGAGGAATGTAAGAAGCAGAGCAAAACCCCACAGAGTATGCTATATACATTAGTTCATCTGTAGCAACATACAGGAGACTACATAAAAACAGAAATAAACCTGAAAATTGTGTTGGTCATTAATGTAACCTTCTAAAAGTGTGATTCCAGTTCTTCACCTGCACTAAAAACATCAACACATTTTTTATTTAAGCCCACTGTCTTGCCAGATAACAACTAAAATTAAAGTCTGTGAAACAAATTTTAGACTACTGTATCTGATATACTGTTCCATTCTTCTATTAGTACAGGAATTTGACTGGCTAGTAAAAAATCCCTGATGCCTCCTGTTACATTTCCCTATTATATTACATTATATATATTACATTCCCTATTATATTTCTGTTCTGAAAATGATAGCAGCTGAAGTAACACACAGCTCCTTTATCACAGTCTACAAGTTGCATTTCTGACTTTTGAAGTTATCAGAGCTTTTATACTCACGAAGGCACTTCTAACTCTATGCTGTCTCTAAAAAAACCCATTAACTTTTTCTGAATAAACCACTGCATTTCATAGACAAAGCCCTTGAAGATAAGCTTGAGGCCAACTTTATCTCCCCCACTCCAATTTCTGTATATTCCCCATACATGTTAAAAAACAAAAAAAGTAATTATTCCCATAAACTAATTTGCCAGTGCACAATACACTTGACTTCCTAAAGACTCAAATACTCAATTTCACAGTTCTTTCAGGTTCTTCCAAAAGGGTATTTTTTCCAAGAAAAACACATTTCTTTTACATGTTTCTTTTAAAGAGAGATGACTGAATAAGCCTCTAAGGAGATGCCTGTAATTCTGTCAGATTTCACGTGTGGCTTTTCTCTGTGTACTCTGTCTACAATGTCATACTCATACAGACCTTCTCTTATATTTTGTTTATATGGTGCATGCTTTTTTGGGGGCGTGGCGGGGGCCAGAATCAGTTTACACTATGCTTACCTGAAGGTGGCCCCAAATTCTGCCAGCACATCTTCTGGAGTGCTGTGACAGACAACAAAGACTGCACAGGGTGTTCAGTTTTAACTCATCCCTACCTTGTTCTGCTCTACTCTTTGGACAGTGTGGGCTCCGTGTTGCAACTTAAGAAAGGAGAGGACCTCCTTGCTTTGTAAGCATCAAACCTACTGGATTTTGTCCTGGAATTATTGTTATATACCCTGACTGTTTGAAGATTATTTTTTCAAGTGACTTCTCACTCTATAATAGCATCATTTGGAAGACGTTTAAAAAAAAACCAGGGGTGAATTCTCCAGGGCAGAAATCTGCAGACTCCTTTGACTCTGCATTCCATTGCATACTACTTAGTGCATGTTCAGCACACTCTGAACAGACATGAATATTTTCTAGGGGAGATTTAAAACAGTTACAGAGGGAACACTACCTTTAAATAGGCATGGAAAACTTATGCTGCTGTACTAAAAAGTAAATAAAGTTACTGCCGGGACCTTATCCACAAGGAGATAAATTATTCTAAGCCCTACAGGAACAAAAGCTGCAAGATGGTAAAATGATATTGCATTAAGTCACCTATCCAGAAAAGGGAGTGGAGAAAATCTAAATGTACAGCATAAACTAAAACACCCCAGCCTTCAGACACATAGAAATTTCTTTTTGGAACCACTAGGCAGGGAGATGAGATATCTATAACCCTAAAGAATCATGTCTGCCTGGAGCATAACAATGGGTTAAAAATAACAGGCTTATTGGGTTGGAAAGTTACAGGTGTTCATAACAGCTACAGTATTTTATTTCCTGCACAATTTTATGGAAACAGGCAGCTAAAAAAGAAAAAAAACCTTCTGGAAGTTCAGAATACCACCTTTTTCATTTTCTATTAGTGTGCTAGCTTCACTGGAAATAAAAATGTTCCCGTTTTGCAGGATCTTCCTGTTAGTAACAGTTGCACATAAATAAAGTTTTCTAAACAAACATCTTATCTTTTTCTGGAAGGAAGTCCATTAATAAGGAATTGACGTCCTTCCCTGAAAAAAAAAGATCAGCGCTAATTCTTTCCCATAAACTAAAGAAATAAACGTACACCCTGAGATTTTTTACTCTATTTTCACAGCAAACTGGCTTGTCTGCACGTAGATAAAATGGAACTGTTTGGGTTTTCTTATAAACAATATCTCTGTTGCTACCTTGCCCCATAATACTGAATAATTAATTTCTTCCCTCAGTTTTTGATTGCTTCATGGAACTTGTGCTTTATTTCAATTCTACTCATTCCTGTTAAAATTACATGGCAGCCTTTGAACAACTTTCAGCCTGGGAGCTTCAGAAACACACCATAACTCTCTAACATTTTTACCTATGCCATCATTCCCAGAAAGATGTCCTTTACTCAACAAATGCAGCCAACTATACTCCAGCACCTCTACCGTGGTCTTCACTGGCTTTGTCAGCTACACAGGACATTTCTTTTACCCAAAATGAACTTTGCTATGGAAAATCCTCTGACAAAACCTTTATCTGTTTCCCTTCTTCAATGTAGTTTGTCCTTCAGACTAAGAGAATTTGAAATTGATACTGTACTGTGTACTACTTGTGATAAATAAAATATATACTTTTCTCCCAATGGCTTCAGAAAACCAACACTTTAGCCTATTTGCAACAATGTTGAAAATAGAAATGTTAGTATGTTTAAAGAGAGTTTATATTTGCAGTGTTATTGTGCATCAAAATTTAAAATCTCCATGCCATACTGCAGGGAGATCAGACAAAGAGAATGGCAGAATAATGTAGTCTGCGATTACCACACTTGTATAAACTTAGGAGATATAATACCATAGTATTTTTGTGTGAGAAGATCTATTTATCTTAAACACATTAAATCTTTAACTATGGGGGACGTAAGAAACCTCATAAAAATATTTACATAGGAATTTCAAGAGGGAATTTTAAGAAAAAAAGTGCACAAATGTTGCAAGAGAAACATTGTTAATTCTCTTCAGCTGTGTCTATAAATGAGTTTTATTTCAAAGGCATATATTCCAATTTTGAAAGATGAAACACTGCTAAGTTCCAGCAATCACAGATATCCTAAGAATGGGAAAATAAAAATCCACAATCCTTTACCAAGAGTGTGGATCGAGTTCTATTACACAATACTTCACTTAAGAAGGCATTTAACATATGTCTTAATGCAGATAAATAAGAGAGTGACAGGGAGTGGGACTCAGCATCAGGCTGCTCCTCCTCTCCCTCTATAGAGAACTCAGATTCCTTTCTGACTCCGTTTTGCACTTGGACACCTTGCTTTCCAAAGATCAGTCTGCTGTAGAGGTGACAAGCCCTAAGCAGATAAGAGTCAGTCCACATTACACAGCTTTGATGATATTGACTCCTTACATTCTTCTTTGGCACCCGTATTTAGCTTTACACACTGATTTCTACTGTTTACATTTAGA
Organism: Corvus brachyrhynchos; assembly: GCF_000691975.1. Taxonomy (NCBI): domain Eukaryota; kingdom Metazoa; phylum Chordata; class Aves; order Passeriformes; family Corvidae; genus Corvus; species Corvus brachyrhynchos. The sequence goes on from NW_008238983.1 coordinate 13,205,593, forward strand.
CAGCATTACTGTTAGCTGCTGGTGGAACCAGAAGACTTCATGTGTTTGTGCAGGTTTAGTAACACACACCTGAGTGTCACTATAAAAGCAAGAGCGATTTCCTCGTCCCTTAGCTCTATTCTTTTTAAAGGCTTAGGTCCTCAAAAAGGTTTCCCCCCATTTCTGTTTAATCCTCGATAATGTACTGCGGAACGGTGACCTTTTATAAAAGCACTACCAGAGCACTGCTTTAAAAGGTCACATAGCACAACTCAGAAAACAGAGCAGATATTCTGGTATCCCATGGCAGCACTGGAAACAGGGATACAGGCGACAGCTAAGACAAGTGTCTAGACAAAACAATATGCTGAAGGTTTTCATCTCTCGTTAGAACTTTCCCCTGTTCTCCAGGACTGCCCAGGCCAGTAAGGATACCTAGTCACCTTATACAATTTCCAGCTTTTCTGCCTTGCTTTTTCTTTACCCTCCTTCTCTTAGCATAACGCCTCACAAAACTTTTCTGATTTAGAATGACTCTTGACAGGGGAGAAAGCTCGGGGCAGTCTCAAGAGAGCTCAGTAAATATGTACAAAACACTAAGGCTTTTAATAATTTTGTCTTGCAAGATGGAGTTTTGGTCAGCTGTAGCTAATCAAAATACCTGTGAATGGCTTTAGGACTGCTGAAAGAACTGATGGTACCCAGCACACCAGACAAAGGAGCCCACTCAGTGGTGTAGCTGTTACCTGTGCTGCTGTCCCTTCTTGTCCCCTCACCTCCGCGTTCGGCAATACTGGTGTCGCAGCTGGTGGAGGAGGTGCTCTGCGCTTTTTCACTTCTGGGTTTGCTGTCATTCCAGAGATGCTACCAAGGGACAGTGATGAACCCAGGCTACTGGAACGAGAATTCACCGAAGGGGAATTTGGTGCTGTGGAAAACCCCTGTAAATGGATTAACATCTTGGATTAACATCACTCTTTAAAGACAATGGGAAAGAAAGAAGAAAAACAAGACACATCTGGTTACCGTTTAAACAATGATATGAATAATCATGTATGTTCCCCTGCCAAACCTGGTGAATTGCGAACTCCAACTTTTGGAAACTTCCAAAGGTCGACTGGAACAAAACTTACAGGCGGTATTAATAAGACAGGAGGCGCGATAAGCACCTACTGCGGTTTAACAGTAGTATTGATGGGAACACTGCTGCTGCTTGCTATTTAAAATATAAAGTTCACATCAAGACACATAATTACAGTTATCCAAATGCATTTGCAGTCACATTTAAATTACAAGTGTTAAACATTTCTGGAAGCAAGATTTACTTTTAAATGAGAACACTGTATTAATAAAATGCTGTCAGTGTCTCAGGCTTGTCTACTTTATTATCAATCTGCCTGATTTACCTGAGTCTTCTCTGCAGATTTATATAAGAGAAATTCTGCAACCATTAAACTATTCCCAATTTACATGCACAATCAAGCATAATCACTTACAACCTACTGAAAACAGCCATTTAACTTGGTGAAAAGAAGTCCTACTGACAGGCACCACTCTGGATTCTAACAAACCCAGATGAAAGGAGAAACAGAAAACTATTTCAGTAATTCCTTACTGTTAAAAATTAATTTAGCTCTCACTGAAAACTTAATAAAATCAATGGAAAAAATTTAATGGATTACAGAACCTTAATACATTTTTATATCTATATACAAATAGAAACATATCCAGTTAGATAGCAGCAACTCTACAAATACGAAAGATTAGAAGTAGGATTGCTTGAGGATGTCCATTTTAATTTTAGCTTTTACTCTTAAATTCAATACATATTTTATTCTGCTAATAAAAACCATGCAAAAACTTTTCCCTCAAAATCTGAGTCACCTTGTCCATTTTTTAATTAAGAGAACTTTCCATATTAAATTGAAGATTTTACTTTTTAATTAAGTTATTTGACTGTAACTTCTTCCCAGAAATATCTCCTGTGGAATCACCACTGATACCACTTCACCATGACCTGGAGCTGAATAGCAGTTCTGGAAACATAGGCTGATGAGCATGGTTGATAATGCTGTTCTTATCACAACAGAACATGCTACCACACTTACAAAACTCTCCCATGTAGGACATAAAGCTCTCTGGTGGAATTTTGTCCAAAACCACAGAATACATACTGGCAGGAAACCAAAGGCCACCCCAAATGCCATTACTTTAAAAAAAAAAAAGATAGTTTTTTTCCAGAAGTGCCAAGTTCAAGCTTAGGTAAAAATTAAAAACACAGGGCAGCAAGCTTAAAAACACAATTCATTTAGTTTTAGGACCATTGAGGAAGCATGTATAAAGCATAAGGAGCTAAAAAATAGAGCAATGCAGAAATATATATAATATAGGCTCCTTTACTGCCTGGTAAAGTTCCATGTTCTGTAGATTCCCATGAAAGCAACTGAAATGCAAACAGATTCGTGCCTTGTCCTGCATTTACTGTGCATATGATACCAATTACTGACTTAGATGCTTTTGTTAACTTTTATGTTTCACACTGCACAGCACACTTCATCTTGGAATAATGTATTTAGCACAAGTGGGGCATGGAACCAGTCTTTTCTGACTAAAAGCTGTGTTTGCCACACCTTTTTCATCATCAATTTCTCTGAATTGAATGGCATCAAGAACATCTTTACCCTTCTAGTAAATAAAGAAAAAAGTTTGAAGTAGAAGGTGGAGTTTAAAAGTTTAGGTATAATCTAATAAAGAAATAGTCTTGTCTTGGCCCTGTATCTTGGGCAGTGGAAAAAATAATGATCTCATCTGTAAGCTACCAGTTTTAAGTATTATCAGTGCATATTGTACAAGGTACTATCAAATAAAGTTTGTTTACTCCTACAGAAATGACAGGGTTCACAGAGTGAAATACGAAGTAGTTTCCTCTTTTCACACATTTATAAAACAACTGAACAAAACAATTTCAAAGTGGATTCTGCAGGTATGCTTTAGTGACTGTATTAGTTCTTTAGCCTTCTGGATATAGCGGTTGAGAAATTGCAGACAAAGATGTATGAAAATAATAAAAAAGTCCTAAGACTTCCCTCTTAGCACTACAAATACAGGATGCTGGTAAGACTATAGGCCATAACCACTTTTAAATGAATATTCAATTCTATCACAAGATCTTGTGGGTGAAGATCTATCAGAATCCTGTTCAAAGCTACAGGCCATTGTGAAGGAATACAGTTATGAACAACTAAACAGTTTAAAGCTGGTTTGTTCTGTTTTTAAGCTTGGATTTCCTAACAGAACATACAGGGGGGAAAAAGGGTAATACTTCCATGATACTATAAGTAGTTTATAATAAAAAGACTTTAATGATAGAAAAAAAACCAAACAACCTTGCAAATTCATCTATGTTTTCTTTTCCAAGTCCAACCTTTATATCAAGTCCATTATTCCCTTACTGAGCATTTCAAGAATGCTCATGTAAAGACACTTGCCCTAAAATAAAAACTCGCCACAGCTTCCAGGGGAATGGAATGAGGACAATTGCAAACTAGTTTTGAAAGCCCTCTCATGTAGCAACAAGAGCTTTGCCTAACTGGAGGCAGACCTTCAACCTCTCCCATGTGTGTAGTCATTTTCATTAGCTTTAAGAGAAAAAAAAACAACCCTGGACACAAAACACTGACAGGTGGTTGTGGCATGACTTGTCTTTTGTCGTAAAACTAATACAGAGAGACAACACCTAATCCAGCTTTTATATTTTATGTTGAGTTAGATGTGATGCAGTTTCTTTCCAAATCACGGGATTTTGGAGGATTGTTTTTCAGGCAGTTTAGCAAGGCAACTATTAAGAGCATACAACATTAATCAAGCAAAACTGCAGGGACATGATATGTACATGCCAAATACTCCAACCATCTCTCATTTCTTGTTTTTCTAATTTCTTATCAAAGAACCAATTGAATTACTCAAATTACAGCAGTGTAAGTGAGGAAAGCCAAGCTCAGGAACTGCAGCCAATGTTGCTGGCTTAAAAAAGTCAGCCCTTATCCTCCATTTCATTTGAGAAACAGGTTAGCATGAATACTCTGCTCAGAATCCAAATCAGTTCACAGAATCCCTATGTTTCACAAGAAAAGTGAACAAAAAAAAAGGAAAAAAGAAAAATCAATTCATAAAAAGAAAATTCATGGAAACTAATTTATATAAAGAGCTTTCAAAAATGTCTCCCAACTTGTAAAAATCACAGTCTTTGTTAAACCACCAGTGTTCGAGCACTTTGCTACCAGTTCAAACAGCAATTAATTAATGCAAACTAGCAAGAAAAAGAAACAGTTTGGTTTGGGGTTGTTTTTTCCCCCTGAATTAAAGCAAACCCAACACAAAACCAGATAGACAAGCGTAGGTCAGCAGACAGGTTAGACACTAGCTGAGCAAGGGTTTGGAATATGTACTGAAGCAAAACCATGGATTAGAGTCCACTTCAATTCCATGAAGTAGATATTGGAAGGAAGCAAGAAACAACTGCCATACCTACCTATGGTGCCATCAGGTTCCATCACTGTTTCATGTTAAACTTGTCAGATAGTTTTTTTCCCTCTCACTAAACTTTTGAAATTCAAGGAACTTCCTTCTTCTTCCCTAATGTACCAGGTGTTTTCTTTTGGGTTCAGCAATTTAATTTTGAGACTTTTTCCTACCATTTCTTCTAAGTGAAATTTCAAAAAAGATATTTTTGAAGGGAAAATAGGGACTGCTAAAAACACAGAAGTATGAAGGCTAAGAGTAACCTGGTGAGGTAGGCATACCACTCCCATTTTCAAAAGACACTGAGCAGTCAGCTTTCCACAAGACTTCTAAAGTCCCATAGCGTGCTGAACTCAACACAAGATAATTTAAGAGCCTAGAGCTGATGTCAGTCTCTGTTCCAAGGTCATCAACCTAGAATGCAATTGTAAAATATCTTTTTCATACTACCTCCTTTTCAATAATAAATGGAAGTTCTGGTACCTTATGGACACTTTGAAAATTTTAAAGTCATATATAAATAAAAGTAAGATTAATCTATTAAAAACATAACTGTACTACTGTGAGAATTCCATTTTACAAAACCCGATGTGCACAGAAATGGAAATCAGCTTATGATTGTTTTCAAAAGATGTCCCCTATATATAACTTTCTTACCCAAAGCCCTGTTATTAGCATTTCCTTAACTTTCTGATGACACTAAGTGGCATTTAAAGGTCAGCAAGGAAAAGACTGCAGATTGCCTGTGAGAGTGATTTGACTTCCCGTTCCCTGTTCGCACCAGTCAATAAAAATTTTTCAAAATGTCAAGTTCTTCTCTTGTGAGGTTGCTACAGACAAGCCTTTCTTCCGCAGCTCTCTGCCAAAACTCACATATTTGAGCTCCCAGCCTTGTTATGTAACTTCCTTCTCAGAAGTTTCTAAATCAGAAGTAATCAATTGAGCTGTTTTTAAGCACTCAAAGTACCAGATGTATCAGCAAAAAGTAAGGGTTTTATTTTTTCCAAAATAGAGACAAAAATTAAAAGTATCATAAAGGATATAATTTTTTTTACAAGTGTACCATGGGTAAATACCAAAGGTAAGATTTAGAGCAGGCAAAAATCCATCTACTCAGTGACAGCAAGAATATTTATGCCTGTTGGACATTTAATCTCCATTAATGCAAACTTTTATTGATTAGCTGAATGACACCACAAGTGATTACAACTGGCCATATGAGATGTCAGACAGGGTATGTCAGACCTACTGCACAAACTGAACTTAGAGGCTGCTTTCCCTGCCATGATACTCTATTACTTATACTAGCACGAAAATCTACAACACTGAAACTGAATTAATCCAAGCTCCTGCTTAAAAACTAAACTATTATACTGCAGTCATGAGATTGCTGGGAGACACAGTTAAAAAACCCAACAAAACAAAACAAAAAAATTGTGACTACTCAGATTTTCCTTTCTAACCAGCCACACTGAATACAGTTTGTTTTTTTGTACTCCCTGAAGCACTTGTGCTGACAGTCTGCAGTCAGAAGGAAAAAAAAGTTAAACCTTTTCCTGTTCTGAACAGGGGGAAAAAAATAAAAAGGATTTTAATGCAATTTACTTTTTGCTGCTTTATTATCTCATTGCATTTTGCTACTGGCAGGCAATTGTCTGGTCACACATCACAATAATAAAAGCAAAGCAGCTATTTCATTCCCACAACAGTTATTTACACAGGCTGTACTGTGTTGATTTTATATGCCTGGCAAGTAGCCTCTCAAGTTCTTACTGTAAAAGGTTTGAGTTGTAGTTTGAAGTCTGTACAACCAGAGCTACCTTACACTTGTATGAGCCTATCAGAGCATTTAGATAGCAGTTCCAGATCTCGTGGTCAGGGTCCATTGGTAGACAGCAGAACTTACACAGCCAGAACCAGAAATGTCTGAGAACATTCTGTCTCCTGTGCCCCTGCCAGCTCTCCCTCAGTGTGGCTGACCACATTCCTCTTGTTTTAGTACAGAGTTTTTTGATCAGAAATCCTAGCAGTGCCAGGTGCAAGGCGGTCACCTCCCATACAAAATCATCCATTTTATCTCCCAATGCTAGAGACCAGTCTGTCACTGTAGAGGTTATTAAAATTTTCCTATGACACAGGTCCACACCATCTGCAATTATGCTGTTTTTCTTCTTAACTATCTTCATCATTAATTTTTCTTCCTTATACCTTAACTATAATTTCCCTTCCTAGAAGCTTATATGATTCCTTCTTCCCTTCACTTAGGTAAGCTCATGTGATGGAAAGTGTCTTTACAGATAAGAGTACAACCTTGGTTTCCAGCTCCAACTGATTTATGTTCACTTTGAAACTCCTACTGCTTCCAAGCTGAAAGAACAACCACCCAAGGAAAGGATCTAGAAAAATGGAAGCCTCCAGGAAAAATGTTTTCCAAAACACACCAAGAGGCTTAGATTCACTGTGAATTTCTCAGCAGGGAACAAGTGTGGGTATTAACTCTGGCCCCTTGCACTACACTGAGGACAAGGTTGCACGACCACAGAGAGCTTCCAAGAACCTTCTTTAGTTTTTGTTATACTTCTTGCACATAGTATATATAAAAGAAGTGAAGCAATATTCAAAATTCATTTTCCATTTGAAAAATCACATGAATACTGAATGAATATGGCAGAAACCACAAGTAAGCTGCTTAATTTTTTTGTGGACTGTCAAATATTTTATTTTGACGTTTAGGAATATAAACATTTTGCTCAAATCATTAGGAGGTTAGAAAACATGGGCTGGGAATACATGAATTCCAGCTAAATATAAACATGCCTGTAAACTCTTGCAAATATAAAGAAACAGATGCAGTAAGACCAACCGTAGCTGCTATTATCAGTTATCACCCACTACTACCACCTCCCTCAGTATTCTGCCAGTCTGAGATCACAAATTTAATCTGAGTTCTCCCAGACTGAAGAAAGTACCACGGCACATATAAAGCAGTGGAATACAAGTCTAGGAATTCAACAATGTGTATTAATCAAGCAACTCAGAGACTGTCAAATCAGTTATATTTTTTCAAGTTTTTATGACAGATCAATGCTTTGAGAATTGAAGCTTTTAAATCACTTCTTGTGATTTAAAATGCAATGTATTTCCTCCAAATAGATTCTCGTTTCCTGTTTCACTCTCCAGATTTTCTCAAGTCAGAATACACTTCATGCTTAATAAAACCTTTGTCTATTACTGCTACTCAAATTCCTTCATGTCAATCTGAAGAAGTCAATCAGTATCAAGAGAAATGGATGCAATAATTCTTTTCTGTTGCAGCAATACATGCAGAAAGGGGAAGACAAGCTAGCTTGATTTACATTTGTGTCTTTATATCACCTCTTCTGTAAGTGACAGTGTGTTTCAAACAAACTCATGTTTTTAAAAAAAGTAGCATTCGAACAGATTTAGCAAAAAATCACCTTTCTTGACAGAAGAGGGTCACCATGTTTCAATAACCCAGAAGGTGGGTACAGGCAGAATGCTGCCTGGTACTAATGGCAAGACCCAAGTGTATAAATGGGTGTTTGGAAGGCACACACTTATAAATCATTTGTGTCCTCTCCTATCAGTCTGGACACTGAACTGATTGCAGTAACCAGCAAGCTTCTATCCTGTGGGCCTTGTGAATCACAGCCACGGAACTTGTTAAAAAGAAAAACATAATTTCTTTGATTCAGAGCTGTTAGCGTTGACAAGTCACTCTCAACTCAGTGCAGTGAAAATACACTTGCTACAGATCTTTCTAATGCATAATTGATTTAATTTCTGTCACTGTGTGTTCTGTGAAGAAATAAAAAGTTGTTCTGCTAAAATCTAAAGATATTTAGCCACAAATGAAAGTAACTTAGGTTGCTAAATAATCTTTTCTGAACAAATGTGATCAGCAAAGCAAGGAAGGGTATGTTCAAAAAAGCAAACCTCAGCTCAAACCACACAAACTGACATATTTTACACTTAGTATTCCATTTTTCTCCAGATTCTCAATTTACAAAAATGCAGCTAAAGATGATGAGACACAAAATTCGTGGGAGATACTTCAACATTAGTATAAATCCAATGACATCCATGAAATAGCTACAGGCTTCAGCATGTGTCCATTACAGGTATCTTTGTAAAAAGATATACGAAACCCAGCACATTTTTAAAAAAAGAGACATGCATGTCCAGTCCCTTAAAATGCCACTTTACAGTGCCAGACACGTCATAGAGAAAACATGGACATATATGCACAAGCTTCCAAAACATGCCAACCTCCTTTGTGCCCTTATTGTGTTCCACAACTGAGACCATCAGGCTTAGTGACAGCACACAAAGCATGTGGGCCCTTTTTTATCTTTCTGGATGTGAGATCCATTTTAAATACCCATAAAATGCAAATACTTTTGCTCTTGTTTTGTATATGTAAACCCTAGTGAGAAAAAACCATCATTAATATAGCACAGAAAACATTTTGGGATCAAATGCTCCAGTGCTCCCTGGCAGTTTAAAGGAAACATTGCTACCCATCAGTCAGGTGGGAGGTAGGGAGTGCAGGCTGCAGGCACAATCTGAAGTGAATTCTGAAATCAAGCTGAACTGCGGGTGACAGTCTGGGATGCCACCAGATGCTTAGGGTAAGGTTTGTTTGCCTTCCATACAACTGTAAAATTATTTATCTTGACTTTCAGAAGTGTGTGGACAACTTCGTGTCTCATTTGATAGAATGTTCTCTTTTTTTCTTTTCCTTCTTTCTTTTAATATCGTATTGGGAAAATACTAGAATCAATTTACATCTAAAATGCACACTCGGGGCTGATTTACATCTTTCTGGCTAGACTGCTCAAAATTTATTTTCCACAAGTCCAACACTTTTTGTCACAATGCACTGTCAAAATATGTCAGCCTATAAAAAACTACTGTATTTTGAAAATATATTTTTTATAACTGTCAAAAATACCAGTATGTAAAGGCACTATGGGAAGAAATATTAATTTCAAGAGATTCCCAGAAAGGAATATCTAATAAAAGACAGAGAGTGAGCATATTCAGGTACTCACATAACTTTTTTTTTCTTTTGATAGCTATGTGCTTGTAATGAGAGATGTGCAGGGAATCATAAAAGAATTGGTGAATCATAAAAGGAAATATGAAAAAAACATGGAAAACATTACAAATCTCTTTTTGGGTATTTGTCCAAGTGGAACAAAAGCAGACACGAAAGAAGTAGGAAAGAACACATGAAGTGAGGATGGAAACAAGAACACAGTAACTGTGGCAAAAAACAAAGTGAACATGTTCATGAGATTTGACTAGAAAGTAAGTCCTTGAAGAAATTCAAAGATGAAAGTCTGGAAAAGGAGAGGAGCATAGCAAAAAGCAGAAGAGTTCAGTGAATGTGATGATAAGAGTACTGCCTTATATCCTGCGGAAGGAACAATGAACTAAGGAGACTGTGCAGGACAGAAATCATACTTTGTAAGAAAACTCCGTGACTGACCGTACAGAAAGATGGTGATGTTCATGTTCACTTGTCATGAAGGCAGTTGAGAAAAAGTCACATGAACAGAACTCAAACCAGGAAAGATTTAGCACTGAAAGAAAGGGGGATTGATATATATAGATTTGTAAAATTGTAATAAATATTTCTGTGGTAGGGCTTTAATGCATACTAAGACATGGAATGAGGGAGAATGGAAGAAAATAACAAAAGAAACATTTTGAAACCTACAAAGAGAGGTCCAAAAGCCAATGACAGACCCCAACAGAAAAACACATTTTAAAGGAACCTGAAGAAAGAATTACAGAGGAAAATTCACATGGACTCCAAAATTCCAATCAATCCCAGTATAGAAGAAAGACAGAAAAATATTAAGCCAGAAGGAAAACATGGAAAGAACATTAGAAAAGAGGCTATTTACACTTTGTCTTGGAAGGCCATTAGTATATATAGTGAGAGCAATCTTGGAAGACTGGGGATGGAAAAAGGCACATTTTTGTAGGCTTGAAAAAGTTGGTTTCTCCTTTCACTTATACTTTTGCACTACATGAAAATAGGTTAGCTCAATCCAATAGTGTTGGACAACGAAGCCAAAAATCAAAATCTGTCTTTACTAATGGTCTGGCAACAGACTTCAGGAAACAGGGAGTTCAAAAGGTCAAAGACTGACAATAGAAAAAGAAAAAGACATTTTTCCACTGGTGTTAAGCATTCATCAATCATAAATAACCACAAAAAGGATCAGAAGTCCTGTGCAAAATTAATTCATCATTGACATACGAATTTATTTCTCTAGAATTACTAATTCTTTTAAATCAATCAGCCAATGTTTTTGGTTCATGGAAGATAGGCATTATTACATCTGCAATATATGTCCTTCTGAAATTCAAAATATTTTAAAAACTATTATAGAAAAGTTCTTCTCAGCAAATTCTTTTAACATATAGAAACTATTAAACCACTAGAGTTGATCATCTTCAATATATTTTCATTGTAGATATGCCAGTTTATACTGGAGGAGGAGATGGAAACTTTACATAAAACATACAATTTTAAAAATATCTGCTTTAATGTCTGCATAGCCAATTTTTATGGCGACCAGAATTATGAATGGAATAGCTCCTGGCATGAGGTTTTTGGGTGTGTATTTGTTTGGTTTTGGAGAAATAATTTCTGGGTTTCACTGAAAGTATTTTTTGTTCCAGTTGAATTAAAAAGTGTTTTCTTCACATTTTAATGTAGGTGTTGTCCTTAGTCAAGTTTTCCAGAGACAAGAAACACGAATGATCAATCCTCACTAACTTTCAGTGTCTGGTGAAATTCTGACACGACTATTGGCCTCTGAAAATCTCTACTTATTTAGCTGTTGATGAATGAAGAAAATCTACTGAGATTCAAAGGCAAATTTTCACCAAGATCTGCAGAATTTTTCTGAAGTCAAAGGAGTTGCTCTGATTTACTCAAGCTCAGGGATCTGGCTTCTAGCTCCAGTCCTTATAATCCAATTCTGACACAAATACTTTATTAACTTAGAATGCAGTCCTGCAACAACTTTTCCCTTTGAAGTATGTGGTGATTATAGGTGGTTAGCTAGAGGGAGACAAATACAATCATCCAACTGTCAGACTAAATTTTCAAAAAGGGAGCTTTACACTTTGTAATGATAAAACACTGCCAAAGATATTACTGAAAAACAATACAACCTCTGAAGGCTTTAAAACTTAAATTAGAAGAACAAATCAGCTTTTGAACTCTGAAATTAGTGCAAATCTTAAAACAAATCCTAATTACTGAGTCACTAAGAGGATTCTAGCAACATGAATCAGGAGACTGCAGCCAGGAATTTTACTGTTTCAATTAGCTCTTTCAGATGTCTGGATGTGCAGGTGTGCGTGTACATAACCTCTGTGCATACATAGATGTATCTACATACAAACACAGGGATGTATATGCACAGAGTTCATCCTTCAGTTAGCTCTTCCTGATATCTGCATGCATGTTTGTGCCTGAATGCACACATACTTACTACACACTGAGTACAATATGCTGAGTCTGAAGTCCTAAGGGCTGGCCTAAGCAAGCTCCCTAAGTCTCTGTCTTTTTCATGCTTTCAAGAGTTTCATGAGAACTTGTGACTGCAAACTACTGCACTGGAGGAAACCAACCCCTTAACAAGATATGACAGCCTTCTGCAGAAGATAAAATCAAAAGACAAACTCACATCATGCTTACAACTTGATGTTCGAGTACTGATGCCAACAAACCACTTTGAATTCTAAGAGCTGAATATTTAGTCCCAGATCAGCATCAGTGGCCAGGAGTGACGAGGAGTCAGAAGGACATCATGTGAAAGTACAGGGGTGAAGAGAAAGTTTAAAGACAACACTTTCCTGCTGGACAATGGATAGAGCACATCCAGGTGTGGTACACAGCCACTTTCTGTTTCATAATACCTACAGATCGATACCTGCAGAAATTAAGCTTGTCTTATTAAAGGAGTTGATCAGTTTGGATAGAAAAATACATATGCTTATACTTTGAAGAAGTCAAGTGAATTAATTTCAGGATCTGAATCTTCCAAGACAATGAAATTCAAATCCAAGCTTCCTCTCCATCCTGAAGGATGCTCCAAAGACTATCCTCTTTGGAGAATAATCAATACTCTGATCATGCTGGCAAAAATCACGCAAGTTCATTAACTGGGTTCACAGGAACAGGCTAAGAACGAAGAAGTAGACCCTCCCTTGGAATTTTCTTTGAAGTAATGCTTGAACATTATTCCAGTATCCCTGGCCTTTAATTATTTTCCTATTGTGAGCATTCATTGCTATTCTTTTAACTCTAACTCTGTCTAGACCACTTCATCTTCTAAATAAACATGAAGTGATAATATAGGATACCGCAAAGGGGCTGGAAGCACAGCTGTGCTGGAGACCAGGCTACTTCAGCCTTTTCTCACTTTGTATATACATATATATAAATGCATAATTTTATCTTCCTTTGCAGTATACTGTAGCCTACAAAGTTTCTCCAAGTCAAAAAATTAAGTGGTATATCCTTGGGAAACCAGAGCTTGACTTGTGAATGTTTATTATTCCCATGAAACAAATTTTCCTATTGTGTACAGCCTTGTTTCTTTGTGAATTTAGTGTGAAATACTAAGAAATCACATCTCTCCAATCTATTTAGTTCCACAGACTGGCATACTCCAATTCACTGGAGTGAACTCCCCACTGCTAAGTTTTGGCAGAAACTTTTAAAGCACAGTCCCAAATTTAACTGACACAGAAGTTAAAAACCTGTGGAAATAGATACAAAATATACCTACACTTGGACTTCAACTGGCACAATTACAGCTTAAATAGGGCAACCAGTGCTGGGAATTCTGCTCACTTGTGGGTACGCACTGCTTCAGATAACAAAGAAAAACCTGCTTTTGCAACAAATTATTGGTTGGTGAAAGCCACTCCCTTACTTTGCCACTGTTTGCAATTCATCTTCAACAAGACTTAACATGTTTACTTTGGGGTTTTCTCCTTCCCCAGTGAGAAAACGCTCTATAAATTAAGCAACTTCAAGCGGTTTATCTGCGTCAACTGCCCATCAAAAAGGAATTAAGTCTTGTGTTTTTAGAGATGACAGTGAAAGCGCCAGAAGATTTTTGAGAACCTGAAGTAGCACAAGAAGGAATGATTCTAAAATGGACTGGTGTAGGTAAAGGCTAGCAACTCATAAAGGACATGGTCCA